>NC_135573.1:25867142-26176785 GCF_965152235.1 Eretmochelys imbricata
TTACAGGTTGGTTCAATGGCTGTCAGCACCCTCACTATAAAAATTGTTCCAGCACCTCTGGTTCTATCCCTGCCTCCGTCACAGAGTTGCTAGGTGATGCTGGTCAAGTCACTTAAACCAAACTTTTCATACTTGGGAAATTGTGTGTGTCTCATTTTCTGGGTGCCTGACTTGAGACTCTGGAGTCTGATTCGCAGACATGCTGAGCCCCCCCAGCTGCAGCTGATGTCAGTGGTCCCCTGCTCTGGCTCCCGCAACTCTCAGAGGTGGGAAAGTCTTTGTCTGGGCCAGCAGGGGAAAGAAAACCCATAGCCCATTTAAGGATTGCACACATCCCTTGTGGGTTTGTGATGAAGTGATCCTTTATAGCCCCCCACGTGCTACCCCACCCTCTTAATTAGCCAAATGGGAAGCACCTGGGCCAGCCATCCCTGTAACCGTCTCAGAATTATAAAACAATAAAAATCCAATTCTGCCGAGTTTATCTATACTGCAATCATGGCGTATGATTGCAGCTGGAGCCGACATGCTCCACCTGGCTTTAATCTAGCTAGCTCAGGTCCTGGAGCAGTGAAGCTGCGGCAGCGTGTGCTTTCGCACTGCCTAGCCCTGCAAGTCAAGTAATAACTCAGGAGTCCAGGTGGGTTTGTACAGCTCATGCTGAAGCATTCACTGCCACAGCTTCACTGCTCTGGGACCCAAGCTAGTGAGATCAAAGCTCCCGCAAGTGTATCTACTCAAGCTGCAATCACAACCCATGACTGCGATACAGATATACCCTGAGCGCAGAGGGTAAGGACCTTTCGCTTTCCACTGAGCACCCCACAAGGTCTTGTGAGATCAAGGCAGACTTTTACACGCAAACACTGAGTAAACGCAAGATAAGGTGTAAGTGCTGCAATCTCACAGGCACTTTCTGTTTCAGACAACATCATCTGAACCAACCAGGCTCATGATCCTCAAATCCGATTAAACCTTTCCGTTCCCCATTGTCTGGTACGCTGTGTGGTGAGATTGGTGGACAGCAGCCAGTTCAGCATTCAGATTCCTGGACAAGTTTGTATTACTCCAGATGAATTATTTGAAGGAAACTATAAATGCTAAAGAAGTGGTAACATGCACAGTTTTATGTTAACTTGTTTTACGTGTCTGTCAGTTCAGAGAAATCCCCCAGTACATATTATTTTCTGTTGAACACAATACTGTGTCAGTCTTGGTGCTTTTGTAACTTTAGCTGATGGTATTAAGCATCCTCAATAGGATAGGGCAAACCATTCTAGATAAGTATCTCCTCCTAAATCTTTGCCCATTTTTAAACCAAACCTTTAAGATTTGGCTATTTCCAAGTTACAGTCAGGAGAAGGAATGACAGTGCCAGAAGTCTTATGAGAGAGGCTGTTCTTGTCAAATTTCCAGATTAATTTTGTGTGGAGTAATGTTTGGATTGAATCTGAACTTGGACCCTTTAGAGACCTGTCCATGGCTAATCCTGGCTTTTGGGGAAAGGGAATGGAGACAAAATTGCTGAATAAAACGTATGTACAAAGGATCCAGGTGTGTCTTCAACTGATTTACTTTGTAAAATTACTGAAAGTTTCTCTGGGATGCTGGGATTTTGAGTCACTCATCAGCAGGCTCTGGCTGTGTTAATTACTTGAGGACACTGAATAGCTGACTAGAATCCATTTTGGGCTACTACATTTTCAATCCCTTCTGCGTGAGCCAACTGTGTTTCATACAGCAGCTGTACTAACCTCTGACTAGTAGTTGGCTTTACAAAAGGCTACCTACTGAGAGCATCTGCCATGACATTCATTCTCCCAGAAATGCTTAATCTCAAAATTACATGGTACGAGTTACATAGTCCAGCGCCACAAACAAGAAGCTAGTTGTGAGTTAGTCAGAAAGTAGCTGAAAAGATGAGGAGTATTAATTGTTGGATATTCATCATCTGTCTGAAAGCAATGGCCAATATTTTCAAACCTGGATGCCTCAAGTTGGGTTCCTAGATCCATAATTGGGTTTTAATTTAAAGTGATTTGATTTTTCAGAAGTGGTGAGCAACTTTTGCTTCCACTCTCATTTAGCAGCCTAAAATGGATTTTGGAACTTAACTTTAAGCATCCCGGTTTCAAAATTTTACCTAGTATATATTTGCTATGGTTGGATTAATCACAAATTTCCTATGTGAGTGGAAGGAGCTTGTCTGTGTACTGGATAATTAGACTGTGCATGGGCTCAGAGGTTTGCTTACTCTGTCTTCACATACAAGGACCTATGGATGAGATGACCCATTCCCAAATCTTCAGGGGAAGCATCAGTGGATAAAATTTAATTGTCTCTGAAATCAGAATATGCTCATACCATGCAAACTGCAGAGGCCTCTTTCAGTGTCTGCAAAGCATTATCATGTTGTGGTTGCACTTCTGTGATTGTGATGGACACATACAAGACTTTGACTGCATATTTGACCAACTATGAGATAAAATGGGGCAAAACTTAAGCTCTTATTCTGTTGATTCTATGGATAATGGGTGCAGCCATTCTCTACCATGGGATCTTAGACAAGAAAGTTTGTTTCCTAACAAATTTCTAATTAATGTATCATCAGACATTAAAATTATTCCCTGGTGTCTTAAAGTGGACTCTCCAAGAGGAGCAAATGCTCCAAAGCTGACATACACCCCCCCTCCCAAACAAAACAAAACAGCCCTGGACATTTATAGTATTGTCAGTTCTCACAAGATATGACGATTTTTCTTAAAGCCCCAGCTCTGGTGTTCTGTGACAGTGAGAATGTCAACTTTCATATTTTAAACAGTACGTTTTAGTTTCTTGGTTGTAGAGAAAAACTTGAACATATGACCTGCATGTACCCTAAAGACTATAAAACCAGAGAGCAAAAAGAACTACAAATTATTTTTTTAATGTCATGATTTCTAGCTTAGTATCATGATTTTGGGGGACTTGACTCATGAATTTTGAACGTTCAGGTTTGGCAATACTGCATGTGAGACCGCTATACATCCTGGTGATAGATTAACCCTTTCTGTTGTCTTGGACCAAGACTAAAATATTGCCTCCCAGCTGGCAAACAAGTGTATTTAAAAATTATTTGTCCTTTTTATCCTCAGTTGTTTGCCACGATACTGAATTTGGCAAATGGTATAAAAAGACCAAATCTTCTGGAATGTATGAGACCGCATGTCCCAGTGATCAGGGGAAAATCCAGTGAGCCAGAGCAAGACATGTGACCAGTAAAATAAAAATGGCAATGTTATCACAACTTGCCTGTGTATCCATTTTCTCTCTCAGCTACTGGATGTTGCTTGTTTGCTGTGTCGCATGGTTGCAATTGTTCTACTCAGCCCACTGATTAATGTGTCACTGCTTAACATCATTTTAATAAAGGCTGCTAGACTGTTACACTTGCAGTGAGGCAGATGGTTGTCTTTGTGCAGCCCCAGGGCTTTACTTTCTATGTGTTTTTTAGCTTCCTGGAAAGGCATAGTGTTCAGGGCTCTGCTATTCGGAAGAAGGAAGGGATTGCTGGGATATGGCAGAATGCACCACAGCATTTTGCTCTCAGTTCTGTCTGTGCTGGCTACAGCCCAGTAGTGAGCAGTTGGGTACAACCTTTGATCTCTGCCAGTGTTGATTCTGCCAATCAGTAGACTGTTGGGTAAGAAGGATATGTGGCAACATCCATGTTTACCTAGAGGAGACAAGATGCAGAGGTTCTGTTCACTAATAACTGTTACCTGGTGTAGTTTCTTTGCACCAAGCTCAGAGTGGTAATACCCTGATTTTATTATATAATGAAAACAGAATCTGGCATAGCTTTCTCCTTAATCTAATTTAGGACAAATCATTGCAGCTTGGAACCATCTCCGTTCCTGCTACAACTCTTCTAATCCTATTGCAATGGCTTGCAGCAATTAATGATACTACTTCTCTTAGAATCAATCATAAGACCATAGGGTTAGAAGGGACTGCAAGGGTCGTCTAGTCTAAACCTTTGCCAAGATGCAAGATTTGTTATGTCTAAATCATCCAAGACAGATGGCTATTCAGCCTCTTTTTGAAAACCTCCAGTGAAGGAGCTTCCACAACTTCCCTAAGCACTTTGTTCCATTTTCCTTCTGTTCTTACAGTTAGGAAGTTTTTCCTGAAGCTTAATCTAAATCTGCTATGCTGTAATTTGAACCCATTGCCTCTTGTCCTGCCCTCTGTGGCAAGAGAGAATAACTTTTTCTCCATCTCTTTAATGGCAGCCTTTCAAGTATTTGAAGACCGCTATCATGACCCACCCTTAATCTCCTCCTTTTCCAAACTAAACATATGGCTAGCATTCCATCCCTTTAATCATCTTTATTGCTTGCCTTTGGATCCTTTCCAGTTTCTGTACATCCTTTCTATATATTGGTGACCAAAATTGGACACAGTAGAGCAGTATTATCCCCTCCCATGACTTGCATGCTATGCTTCTGTTAATGCAACCTAAAATTGCATTTGCTTTTTTTTTCCCAACAGCATCGCATTGTTGACACATGTTGAGACTGTTATCCTCTACATCAGTTCTTCTGCCAAGCCGGTTATCCCCCATTCTGTATTTTTTACATTTGGTTTTTCTTCCTTAAGTGTAGCACTTTCTTTTTCTTGTCTGTAGCCCAGTTCGCCAATATATCAAAATCCCTTTGAATTTTAGCTCTATCCTCCAAAGTGTTGGCAACCCTCTCTAGCTTTGTGTCACCTGCAAATATGGTCAGTATGTTCTCTATTTCTACATCTAGATCATTAATAAAGATGTTAAGGAACACCAGACCCAGAAAAGATCCCTGTGGAACCCCTATTTGAGACCTCTTTCCAATTGAGCATCATTCCATTAATAATTACTGTTTGTTTGCAGTTGTTTAACCAATTACGTATCCACTTAATGGTAGCTCTGCCGAGCCCGTATTTCTTCAGTTTACTTATTGGAATGTCATGCGGGACTGCATCAGAAGCCTTGCTAAACTCCAGGTGTATTATATTCACCACAATCCCCTATCCACCAAACCAGTTATCTTGTCAAAGAAGGAAATCAGGCTGGTTTGGCATGATTTGTTCTTAGTAAATCCATGCTGGCTGTCAGTGTCCATCCCTTTATCCTCCAAGTATCTGCAAATTCCTGGTTCCTTAAATGTCACCTCTCTGTGATAGAGACCTCTCTCCCTCCTGCCTGGGATTTTTCCAGGCGGCTCAGTTCCCTGCCTACAGTGGGCAATATTCCCATCAAGGCAGTCTGCCTAAACAGGCCGGCATCTGTACTTTGCTTTTTCTTTGAAGGCTATGAAGAACATAATGGCCCACAGTTATAAGTTACCACACAGCTCTGTATAAGAAGCACATTTATTCTTACGTGGAAAGCATTACAGAGAAGACATTAAAAAACAATAAAAGAACCTACACACATGCTAAAAACTTTGCCATAGGCCACTCCAACTTCTGGCTCTGGTACATGCCAGTCCTTGAAAAACCACAACTGATTTTTACCCATGGTATGACAAGGTGGACTAGGCCCAGAGGCCCCTTGCTGGAGGCCTCAAGGTCCTGCTACACTTGTCCCAGGAAAGAAGCAGTGACGCGGTCCTCCAAGCAGGCTAGAGTGGCTGCAGGGGAAGCAGCCAATCAGACAGGCTTCAGAGAGCAGCAAATCAGGGCTCAGGAGGGCCCTATAAAAAAGGAGCTGCAGAGCTAGAGACAGGCAGTTCCTTGCTTGAGCTAGGGAAATGCAGATGGTACTCCTAGCTGGCCAAAGAGAACAGCAGGACAGTGAACAGCTTAGTGCTAATAGGGACCAGGGGTGCAAGGAAGAGGTGCTGGCTGGCTGCTGGGCCTGATCTTAGAACCGTCTTGAGCTAAGGGTGAGGCGTCAGTGAAGGCTGGAGCTGCAGGGAAGTGGTCCAGGGAAATGAAGGCAGTTTTGCTAATGGACACAGCAGCGCATGGCAGCTATTCTTAGGGTCTGTGGGCTGGGACCTGGAGTAATGGGGGAGGGCCTACAATTGGACAGAAGTAAACCCCCAGAAGGAACTGAACTGTCAGAAGGCCCAGCTGGAGAGCTGAGGACAGACCAGACTAAGAGGACAAAACCATTGCCTCCAGGAAGGAAGCCCGGGGAATATGGTCCAATACCAGGGCCAGGACTGGTTTTAAAGACTGCAGATACACCCGGCCAGAAGGGGGCACTCATGAGAGGTGGGTGCCATGCCATTACACTGATCATAACTGTCTCAGCTTCAGAACTGGAACCATCATGAGTAGTTCAATCTTTTCTTTTCTACATCTCAGACCTTTGATCTTGGCCTCATTCATGTTACAGGTGATTAGCAGACAATGGATCACTCCTCAGGATATAGCTTCAACGGCTGGGATTTTGTGTAACTGGAGGCAGGGAATTTGCATTCATCTCCTGCTAAATACTCCCTAGGTCTCACATCTCCCCCCCACCAGAAGTTACGTGCAGTCCCGACCCACAATAATACGCAAACTATTTTTTTAATTCAATGAACCCCAAAGATATTTAAACTTTATTTAGTAAGGTCTCCCAAGGAAATGGCATGAGATTGCCATATCTGTCACCACCTGTGACGGGGTGCTAGGCAGGAACTCCTGAGCCAGCCCTTTGTCACGCCAGCTCCAATTAAGGGAGGTAAGTTGGAGCTGCCTAGAGAAACCTGCACCTGATTGGCAAATGGGAACAGCTCCCAGACTAATTAGCTTGGAGCTACATACAGGCCCAGAGGAAGAAAGGAAGTGGGGAGCCAGAGTGTGGAAGGAGAGCAGTAGTTCTGCCCTCCTAGGTGCAGAAGCTGAGAAGTCCTTACAGCTGAAAACCCAAGCTGTATGTGGTGAGAAGGTGGGGGGAGCGCACACTGTAAATAAACTGCACCGGTGTTTGCTGAGCCCCAGGGTCTGTGAATAGTTTCTGAACACAGCAGAGACAGGAGCAAAGGGGGCCCTGCTACACCATCCTTATTGTATATCATTCTGATCCTTATCCATTTCCTCATTAGGGTGACCAGATGTCCTGTTTTTAAAGGGACAGTCCCATTGTTTGGGACTTTTTTTTTTATATAGGCGCCTATTACTCCCCACCCCCTGTCCCGTTTTTTCACAGTTCCTATCTGGTCACCCTATTCCTCATTCTGGTACCAGAGTAACAGCCGTGTTAGTCTGTATTCGCAAAAAGAAAAGGAGTACTTGTGGCACCTTAGAGACTAACCAATTTATTTGAGCATGAGCTTTCGTGAGCTACAGCTCACTTCATCGGATACGAAAGCTCATGCTCAAATAAATTGGTTAGTCTCTAAGGTGCCACAAGTACTCCTTTTCTTTTTTCATTCTGGTACATATTTCTCATTGCTTTAAGTTATTTGTGAGGTTCTCTGTCCCATTGCAACTTTCCAACTGTCTCTATACCTGGTGGTTAGGCATTGTTTATTCCCTTTTTTAAAGTTCCATCATTTATACATTTTGTGGTTAATACATTGTAAAAATATATCTTAAAAACAGCTTTCAAAATAGGATAAGTAAAATAGGTTAATACTGCACACTGAAATAACATTCTTTGTTAGACGTCTTTATCTTAACTGCAAAGCATCATCTGATTCATAGATTCCAAGGCCAGAAGGGACCATTGTGATCATCGAGCCTGATCCCCTATATAACATAGACGAGAGAACTTCCCCAAAATAAATCCTAGAGCAAATCTTTTAGAAAAACATCCAATCTTGCTTTTAAAATTGTCAGTGATGGAGAATCCACCACTACCTTGGTAAGTTGTTCCAAAGGTTAATTACTGTCACCCTTAAAAAAGGTATATCTTATTTCCAATCTGAATTTGTCTAGCTTCAATTTCCAGCCATTGGACTGTGTTATGCTTTCCTCTGTTAGATTGAAAAGCCCACTATTAAATAGTGGACCCATTGTCTAGCAGCGGTTGCACCACTGCCAAATACAGAGGTAAAATAACCCCTCTACTTCTACTCAAGACTCCACTGTTTATGCATCCAAGAAGCACCTTAGCTCTCAGTGCGACGTTGTGGCCACAAGGGCTATGTTTGGTTGATTAGCCACCATGATCCCCAAATCTAGTTCAGAGTCACTCCTTCCCAGGGTAGTATCCCCCATCATGTAAGTATGGCCTATATTCTTTTATCCTAGGTGTATACCTTTACATGTAGTTGTATTAAAACACATATTGCTTGCTTGCACCCAGCTTACTAAGTGATCCAGATTGCTCTGCATCAGTGATCTGTCCTCTTCATTATATACCACTCCCCCAATTTTTGCGTCATCTGCAAACTGTATCAGTGATTTTATGTTTTCTTCTAGATCATCAATAAAACTTGTAAATAGCATAGGACCAAAAAAGAATCCATGCAGCACCCCCCTAGAAACGCACCAATTTGATGATGATTCCCCATTTATAGTACATTTTGAGACCTATCAGTTAACCAGCTTTTAATCCATTTATGTGTGCCATGTTAATTTTTTATATCTTTCTAGTTTTTTAACCAAAATGTCATGTAGTACTAAGTCAAATGCCTTATAGAAGTCTAAATATATTATATCAACATTAGTACCTTTAGCAACCAAACCTGTAATCTCATCAAAAAAGATAGGTTAGTTTGACAGGATCTGTTTTTCATAAGCTCTTGTTGACTGGCATTAAATATATTATCCTCCTTTAATTCTTTATTAATTGAGTCTCACATCAGCAGTTCCACTATCTTGCCTGGGATAGGTGTCAGATTGACAGGCCTATTATTATCCGTGTCATCCTATTTACCCTCTTTAAATATTGGCACAATATTAGCTTTTTTCCAGTCTTCTGGAACTTCCCCAGCGTTCCAAGACTTATTGAAAATCAGCATTAATGATCCAGCAATATCCTCACCCAGCTCTTTCAAACCTCTTGGATGGAATTTATCAGGATCTGCTGACTTTACAATGTCTAACTTTAGTAGCTGCTGTTTACCATTGCTCCCTGGAAAGCCTTAACATCTTTCTCGGCCCATTAGGTGTCAACGGATGCCCCACCTTCTTTCATAGTAACAGCCTTCTTTTAATATGCACACAGCTTAAAACTGTAAACAATAATTACTTTAAACAGCTGTTGTGTCACTTTGTATGCAGATCCTTATTATTATACAAGTATCTGTATAAAGCATAGAAAAAAATAGCATACACAACATTTGTTTTTGGCTATTTTGCTGCTTAACCATACATCTTAAGTGACAAAACAATACAATGCCACCCAGGATCACCTGTCACAATCAGAGCCTTAAAGCTCACTTTTGTCCAGCTTTGTGTGAAACAAAAAAACTTCAAAAACAGACTCCAACGTGAAACTGCAGAACTAGAATTAATTTGCAAACTGGACACAATCAGATTAGACCTGAATAAAGACTGGGAGTGCTTGGGTCATTACAAAACCTAAACCTAATTTCCCCAATACTGATTTCCCCCTAGTGTTACTCACACCTTCTTGTCAACTGTCTGAAATGGGCCACTCTCATTTCCACTTCAAAAGTTATTTTTCCTCCCTTGGTATCCTGCTGTCAATTGCATTGTCTCGTTAGACTGACCTCACACTTGGTAAGGCAACTCACATCTTTTCATGTATTTATACCTGCTCCTGTATTTTCCACTCCATGCATCAGATGAAGTGGGTTCTAGCCCATGAAAGCTTATGCCCAAATAAATTTGTTAGTCTCTAAGGTGCCACAAGGACTCCTCGTTGTTTTTACATCTCCATCGTGCAGCAACTGATTGAGAGTTTCCTTGGCTTTTCTCATGCTATTACATATTTGTATGACATGAATACCTTTCGCTCTTACAAGAACTTTTAGGCTTAATGTTAAAGGACTAATATGTATATCAAGGGTGGGAATATATTATTGTAATTTCTCAGTTAAAACACTAATTGGTCTGGGTTTCACCTCAGGGCATTGCAACATCTTTGTAGATGATTGTGTACTTAATTATGCATCTGGTGGAAAGAAAGGTAACTAGCCTGTTACTCATAAGTTTATCATTTCCTTCCAACCCCTGGGATATCTTAAAGAATCAGGGATGGTCACAGGTATTCTCTGCTGTTGTAGTGGGTGTGAGCTGATCAGGAATGGGAGGTGACTGGTTCGTATGCTAACTATGTGTCATGGATTGTTTTATAGTCCACTATAGGAGTTGCTAAGGTTACATTATACCAGTCATGGGCAACCCGTGGGCCGCACGTGGCCTGTCAGGGTAATCTGCTGGCGGGCCACAAGACGGTTTGTTTACATCAACCATCCGCAGCTCCCAGTGGCCGGGAACGGCAAACCGCAGCCACCGGGAGCTATGGGCGGCAGTGCCTGCAGACAGTCAATGTAAACAAACTGTCTTCGTGGCCCACCAGTGGATTACCCTGACGGGCCGCAGGTTGTCCACCACTGCATTATACAGTTCTACATGTGTAATGCTAATTCCTAAAACACAGGCACTCACAATGTCTGTGAAAAACTTCACTGCTTCTCCTTCCCCCACCACCAAGCACTTTATTTTAGCAAGAATTTTAGCTAATAACCAATGCATTTTTAACATAACTAAAGGAAAATAATATAAAACTTAAAACATTTTTTGTGGTGCACACTATTTTGGGGTCATAGCCATTATTATACTATTGTAACATCAATTCAATTTTTTTGCAAATGTCAGTTATAAATATATCTCCATGTATTTCTGTCTCGGTGAATAATTTAACTACAAAGTTTTTTTTTCTATGAATCAAAACTTTTTGTCCGAAGGAAGAAAAAACTATAAGGCAGAAACTTCAATATTAATGTAAAATAATATTAATAAGATCATAGCCTTTTCTTAAGTTGTATAAACTATTAAATTCTAATATAGCTATGAGTGTACTACAGACAAATATTGTATTTTGCTTGGCTAGTTATTCTGCTAATTGTTAAACCTAAAAATAAATTTTTTTTAAAGAAGTTTCTATCTTTTGTCATAACAAGTTTATTAGCCTTGAGGTAAAGTCATCCACAGCGGTGGGTAATTATATATCTCGATTTGTATGGGCTGTCTTACTAACTATTTAATTAATAAATCATCTTTGATTGGATTTATCTAAAGTCTGTCATTATTAAATAAATCTCAGCTCAAGGGAACATTACTCATTGAACCTATAATCACAATTAAAATTGTTATTGATTTTTGGTTATTGATTCCTGACAAATTATGGATAATTGATTATTGACTATGAACAAGGAACCCAATAGGCAGCTATTGATTGGTCTGGCAGGGTGGAATCATGATCTGCCTGCCAGAAGTAGGACTAAACAGTATCAAGGATTGGAGTCTTGCTAGGATGTTCATAGCACCGCAGCACACCCTGTTCACAGGCTTTCAGATCCATTTCTATATCGATACATATGTGCATATCAGAACAGAATAAATAAATGGAACACCACTTTGGGGTTAATATCAGAACATCGGCAGGCTGGACACAGACTGTCAAACTACAGGAAAGGTCTTCCATAGCCGTTGGTATTTGTGTGTGTCATTGCGCATGTGCTGTCTTTGCTAACTATTGGATTAATAAATCCAATCAATGCTGACTTATTTGAGTTCTGTTACTATTAACCAAATCTGAATTTGAGAGCCTGCCATTCATTAAATATATAAACGCAATTACAATTCCTGTCATTTACTGACTGCTGATTAACTGGTTATTGATTATTGACAAGTTGATTATCAACATCCCTGAAGCAAAGGAGAGGGGAGATCATGGGGAGCACTCCTGCCCTCAGCAGAGGAGGGGGAGCTGCACTCCATCTTTCGTCTGCCCCGCCCATGACCCATTAAGCCCCATGGGCACCACAGGGGGAAGGGTCTAAAGAGCAGAAGGGAGTGGGACGAGCATGAAGCAAAGCTACTTCTATATCTCCCAGCTGGTGTCTGACAGCTTTGGCTCCCCTTGGCCAGTGTCAATGGGACAGGAGAATCCAGGCCCTGTGTTTGGATTTGAAGGAATCTTTCCAGTGATTTGAATATAATGGGATCAGTAAAGCAGGCAGTCCTGACCAGTGATGTTACAAGCAGAAGGCCCTGCTTTGCAGGACTTGGATCGCCGAAACTTTTCATGCTGGTTTATATCATGGTGCTAGATCCTTGTAAAACTGATTAAATCATGTACAAGAGTGCACTCCCTTTGTTGTTGGTCCTAACTTGACCTTTTTCCAGGGAACTGATTGAGCAATAAGCATGTGGGTGATGGGGACAGCTTATTGGAGTACCAGGCTGACAAGCTGAACTATAAGGAGTAGTTTGTCTTTACAATAAGAGTACATTTGCATAGCACATTGCTGACTTGTTATTTCTCTTAAAATATGTTATAATTGCCTTTTGTGAGGTGAGCTTATATTTACTGTTTGTTTGTTTGTTTTTGTTTTTTTACAGCCCCAACAGAGGCTTCTCCATAAACACTACCAGCCTCTAAAGCTTCTGTCCTGCCAGGTGATATGAAAGTGAACTTTACTTCGTGAAAAGCGTAACAAATGACACTGCCAGAAGGTGACCATGGAGAATTGAAAGATTAACTGAAATACAACCATTCAGTCAAGATGATGCATTCCGGAAAGTCCTGGTTTGCTGTGGAATTAAAATGTGGTGCATAAAATACAGTGCTAATTTGTTCAAAGTGGTCATTGACAGACCATTAGCTGGAAAACTGTTTCCAGTTTTCATCACTGTGCATAACTGTGAGTTCCCTTTAGGGGACTATCTGTGCCCTTCACTGGAAGTCCTGTTTTAGCATGGCAACTACTGGATTATTTTATTATGTATGCAGATGGCATGATGATGTTTTAGGAAAAACTTACAGCAGTCCTCCAACCTCCATAAAAATGTTCACAATATTACACCCCCGATAGGAATGTAAATGTCTTGTATATGTTAGTTATGCAGTCTAATGGTATTCTGTTTAACTATATGTGATCTCCACACAGAAGAGTTAGCACATTCTATACATGTCAGGAAAGGTATTTTCTTTATTTCAGTACTAAAATATGTTTCAGTACCTACACTGAGACTGTATCTAAAATAGAACCCGTACTTGCTTATATTCACAGATTCATGGGAGATTGCATAGATAGATTTGCTCATGGCAAGTATGCACTAGACATATTTTATTGAGACTTATTGAACAGTTCTCATGGAGGTAGCCAGGAATAGGGGATGTTGAATGGACTATCGGATATTGTGTCTGCTGTCCCCCGCCCCCACCAATAAACCAAGCAGTCCACATTTCTGTTGTGCTAATGTAAAGTTCCCATTAAATTGTAAAGGAAAAGATCCCTTCTCTGAGATGCATTGTGCCTATGGCTTCGGTCTACATTAAACACAAGAGAGACTGGAGAAATTCTGGTACTTCTGCTAATCACTATTTGGTGCGGGGGAGGGAATCGCAACTTGCAGAGTCCGAACAAAACCTCTTGAAGATAATAAAGAGTGAGAGGTGGACTAGATGCTCCCACTCTGTACGACTCCTCATAGAGGACAGATACCTCCATTAACATTTCCTCTTTCTATCCAAAACACTTTTTTTTTTTTTTTTTTTTTTTTTACTCTGAACTGGGGTTAAGGTAAATTGTTCTAATAACCCTTTGGGCATTTTGTAGCAGGCTCAAGACTGTTGCATTCAAACTGAGCATTGTTATTTGTTGTTCAGTCTCTGAGTGGCTGACATCACGGGTTGTGTCACAGCTGGCTGTGGTACAGTTTTTATCCACGGGGACTTGCGGGAAGTACTTTTCATCCCGCCCCTCACATTGGGACCTATTTGAAACAGACTATTTACAATGAAGTAAATTAAATAGTCAGCAGCATCACAAGGGACCAGCCTGGTGGTTCTTGCAGTTCGTAAATGAAAGATGGCACTTTGGGTAGCCACAGAACATCTTTCTCTCCAACCTAACGGACTAACACTTAGTCCATCTGCCAAACCTGTAGAGAGCCTTCCATGTCGGAGACTTAGATACCAACAGTGGAGAGAAGATGAATCTTCATGGGATAACAGTAAGACAAAGGGATATTTTTGAGGGATTTCATGTGGTACACTTTTAGAAGCTGTTCTATACACTACTAGTGATTGTAAGATCAATCAGTTAGAGCACCAGTGCACCCAAAGTGTATATTTTTGGCTTTGTCAGATGGGTGTGGATTTATGTCAGAACTTTTCACCCATCCCTGGTATGCAAACAATATATATACTTTTTGGACAGTTATAAAAAAAAATTAGGATCAGCATGTTGGCTACTGTATAATATCAATTTAGAGCACAATTACAGTTAGTTATGGCCAAGATTTTCAGAATTGTCTCGTGATTGTGGGGTGCTTAACTTGACACCTTAAGGGAGCCTGATTTTCAGAAAATTCTGAAAACCAGGTCTCTCTAAAGTTTCTCAAATTGGTCATCCAGAACTTTCGGGCATCCAGAATCACAAGTCACTCTTGAAAATTGTGGCCTTTAATTTAGATTGGTTAAAAAAACTCCAATAAAGGCATAAGAATAATATCCTCTCAGTGCAAAGTTGCTAGAGCAATACTTTAGCAATGTGTACTTTTTATAGTTGCCCATAGTATTGCAAGTTGACTTTTTTCGAAATTGGTCATGTGCATTGCAGAATTTCACTAAAAGTTTTAGCACGTTTTATAACCCTTTGCTATTGTTCTGATTTAGAATGAATTCTGGGAACTGAGATCTGTCATTTTCGTAGGTCACTTACATTACTATTGCTGTTTAAAAAAAACTTTATTGGTTTGTTTAAAACAAAACAAAAAGAGAGAGAGATACTTATATGTTAAGTATCCTCTTTTACTATACTCAAGTTTATTACATAGTGATACATTCTAGAATAATTCAAATGATAAAGTTAAGATTGTCACAGATCATTATACTGTACGGGCGTGAGAGAAAAAGATGAGTTAGGTAAAATGTTTTTATATCAATGTTAGTTTTAAACGTCTACTAGTACATGGGCATGAACTAAGATGTCTGAACTAATCCGCTTAAAACAGTTTGTTTTAAATGATTCCCGGGGTTTAGTTAGGAGGATCTGGGAAACACAGTGTTAGGGGCACTGAGAAATGTGAAAATAAGGGCCAAGTCCTAGTCTAACTGAATTCAGTGGAGTTTTTCCAGAGATTTCAGGAGGCCACTGTTTGACGCTATGCTTGAAACTTACTTAGGCCTCAGTCCTACAAAGACCTATGCACGTGAAAGACTTCAAGCATAAGGATTCTCCCACTCACGTGTGTAAGTGTTTACAGGAACAGGGCCATAAGGAGCTCACTGTATGTTTGATTTGTATTTAACTAGTAACCACGTTTAATCACTGTTACTCTCCGAAAATAGGCCATGCTTCCTCAGGGATATTTATGGAATTATTATACATCCGATGAACAATTGTCTCAATCCCAACACATTCCTCTGAAAAGTGTGTAATATAAATAAGGGTAGGAAGGGGGTTACATTACTGTGAACGGAGCGGAGTACTGTGTTGTGTGAGAGGCTATGGAAAGCTTTCATGTTTTTATGCTGAACACCTTATTAATAGCAGACCCCCTCCACTTTTCCCTGGGTCCCAAGAATAGATCCATGGAAAGAATGCTCTGTCTATAGTCATAATTAATTTACAGCAAGGGTGCCAAGACTAAGCCAACATGAAAGGTAAGGAATAAATTCATTCCTGCAAAAGGAAGTGAATTTAAATATGCTCATAGCTATTAGTTCTGTGCAAAAGCAGAGTAGGAGACTAATGCCATTGTGTTAGAATAGCAGCCCTATGGAGGTAGGGGTGTGTGTGTGTGTGTGAGGGAGAGAGAGAGAGAGAGATGGTGGTTAATTTAACAATGTGGGTGGGTGGGTGTGTACTTTGCATTATCACACAGTATCACCATTAAATTTACCACTGTGATGCTGGCAATTGAACTACCACAGACTTGACTACTACCTCTAAAATACGGGTAAACAATAATAGTATCACTAGCAGAATACTCCTATCTCAGCACCCAGTCCTGCAGCCTTGCTCCCATGAATGGTCCGATTGCCTGCTACCCTTATTCACCTGGACCCATATGTGAGTAAAAGCTGCAGCATCAGACCTTCACTAAGGAGTTTTCACAGAGGCCAAGCCATCTTAACTACTTCAGATAATGTCTTTTCTTATACTAGGAGGGCGAAGGAATCACCAGCCTACATAGGAAACTATACTACAGACGAAAATACGTTGTGTGCTTTTTTTTTCCCTATTTTTAGCTGTATTGCTTGCTTTGTCTGCAACTGTCACTTAATTGATTTGTTAAGAAAGATAAAGACTTACAGGCAAGAAGCTTGCAAAAGCTCTATTAGCGCTTCGGTTTTGCCAATCCAAGTGCATTAGCAGGTTCATTCTTCGCACTATTTTCCTCTCTACTTTTAAGAGTAATTTTGTGACTTTACAACTAGACTTAAAGCAGCTGCAGACTATTTTAAAGAGAGTTAACCTTTGAGAGTGACATAATTCTTTATTCTGTAAGGGCTGTGGGGCAGATCCCCAGCTGGTATAAAACAGCAAAGCTTCATTGAAGTTGTTGGAGCTTCACTGATTTATGCGAGCTGTAGATCCAACTCCATTTTGCTGGTTTTTCTTAAAACAAAATAACAAAAACAGTAGATAGGTCAATTATTCAAAAATTGCTCACATATGGAAAAAAAAAAATCTTGCATGTTTTACCTCTGTACTCTTATAACAAATACTATCTTTGTAAACTCAGTCTCAATGAAAGCCCTCAATACCTGGCTATGGTACAATTGGCTCTCATCTCTAGACTGTGATCAATATAAGATTTTAATTTAAAAATAAAAGGGTCCTGTGGTTTAATGAGGGTTGATAGAGCCAAAGAAGCAAGGTTGCTGTTGACATTATCAACAGTAAACTTTGGGAAAGATGTTTTGAATACAAAACACCCCAATACATAACAAATGGAAAAACAGGGAATCTCACATCAATGTGTACAAATCAGAATTTAAGATATGCAGATGATTGATAAGAGAAGCTAAAGGTATCAACGAAAAATCTTTGGTCAGTAGTGTTAAGGACGATAAGAAGGAATTCTTTAAATATATAATGAACCACTGAAATCTTAGCAAATTATCTAGGTCCAATACTAGCCAAATATGGTAAAACTATCAATCCTCGTGCGGGACAGGCATAAGTATTCAACAAATATTTCTGTTCTGTGGTCAGAAAGAAGCAGAAGAGTGTAGTCAGATCTTACAGTGATAATTAAATACTTTCTATTCCACCAGTCACTAGAGAGAATGTTAAACAGCATGTATTAAAGATAAACATTTTAAAAGTGTGGGACTGGATAACTTATACCCAAATGTATTTAAAAAATTTACTATGGAGCTCTCTAAATCATTAATGTTGTGGTTTTGTTTTTAAACAAATTTTACAACACTGGGGAAGTTTCAGAGAACTGAAAAAAGGCTAGTGTTGTGCCTGTGTTTAAAAAGAGTAAATGAGATGACTTGGGACACTGTAGGCTGGTTATCATGACATCTATCCTGGGCAAAATCATGGTCAGGTTGATGTGGAATGCTATCAGCAAAGAATTTTAAAAATGTTTGCATAATTAATGCTAATCAGCATGGTTTTATAGAACTTGTCAAACAAATTTGATATCATTTTTGTGAAATGACAAGTTTGGTTGACAAGGTAACTATTTTGACATAATATACTTAGATTTCTGTAGGTAATTTGACTTAGTCCTGCATTGTATGAAGTGTAGTTGTAGCCGCGTCAGTCCCAAGACATTAAAGAGATAAGGTGGGTGAGGTAATGTCTTTTATTGGATCAACTACTGTTGGTGAGAGAGAAAGCTTGAAAGCTTGTCTCTCTTTACCAACAGAAGTTGGTGCAATAAAAGATATTAACTCACCCACCTTGTCTCTCTTAGTCTTCTTGCATGACATTCTGATTAAAAATAGCCCAAAATCAATGTAGCTCATATTAAATGGATTAAAAATTGGTTAACTGACAGATTTCGAAAGTAATTGTAAATGTGAAATTGCAATCCATTGTGGGTATTTCGAGAGGGGATCTGCAGGGATCATCTCTTGGTCCAATGTTGTTCAATATCTTTATCAATTATCTGGAAAAAATATATAAAATGTAAAATTTACAGATGACACAAGAATTGGTGGAGTTGTGAATAATGGCATGACCTGGATCTCTTGGTAATATGGTCTCATTTGAACAACATGTGTTTTAAAACAGACAAATACAACATCATCATCTAGAAACAAGGAATGCAGGTCACACTTATGAGATGGGGGGACTATATCTTGGAATGTAGTGACACTAAAAAAGGATTTAGGGGTTATGAATGGAAATTGCTATAAGAATGATTTGAGGGCTGGGGAAAAAGGCCTTAAACTGACAGAATAAAGACACTCAATCTGTTCAGTTTATTGAAGAGTAGGTTAAGAGGTGACTTGACCATGGTCAACAAGTACCTACAAGGGGAAGAATTTTCTGATGGCAGGGAGCTCTTTAATCTAGCAGAAAAAGGATATAACAAGATCCCATGGTTGGAAGTTGAAATTAGACAAATTTATACTAGAAATAAGCAACAAATTTTCAACAGTGAAGGTAATTAACATTTGGAACAACTTACACAGGGATGTGGTGGATTCTCCATCACTTGAAGCCTTTAAATCAAGTCTGAATGCCTTTCTGAAAGATATGCTATAGCTCATACAATGTATGGGTTTGATGCAGCAATTATTGTTTAAGGTTCTTTTGTCTGTAGTAAGAGGATGGGTGAGGGGCTTATAAGTACCTACAGAGACTTACTCAGAATTCTATTGATTTTAATGTGTTAGCTTACAGTAGTAGAAATATGTATGCAGATCGACTTTGAGATAAATGTCAGTGGGACTGCTTGTAAAGGAGGATAAGACTGAACATGATTGAAGGGGACAGAACTGGATCCAAAATGACTATTAAAAAAGAAGAAGTCTGTGTCCTTCTACAAGTAACACCTCGGGGCCAAATCATGCACTCAAATCATTGGCTTCAGTGAAAGTTTTGTCTGAGTAAGAAGTAAGAACGGCAGAGTTTTGACACTGGATTAGGAAAGTAGTATTCTACAGGAAAGAGAAACTTTCTCTGCCGGTACATTCTGAATATTTTTGTTTTGGAAAAATTTTAAAATTTTTATTGAAAATTAAACTTTTTTAATTTGTGGGTTTTTTCATTTTTATATTTGATTATTTAATGATATCAGTCGTACTCTCTACCGATGTCATTAAATAATAACAGTACTACTAACATGTCATATTGTGACGACTCAAAATCTATATTTTATTTTTAAAATCATTAAGCTCTGCCGCTATTCAGTGCTGATTAAAACATCATCTCTTCTTTTCTTCAGAGTGTCTCCTGTTTGCGTTGTATTGAAGCAGTGTGACACTTTGAACAAGAAGATAGGCACTCCATGTACTAATTAGAGGAGCAGATGTTTTCAATAGCTTTGTGTTAGCCTGGAATCATTTTTCTAGGATATTATCAATAGCTGCTCCTCTAATTAGTAAAATAAGAGAATACTGTGACTATTGAATCTTGACATGATATGTCATGTTGTGCACTTCTACTATTGATGTGTCATGATATACTTTTATTTTTACATTAACATAACACTGAAAAATTTAAAAATAAAATTTTGAATTAAAAATTTTGTTTTGAAACGAAGTTTTGAAATTTTTCCAAAACAAAATTTTCAAAGATTTATTTTCATATAGAAAATTATGTTTTCTGTTGGAAATTTTGTTCAAATAGATGCAAGTTCACCAAAAACTTGGATTAGTCAAAATGGCATTTTCTGATGGAAAACTGTTTTGACTAAAATTTTCTAACCAACTTGAGCAGTAAGCACGCCAACTTTAGCAGTAAAAAAGCTTTTGCATGATTCACCCCTTATAGTTGGTCATTTTGAATTTTGGTACTTTAAAAATAAGTAACAGAGCACTCCGTTTCTGATGGCAGTTTCACAAAACAGTGTTTTGATGGGAGTACTATAAGCAGAGGCTTTAATACCTGCCTTTTACAGGTCTTCAGTATTCTGGGGGGAAAACAGGATATATGTTGTTTAGAATAGACAATAACTAAACTCAGCCAAAGAAAAAAAGCAAAGTATTTACATTTAACTACCAGAAGGTGATGTAGGCAGACTGGTGTTGAAAACCTTCACCAAAAAGCAGGGCTAAAACCGAGAACCTAGACAAGAAGGTAAAGATCTTTTGGATTCTTGCTGTAATCCAACATAAAAAGAAATTAGTTTGGGTTAGATTTACTCCTTAAAGAATGCTAGCCCACATCAGTCAGCCATGGAATGAATTTCACGCAGTCACTAGCTTACGTTTGTGATAGCTTATAAGCATCTTCAGTATTCTGAACAACCTTGCAGCCCGCAAAGGAGAACTGTCCTTAAAAGGTATGTTTGAGGTCATAGTTTGGACAAAGAAAGGAGCTGATGTTGCAGATGGCTGTATAATGACAGCTTCTGCTCTAAAAGCATGATTTTGAGCATTATTATACAACATCCAGGCTTAGCTTGAGAATGAGAAGTAAAGCTTCTTTCTGATTTTTAAGTGAAGAATATGCACCGAATACATCTAAAAAATTCCACTGTGCAGCTATTGTTGCACATCTAATCATATTATTTCTATTAAACACTTGCAGTGAATTCATCTATTTAATTTGGTGGCTAATGACATAAAATAGCTATACACAAATTTTTAGCAAAGGGAGATCGATACTGTAGCAAAACTGCATATGAGCAATAAAAAACTGTGTAGAGAAAAATATTGATCCACCAGGTTGAATGCTTGGGGGTTTTGTTTGTCTGGAGCATGCATTTATACATCCGTGCAGAGGATCTCCCTTATTGAGCCTGGCTCTGATCTCAAGACTAGTGCAGATGAAGGGATGTTTAGAGTCCTCTTATTTTTCCACCTGATCCTCATTTGCTATATCCAGTAGCCGCTATTTCTATGTTATTCTTCTGAGAAGGGTGGAAGAGAGATCTGAGTGACCTCCACTAAGATCAATGCCATGCCTTAAGTATGTGATCTTCCAACCACTGCTAAAAATCCTGTCACAGGAGGTACTCATTTATAACCCTTCTCCCTCCTGCAAATAGGCTTCAGCTCCACTGACCCAGATAAGAGAGAGAGGGAGAATCTTGTGCCATGCTGTGAACAAGCTTACATCTTAGTCCTGTAAGACCTGAATGAAAGTTAAGGGCCCTCAGCACTTTGCCCAATCAGACGCTAGCAGTGTAAATCCCCTGATTGCTAGAGGCCATTGAAAGTTTGAAACTGACAAGTTGAGGGCCACAGAGAACAAGTTAGCTGCACTCTTTTGATGAGTTATTACTGTATATTGGGCTCAACTCAAAATTAAGATGAAATGCACAACACAATATCAGACAATGTGAAGTAAATGAATGACTGTGCTCCCTTTAAGATGGGACATAATCTGCTAAGGATGGCTTCTCTTATTTTGCATTAAGCCACTAGGAAAGAAAAATGCTATGAGTAAAATAATTAATTATCTACCTTTTCATGGCATTTCAGAATCGGGAAAAAAAACAAGCTAGCATTCAACATTAAGATTTCACACACCCCAGTAATTAGCATGGTATAATGCTAGCATTTCCTCCAATACTGAAATATTAGGTCTGATCTCATTATACTCAATGGAAAGATGCTTGTTAACTTCGGAAAGCATGGCATCAGGCCATTTAATCTTTTGAAGACTCTAGGTATTTTTAAATCTTGACTTTCTTTTTTGCACTCACAAATAAATATGAAGGCAGTTGTTTGCAGGTAAAAATGAAAGCATGTAGACATGAAACTACTTGATCACTCCTACAAACTAGGCAAGGTAAGCCAAAACGTTAAAAGTAGCCTCTAATTTTGGGTACCTCTGTTTTTAGCAGCTCAACTTCGGGACCTTGGCCCTGATTTTTAGAAACGCCGAACATCCACTGCAGAAATTTAAGTCAATGGCTTATCATATCCAAGGTGTGTTAAACTGAGCAACCAAAAAATCCATGGCCCTTTTCAGAATTTGGCTGCAGGCCTGGCCTCATTTGCATTCACAAATAATGGCACTGTCAGTTGTTTGTGAATGCACATTTCAGACACAGAAAAGTAGGCAAGGTTAGTTCCTTTGAAAATCATGGGCTAGATCTATAACAGGGGAATGGGATGCGAGGGAGGTGAGGTTCTGTGCTCAGTGTTTTTGCTGGAAGTCAGAGTAGATGATCATAGTGGTCCCTTCTAGCCTTGAAATCTATGAATCCTCAGCTGGATTCAGCTGAATCGCTGTCGCTCCATTGATTTCAGTGCCAGTTTGCACCAGTTGAGGATTTGGCTCCAGGCCCTTAATTTCTTCTTAAGTATATACATGGCTGACAGTCTGAAAAATGCTAGCACACTAAGGGTCAATGAGTTGTTTTACTCATAGGTCTCAGTAAAGAGCAGTTCCTGCCAGCACTAAACTTTTTAAAGACAGAGCCAAATAAGGTGGCATAATCAAGAGTGTGCCTTTTTGTTGGATGTACACTGTTTCTTCCCAGGCACCCAAGGGGTTAATCTGTAGCGCAGTTCATTTTTTCTCAAAACACAGGAATCATTGTACAATCCAATTCTGAGTGGCTGTCAATGTTAATTCCACTTGATTGTTTTTATATTTCCTCTGTTTTCCAAAGTCAACAAAAAATAAAAAAATTGGGGGGATGAATTGTTTTAATTATGAAATTAAAATTACTATCAAGTTTTTGGTATCTTTGGGCATGATATCTGGAAGCTTTGGAAATCTGCTTTATCATTTTGTATATCGGACAATTTTGTACTCTGCATTGTTTGACTTCATTTGTGCATGGCAATGTAATTAAAATATGGAATTTTTACTCTAGTGTAAAAGTGCTTTGTTTGATTTAAACAAATCCAAAGCTTGATACTGCTTGCATTGAAGCCGAGGAACCAAAAAAAAAGAAAAAAAAAGTGAGCAGGACCAAAACCCTATTAATGAAAATTGTCACACTAACTTGATTTAAAAACAGGAAAAAATATTCAGATTCCGACTTAACAATAAATCCCAGCAAAATAAGTATTTTCATCTAGATTTCTCCCCATCATTAATTTTGTAGAAGGAAAATCAAAATCAAAAGCCAAAATTTGACTGATCTACATTAGTCAGTTATATGCAAAAGTCAGCAAAAAACAATTCTCAGAGATAAATTGCTCACACTTAGGATGTACCTTTCCCAAAGAATCCCTAAAACCACTTGTGAAGTGGGTTGGTAGGCTTGGTGCAGT
Organism: Eretmochelys imbricata; assembly: GCF_965152235.1. Classification (NCBI taxonomy): domain Eukaryota; kingdom Metazoa; phylum Chordata; order Testudines; family Cheloniidae; genus Eretmochelys; species Eretmochelys imbricata. Next base: position 25,890,613 of record NC_135573.1, read on the forward strand.
TGCTTCGGACAAGTGTTCACATCATGAAAACCATCATCGCTTCTGGCTTAGGGCAAGAGGCCAAAGGCATGAAAACTAAACCACACTCACTTTTTGACTCCAGCAAGCAGTTCTTGGGTTGAATTTTTTGGTGAGAAGAGGAAGCTTGCGATGCCACGTCCCATACTTTACCTGTCCTGTGGTTAGTTGACTATGTTCTCAGGGTCTGTCAATCCTCCAGGAGACAGATGTCACATAAAATTATCCTAAATAATTTGTCGGACAACAATATTACAATCACCACTTGCTACTTAAGGAAGGTGCTGCTGGCCAATGGCTAGAACTGCATATTGGAAGACATGAAACTCCTGTGTTCTATTCCCAAATCACCCAATTCATTGCAATTCAATTTTGAGGACCTCTCTCCACTTCAGTTTCCCCATCTGTAAAATGGGTCAATGTATTATTTATCTGCCTGACAGGAGCATAGTTTAATGAATGTCTGGAAAGTGGTTTGAGATCCTTAAAGGCACCGTATAACTGCGAAGTGTTCTTACACATAATAAAGAGAACCAATAAACACCATGGGCTACATTCTGCCCAGAATGACGCTGATGTAAATCCAGAGTAATTCTGTCGAATTCAGTAGAGTGACTCAGGATTTACTGCAGCATAACTGACAGCAGAATCTGCTAAAGATGAGAAGTGAACAATTTTTTTCAAGAGGCATTTGTTTTCTAGAGTTATGGTATATGCTTGTAGGAGTTTATAGGTTTCTTCTAAAGGGATGAAGCCACAAAGAAAAGACTTGCTGGATTGTTTATTGTTTTATGTTGCATACCCTTTACTCCCGATTTATTCTATGCTATGAGTTAAGTCATTTATTGGTATGTCAATAAATTAGAAGCACACTGTCACGGTGGTTTTTAAGCACTAACTATTAATTGTTAGGAAGCCCATGCACACTCTGCTGCCTGCAGTGTACCTGTTTTATGGATTAAGAGTGAAATTCACCTCTGTACAAAGGGCAGAGGATTCAGCCCATATTGAAAAGTAATCTGGCACATTTTACAAGCACTAACCATACTGTGTATAAGGAAGAAGTTTAACCAAAATGTATTAAATCACTTGATCTAGGGAAGTGAAAAGTAACACTGAAATTCTAGGGTGACATTATGGCCGAATATACCTACAATTTCTTAGTAAATTGTCATTTTGACAGCTCAAATTTTTCAACCTTAATTCTGAATTTCCTTGCTTTTGTAAGGCTTTAAATTAAAGAAATAGGTTAGTCGAACATAGGTTTTGGGACTTAATACAGAGGTTACTGAGTGGAAGTCTATGGCCTGTGTTGTACAGGTCAGACCAAGTGATCATCTAAAAATCTATGTCCATTAGTAGTTTGTGGTATGTGTCTTTGTTGGGCTGCAATTTGCTGTGTTCTTTTTTTCATCCTTTAAAAAGTCCCTCTGTGCCATAATCTTCACTAGAGAGGAGAATGTGTTCACAGAAAAGCTCAGCTCTGCTGTAAAACTCTCCCCATTGTATCCCAGGCCAATAGAAATCAAAGCCACTGAGAAGATTAAGTAATACCATTTACTACACACTGTTGTTATCACAGTCACTGCCTCCACTGTGGCTACAGCATCGCCATTTTATTACCACGGTAGGTGCAGCACACCCTTGTTCTTTCCATAGTAAATATGTCAGTCTATTCAGATCCACTTTACAACGAGACAGCAGTTATTGTGTGATTGAAATATTAGCCCCTGAAGAAACAGAAAAATAGACACTGATGCTTTGGAACAAGGAACTTCCATGTTAGTTCATAGGGATTTTGTGTTATAAATTTTACCAGCGGGGTTGCACCTGTGTGTCAGCTGATACAGTGATTAGTAGGAAGTCATTGGTGGAGTGAGTTTGTTTCGGTGCCTATCCCTTTCTTTTAATTTTACATTAAGTAACCAACTAGTCCTTGAAGTGAACTATGCTTCCTTACATTATTTTTGTGACTTCCTGGTGCTCATGAAAGACTGATCTAACATGAGAGACTAATCTAATACTAATAGGCATATTATGGTCAAGGGCAATGTATCACCACCGATGAATATTAATCTTTACCTGCTGTTTTATTCCTCCTGGGACCTCTAGACTCCAACTCAGAAAAACTATTAAGCAAAGCATTGAATATGTGTTTAAGTGCTTGCTGAATAGAGAAGGATTGAAGCACGTTTAAACGAATCAGGGCCCTACTGAGCAGAGAGTGACATTTGCAAAATTTGGAGTGGGGTGTCTTATGTCCCTACGGGGCTAGTTGTCTAGTGAATGGGGTACAGGCCTGGGAGATTTGGGTCCTATTCCCAGCTCTGCTAATAACTTACTGCATAACAACGGGCAAGTTATTTTGATTTACTCTCTCCATGCCTCAGCTTTCTATCTGTAATGGGAATAATATTTACCTATCCTTGGAAAATCCTTGAGATTAAAAGAAACTGAAAGGGTGGCAATTTGTGTTTTGATTGCTATCACCTGTGTGACTTACAGTGGACTTGGTCCTGGCTCCCCATCCAGAGGAGAAAAGCTACCACTGTGCTGCTGAGTGCCTGACTCTGAAGAGTGAAGGGTCAGTTGTTACCCAGGTAAGGGTGAGGTGCTTGATGGGGATCCCATCACGTCTCTTTGTGGTACCAAGGTATTCCTGCCTGATGGAAGAACTAAGACAAAGAAGGGCTTGCATAGTGAAGCACCTCATTAGCATGGTGAGGGTGACACTCACGTCTGTCTCTCGTCAGACATGCCCATTCCCTGACCACCTGTTTGCCATACGTATTTGTGACTAACGGAGCAGGCATATGAGGAGGGAGGAACTAGTCCTTAACCGTGTTTGAATCCACATGCTAGAGTGCAGCAACACTTTGTACCCAGTTCCACAAAGACTGGAAGGATCAAGGCTGGTATTCCTTCTACTAATTTTTAAAAGTGAGAGCCCCAGTTTCCCTCCCCCCCGACAAGGTTGCAGCCTGATCAGAAAAATCACTCTCACTTCATGTGGGAATTTTTAATGCCGCGAATAGGTGAAACCCTCCAGGGCACGTAATAAGTCTCAGCTTATCACCCTTCTCTGGTTCGTTCCAATGAGAGACTGGTAATAGTGTGGTATAGACTAGGTTCTGGGGCTGGGGGCAGCAAACAGGCTTCATGGGGGCTGAGGCCATGCAGCTCTCCACAGACTGTTAACTGGGAGGGCAGCTCTAGCTACACGGGTGGCAGTATGGAAAATGTTGAGAACCACTGTACTAAGATGACTGCCTCCTTTAAACACTTCTATTTAACTGTAAGATTTGCCAATATGGAAAGCGCGGCTGTTAGTATTTGCACATCTCTGCCCCCGATGCAGGAGGGCCAGAGAAGCTACTGCCTCTCATTGTGACTGCCATAAATGTCAGTGCTTTGGGGAAAACAAAACAGTTATTTCTGCCTTAGCTTTAGGTCACAGCATGAAGGATACTGCACTCCTTATGCAAAATATGTTTGTACATATCACTCTTGACTCATCCTGGGTTTGGGGGTTTTTGGCAATTCTGAGGAAAATAAAACTTTGTCAGAAATTTGAGCAATTGTGCAAGCACATGGGCTCCAAATTTATAACTCCACCTGGTGATAACAGCTGTTCATTTTTACTGCTATGAGGGGGAAAAGCTTCTTTTCCCCAGGAGTTTTACACAGCTGGCAGACAGCACTCTATTTAGGCTGCTTTTATTAAGTTAAGCAACATTAAAATTGTTCATTTAGCAGCAGGGATGCTGTTTTCTTCATCCTCCAAACCTGAAATTTGGAGATGTCCTTTTGCTAATCCGAACAAAGGTAGGATTTACCTCTGTCCTCCACTAGCATCTAGAGATAGGCCTATGGTGACTGCAGTGCATATGATCTGCTATCACAGGGACCTCAGAATTATTTAATACCTAGGCTCACTTGATTCACTGATTGGAGTAAGATCATCCCTTCTGCTGAAATTTGGAACGATCCTTCTAATGGCATTCTGCTAATCCAAAACTGAACTCAGGGAAGTATGTGTCTTATATAGTGGCATAGAATGGTATAGAACATTGCATGCATATTCTATGAACATTGTCGTGATGATGATAATCGGTCACAAAAAGTGTTGCTTTCTTTTCGTACTGAGCAAGGAACTTGATTAGAAGGAGAACAGTATTATCCTTCAAACTTCTTTCTGTTTCACTGTAGAGCTTCTGTCTAGAATCTTCACCAACTCCCATCCTGCCTTTGATCCTGCTACAGATGTGAAGAACCAGTACACATATCCTCACAAATGTAGGTTTGGGATGGGTGTATTACTCACAAGTGGCTACTGCATGAGTCATTTGTGCAGGTCTTCTCAAGTTATAGTTAATGCCTTTTCAATGGTTTCATGGAATTTGATTTGATACCGCTCTTTGATGTGATTACAAATTTGATTGGAAAGGATGTTGATGTAAATATACTTGGACTTTTCGGAGGCATTTGACTCAGTGCTGTATGTCACTCTGATACAAAAAAAAAAGTTAGCACATTTGAAATGGATTAAAAATTGGTTAACTGATAGATCTCAAAAAGCAATTGTAAATTGGGAATCTGCATCCAGTGAGAGCGTTTATCGTGGGGTCCTGCAGAAATCTATTCTTGGCCCAATGCTATTCAATTCCTTTCTCAATGACCTAGAAGAAAATATAATATTACTGGTCAAATTTGCAGGTGACAAAAAAAAATTGGTGGAGTAGTAAATAATGATGGGGACTGGTAAGTTTTACTGATGATCTGGATCACTGGGGGGCTCATTGGAACAACATACATTCAACCAAATGCAAGGTCATACATCTAAGAACAAAGAAGGTAGATGATATTTCCAGAGTGGGTGATTTTATCCCGGAAACCAGTGACTCTGAAAAGGATTCAGCTGTCCTGGTGGATAACCAACTGAACGTGAGCTCCCAATGCCATGCTATGGCTACAAGGGGGTAATGTTGGATGCATAAACAGGGGAATATTGAGCAGTATGGAGGATATATAACCAATTCCTCTGGCACAAGGAGACCGCTGTTGTCCAGTTTGGCATCCACACATGTTGAAAAAATGAAGCAGGTTTAGAAAATATCTACAAGAATGAATGGAAAGCATGTATTGATTTTATCAAAGAGACAAGATCAAAGGACAAGATTTGATCACGATCTACACACAAGTTCCTACACACAGAGAAGATATTTGATACTATTATTTAATCAAGCAGACAAAGGCATAACAAGATCCAAATAAAACTGGAAATAATGCACATTTGTTTCCTTTAATAGTGAGGGCAATTAACCACTGGATTGGTTACAAGGGGATGTGCTAGATTCTCCATCACTTGCAGTTTTTAAATCAAGATTGGATGTCTTTCTACGAGATGTGTTGTTGTTCAACCACAAGTTATTGATCTCAGTGCAGGAATGACAGGGTGAAATTCTATGGCCTGTGTTATGCAGGTGGTCAGACTAGATGGTCATAATGACCCCTTCTGGCCTTGGAATCTATGAATCTGAAAGTGAGTGCTGATAAAGTCTTCACAACACATTATAATTTATTCTGTTTATGCCACATATTTTACAGAAAAACTATTTTAGGGATGTTTTAGAGAGTTTTTAAATATTTTATTGGGACTATTTTTGTAAGCCTATGCCTACAAAGCCAGGTCCCTTTAAAATCATTCAAAATAACTTCAAATAGATTTCCTATACCCCCAAAAACCAAAGTATTAGTGTCCAATATCTCAGCCCATGCAAGGGCTAGAAGTGAGTACTGTATGATGCACAGTGGAATCTATCCTTTTCATGGTGTAAGGCTCCTGCTTCTAACCCTGCAGGAGTACATTTTGTCAGACTTTAAATTGTGAAATTTGTATGTCTAGAAAAGCAGTTCCTGCTTCAGGACTGGATCTTACCCATCCTGAGCCTTGAGCAAGGAAATTTTGTGGGAGAAATACATTTTGGGGAGAACCATTTCTCTGGCAGATTGATTGTTCTTTAAAAAAGCAGCAGGTTGAAGCTGCTTAATGTTAGGATAATTCTTCCGGCAATAGAATATTGAAGTGATGTGTCCAAAGACCTGTGATAAACTTATCTCATGCCTCTCCGATTTATCACATGGACATCACCTTCATTTGTCTGAGGCCAGATCCTCAGCTGATGTAAACTGCCATAGCTCCAGGAAATCAGAGGAACTACGCTAATTTATCCAAGCAGAAGACCTGGCCCATGGTATGCAGATAGCTAGAGCTATATTAAATGCAGACAAATAATTACATCACACTTTCACAGACTAACTCTAATGCTGAACTGAAATAGGGCCTCTCAGCTAAGCCTCTCAAACTCTTTATAAGAATTAATTAATTATGGCTCACCAGAGTCCTATGAGGTTGGCACGATACAATACCCATTCAGAAAAAATGGGTACAGTGAGGCACCCAACCAAAGGTCACACAACCAGTGTTACCAGCTTTTCCCGTTACTTTGGCGTATGCTCATTTATTAGGGTTACTCTTTTGGGGGGCCGGGGGGGACTCTATCGATGTACTGCTTGTGTCACTTGTGTTCTCATACAGAGCTCTACTTCTCCCTGATGCAAGTTCCCTCCCAACGAAGCTATCTCACAGGACCTAGGTTCCCCAGGGCTGGGATCTTCCAGCCCCAAAATCAGATGAACACGCACATTAAGAGAGCGCGTCTGAGAGGGCCGGGTTAATCAGCAGTCCCAGGCTGACCCCTTATATGTCCCTGGACACAGCAGACTGGGTCGAGCAGCACTTACAAGCTGCCACCCTCCTATGTCCCAGGTTCAGCACGTGTCTATCCCCACTTTCACATTACAATTGTTCTGATTGTAACCCACTTGATGAGCAAACCCCACAGGAGTTTTGGGCGCTGCAGGGATCTTTTAGCTTAGGTATGAGAAGCGCTGCTGCAGAGTGAATGAGGAAACCAAAAAAACACCCATGAGGGGGAGAGAGAGACAGAGAGAGAAGCAACCAGCTTCATCATGAAAGTTATTTATTGCCAGGTAATAACAATAGGGGAGCCAAACAAACAAAACCATTACAATATTAAATCTAACTTAAACTTGATTATAAAAGTCAGGTTTAGAAAACTGTAACTGATCACACAAGTCAGGGTCAGAAGGCTATACTTAGAGAGAAAGAGAGAAAGCTGGGTTCTCACCACTCCCTGAAGCTTGAATTGATCGGGGGTCCCAGATGGTGGTGGTAGCTGAGGGTCTGGAGTGCTGGAGACAGGCAGAGCCCCCAGCACGATCAGTCAGGAGAAGATGAAGTCCCAATGGAACTGATACAGATTTTGGATCAAGGCATCAGAACACTTACTTGACCATGGATAGGGGTTTTTGTAGAGAAACAGCAATGGTTCAAGGGAGAACACTAGATTTGTTTATGTGTAAACAAGGGAGAATACCAAGGTTGTTTTGTTCAGGCTAGACATGGGAGCTGATCATTCCTGGCTTTGGGTGGTGTTCCTTGGAGGGAGCTCACAATGCAATTAGGGAGCTTCACTATTTGGATACCAATAAAAAATTTATTACTAGAACTGGTCTGATAACTACTGAGCTGGGTGTGTGTAGGCGTGGGTTCATTAACATCTGGAGCAGAGATCCCCCATCATGCAGTGCTTCCCTGCTACTCTGGTCCCAGAGTTCCTTGTGGTTCTTGCCTTGAAATCTCTGTTCTGTATGCAAATATAGATGCCGCCTTGTTCCATCTTCGATACAAATGAAGCTAGGGGAGTTTCCTTAATTCTGTCATCCTTGTCAGGAGGGGTTTAGGTGTGTCCCTCGTTGCCTATTCATTGCTTTTTGTAAGTCTTTCTTCTGATGCAGATTTGGTTCAAGTAGAGACTGGGTTGTGGGGGTTCTTTCGTGAGTAAGACATGAACCTGCGCACTGGTTCCCCACGAACACAGAACAGGCAATGGAAGATCTGGGAATAAAACCCAGGTATCCTGACTGCTGGTTCCTGGCTCTGCCTTCTAGACAACACTACCTGATTCCTGTTGTTTTGGTGCAAAGAGATAAGGTTCTAAATAAGGTTCATGGGCAATGGGAAGAAGGTGAGGGGAGTGGGGAAATATCAATAATATTCTACAACCATTTTGTCTACACTGTTCAGTATAAATAATGGCCTCTTCTAAAAATAGCATTATTATTATCTATCATGTATGTTATCATAGCACCTAGGAGCCCCAGTTATTGGCCAGGACCCCCTCATGCTGACCACTGTACAAACACATAAACGTTATGTAACCCTCCTGGGTGTGGTGCTCTGTCCCCTCTAGTGGCACCGAGCCCACTTAGAGAGAGATTAATGAGTCTGCTCTACAGGCTTAGCTAACAGGCATAGGGCTTTTAGCTCATGCAGTAAAGGCTCATGCACTAAGCTTCAGAGGTCCTAGGTTCGATCCTGCTGGCTGACGACTGGGGTCTGTTGGTGTTACAAGTAGGGGCTTGTCCAGGATTTCAACTGGGAAGTCTCTGAAGCTCAGGACATGCTTCCTTAGCTAAGGGAAGTATGTAACCCCCACACCTCTTGGGTGTGGTGTTCTGTCCCATCAAGTGGCACTGAGACCACTTCGAGAAAGATTAATGAGCCTGCTGTACAGCTGGAGCTAATAGCCATATGGCTTTTAGCTCATACAGTAGAGGCTCATGCCCTAAGCTTCAGAGGTCTCAGGTTAGCTCCTGCCCACTGACAACCGGGGTCTGTTGGTTTTAGTCTTCTGAATTATTAATTACAAACCCAGTTCTGATCCATGTCACTCCACAATAGACACTCCGCTGAGTTCATAATGGTTACCTTCACTATCACTATGAACAGAGTTCAGCCCTTCCTGAGCCAAACTATATAACTACATGCAGAAGATTTTCTAGCTACCACTCTTTAGGAGTGCACCCTTCAAAGAGCAGGCACCATCAGCCAAACCAGGAAGAAAACATGAATCAGTGGATGTTAACAAGAATATAGAATTTAATGAACAAGACCAAAGTAGCTCAGCAAGATCAGACAAAATTCAAGTTTTAATCAGGTACCATAAGATCATAGCTACCATTGCGTTAGCTAACTTAAGATCATGCAGACAGATCCTATGGAGGTATTATATTATTTCTACCGCTAGGGTAATGCAGGACATCATCTGTCAAATCACATATGTTAAGCAGGGCTGGGCTGACACACAACTTGGATGGGAGAGCTAAAAGGAAAACACAGGTGGTATAAAACGGAGGGGATTTTTTCTCTCTCAGCCAGCACTGAGCCAATGTTCAGGCACAGTGTTAGAGCACACCTCAATGCTGGGCATGCTCTTTTATGAATGAGGTGCAAAATCAACACCTCAGCATTTGTGATCACTAAAGGTCCCAGTTGCAAGATTAAGGGAATAACCCCAGTGTCCTGGCAAAATAAATTATCTGTCCTAAATAGTTATGTAGCATCGCTCTGGACTGTTAAACAACAGTCAAATCCATCTCAAGTTGGTGAGGTCTAAATCTCAACATGCAAAGCCTAATGACATCAATGGAAGCTATACTTTCTCATCCAGTCCAGGATATGACTCTCCACTTGCCACATATGCATATTGAAAAACTATATAATTGCAAGTCTTCTTTTATTAATTGTTCTTCATATTCAAGTACACCAGGCTTCATTACAAGTAAATACAATGTACAATCATCAAAATTGGAAAGCACAACTAATATTCAGATGGGTAGCCGTGTTAGTCTGGATCTGTAAAAGCAGCAAAGAGTCCTGTGGCACGTTATAGACTAACAGACGTATTGGAGCATGAGCTTTCGTGGGTGAATACCCACTTCGTCGGATGAACCGAATATTGTTTGTAGTGAAAGACAGTTGTCGTCTGATCACAGTACTGAGAACCAGCAACCACTGAGGTCTAATTCTGACTCTGACAGACTTCCTGTGTCTCCCGGAGCAAGTTGTAGAGGTCAAATTGATGGAAAAGCCTCCACTAATTGTGGGCGCTTCAGGTTTTGGCATCCAACTTGAAATGTGGGCTCTGGTTTACAGTGGTATTGAGTTTTTGCAATGGATGTAAATGAAAGCTGCAGGGACTCAGCACTTCCGAAATTCAGATCCCAGGATTTCAGGCTGGACTCCCCAAATAAATATTTCCTTTTCAAAATATGGGCCTTATCTTCTCTGTGCCTCATCTGTACAATGGGGATGACACCTATCTTCAAGGGCTGTTGAGAGGATTAATTAGACAAGGTCCATAAAGTGCTTAACATTTGCTGCAGTACTATTCATTGCTGTTATCAAGCTCTGGCATTGTAGCTCACTTGTGGCTTACAATATGGCTTGGTTTATGAAAGAAGCAAATAGGCCTAGATCCTCAAAGGTTTTTAGGCACCTAACTCCCAGTTAAACAGCCAAATACCTTTGAGGATCTGGACCACAGTCCTTTTCATAAGTCCAATTTCTGTCAAGATCATGGATGAATACGTTCCTGTGTACCACTGATCATAGAGCAAGCCCCATCCCAAAACCAGGAGGTTTGAGCACTGTTCCACACCTAAGATGAAGCGGAGAGAATCTGTTAATTCTCTCTCCTGGAGATGCTGTAGATTGATTTTATTAAGTAGCACTACACAATACATTTTGTGTGCCTGTGACATATCTCCAGAAAGGGAACAAACAAACTGATATAAAATTCATTATTTAACTTTATTAACATGACTTTTTTAGAAATGTAATAAATAAGGAGCCATAAATATAACTATCTTTCTAGAAACTAGTGCACTCCTTTTTGACCAGGACAGGCAAGTGAACATATAGCCATATTCAATCATTGTGAGTAACTAGGCCACAAGAGAGCAATATGCCAGTCGCTAGGCAATGGCTTTCTAGCTGTCATTTGAAGCAATTAATATCAGATGAAGTTAGGAAAAGAGAAGCTATTCATTGTTAAGCAGAAATGTAAACTAAAATGGCTGCCATCGATTATAGGAAGCAAACTTGAAGAAGTTGAGAGTTCCAACTCTCAATAAAGAGCAAAGAAGCTACACAAGGTTACATTTCAAGGACAAATTGCCGATGAACAGGAAGGTTATCAGCTTGAGTACCAGACTGATCCTGCTTCAGCTGATGACATTGTGGGGTAAATCCTGGTCCTGCTGAAATCAATGGATGGGAGTTTTGTCACTGAAGTCAACAGGGCTGGGATTTCACCCTGTGAATTACATTTTACCATTGACTTAAATGGGACCAGGGTCAGGCCATGGATTATAATCCTACTGCTAATGCATCCACTAGAAAAACTCCCATCCAGGAGTGACAGAAGCTCCCTAAAAGTGGAGGGGCCACTTGGCCCAAATCATGGCCCCACCCTTCCCCCGAGGCCCTGACCCGGTGCCGCCCATTCCACCTGAGGCCTCACCCCCACACAGCCCCTTCTCCCCAAGGCCCCGTTTCCACACTGCCACTTCCCCCAAGGCCCTACCTCCTGCTCATTCCTTTCTGCCCCCTCCCCCCTCAGTTGCTCACCCTTACAGCCAGTAAAAAGTGGGAAAAGTGATGGGGCCATGGCCCCCTGGCCATCCCCGTTCCAGCGCCCCTGCTCCCATTGACTTTCATGTGAACGGGATTGAGTCCTGAATCCATAAGAGGCTGCCAGTGTTTCCATTGTGAACCCCAATTTTAATGGGATTAATAGTCACAGTGGATTGAAGCTTGGTGTAGACGTTGTCAGCCCACATGTCATGTTTATCCTCTCTGGGTCAAGTTCTGATCCCATTGAAGTCAATTGCAAAACTCCCCTTAGATGTTAATGTGGCCAAAGTTTCACCCTCTTCCTGCTGCCCACTCTCACATATGAATTAATCAAGCAATTTTCAAGTTACAGTAAACAAAACGTTTGTAATAATTCAAATTTTTTTGTCTTGCTTTTTAAAAAGAAAAGCATAATTCCTAGAGGCAGCGACTGTATTTATACTTACTTTCATCCAACATCCAGAACAATAAGATTCTTCTCCTGACCAGAGCCTATGAACACTACTGTAGTATAGAGAGTAAATAACCATAATAATTTATATAGGATTAAACTTTTCAGATACCATGGGCAGCTCTCGTTGGACTCTAGAGACTTCTGTTATTTTGCTATTACCTGAGGCTCTCCAGGTTCCTGGAGCCCTTTCAATCTGGTTTTCAGACATGCCGAGGACAGCCCTTGTCTTACTGACCAATGATCTCCTCTTGGCAATAGACAAAGTGTCCATGTTGACTCTCTTTGATCTATTGGATGACTTTGATACTGTTGACCCAAGGTATTATGGAAATAGCTGGGGATGCTAGTTGGGACAAAGGCCTAAGTCCTCAAATCAATGGAAATTAGGATCCTGAATACCTCTTAGGATCGGGGCCAAAATAATTGGTGCTTGAATGGCTCTGTTCTTCTCTCTCTGAGAAGAGCTAGATAGCAGGGTTGAGCTATTGCCCTGTAGGCCCAACTGTTTCCTTGTATGGGTACAATTGTTTCTATGTATGCAAGGAGGCGTGGCCTATCAGCGTGCTCCTGACATATGGCTCTACATCTCTTTTTCTGATCTGTACAGTGAAAGCTCAGACCAGCATCTGGATGAGGACTGGCCCCTTGCTTCTCAGTCCAAACAAGAAAGAGGACGCCAGTCAAGTGTGGGAAACGTCCAGGAAGGAAGCTGTTGATGTGAACTCCCAGGAATAAGGGGTTTCCCTAGACCTTTGTTAATAAAGTATGAACTATAGGCATTGTGCTGGATCTCCACCTGCTTTTTTTGGATGGTGAAGTAGTAGTGGAAGCCAATGGTATGACCAACAGGGAAATTGTGACCATTCTCCTGCAATGTGCTCTACTTAGACTTAAAGTCGACTTAAACATCACTCAGAAATTCCAGCAAGCGGAGAATGTGGCTCTCCATTTACTTTTTGGTGTTTCTGAGAGGGAACACATGAGACCTATGATCTTGAGTCTGCACTGGCCTCCAGTTCATTTCCAGGAGCAAATCCAGGTACTGGTTTGGAGCCATCCATTGTCTGGAGCCTGGCTGCCTTAGAATGAGTGAGAAGCAGTCTCTTTCTCAGCAGCTTAAATGCCTTAGAACTCACTCCCCACTAGTGCCACAGACCTGGAGTATGCTGTAGGGAGCAACCATCTGTTTACAGAGGCATTCCCCTGAGGGGGTATTTAAAGGGGCTCAAAAAGAAAAGGAGGACTTGTGGCACCTTAGAGACTAACCAATTTATTTGAGCATGAGCTTTCGTGAGCTACAGCTCACTTCATCGGATGCATACCGTGGAAACTGCAGCAGACTTTATATACACACAGAGATCATGAAACAATACCTCCTCCCACCCCACTGTCCTGCTGGTAATAGCTTATCTAAAGTGATCATCAAGTTGGGCCATTTCCAGCACAAATCCAGGTTTTCTCACCCTCCACCCACCCACCCCCACACACACACACTCACTCTCCTGCTGGTAATAGCTCATCCAAAGTGACAACTCTCTACACAATGTGCATGATAATCAAGTTGGGCTATTTCCTGCACAAATCCAGGTTCTCTCACCCCCTCACCCCCCTCCAAAAAACACACACACAAACTCACTATCCTGCTGGTAATAGCTCATCCAAAGTGACCACTCTCCCTACAATGTGCATGATAATCAAGGTGGGCCATTTCCAGCACAAATCCAGGTTTTCTCAGTTTCTTTTCTTTGGATTGGGGAAGAGGGGGAGAAAAAGACCCTTATTGTGTATTAAGTCCTTTACAAAAATTAACACTGAGTCAGTTTTGCAGCAAATGTAAATGGCTTCTGTCACTGGAATAGGCTCATATTTTGTAAATGTGCCAAGAGAAGATGATAAGCACATGGAAAATAGAAGAGGGGAAAAATATGGAAGCCTCAAACCATGATTCTTTTCGCAGGAATTTGGTTAAGGAAACTCTGCTCTTTGATGCAAAGCTTTTACTCAGGCTGCAGCCTGCTGGATTAACCCCAGGGAGCACATTCCTAATTAGGTGTTCCCATTCTTTATTCCTAGGGACATTGTAGAATACCAGGTTTCAGAGTAACAGCCGTGTTAGTCTGTCTTTGCAAAAAGAAAAGGAGTACTTGTGGCACCTTAGAGACTAACCAATTTATTTGAGCATGAGCTTTCGTGAGCTACAGCTCACCACTCCTTTAGAAATCACTGATAGCACTACACATGGTGGGCTGGGCTAGCTCCTGCCCTGCAATGTGGCCTCTTTGAGCTGCTATGGCAGGGTAAAAGGGCCCTGATGCTGGTATAAAGAGCCAGTGGGGGAACCCCTGGCATAAAGGAATCTGTCAGTAGTATGGAACCAGTTTGTTCCACCCCCGCCCAGTCCCTTGAGCATGAGGACATGGGGTGGAAAAGGGCATAACTAGGACATGCTGAAATGCGGTGATCCCTAAAGGACATTAAAAATGGTGCTACTCGCTCATGGGTGGCGGTGGTGAATTTGATATAAAGTCACCTTTGTCCCCATTCAGGTATGCCAAGCACGGCTCTGGACTCTCCCAGGATTCAACCAACGGTGTGTAATGCTAATGAAACCCAGGGGGAGGGGAGAAATGCAAAGGCTGCGTATGGGAGTCATGGGATTTTTAAGGATGAGGTCATTTCTGGCCTTTGCGATAGCAGAGAAAAGCCTGTAAATGTGAAGAAGCCAAGAGGCTCAAAAACCAGAAGGCAAATAAAAAGAACCCAATATGATTTTTCTACCTACAAACCCATGATTTTAAAGATAATCTTGTGATTTTGGGGGCAGGGAGGAGCAGTCTATTATTGACTCATTGAGGCTGGCAGGATTGTACAAATGTGACCCCCAATGGTGCTCAGAAGAGACAGGTTTTTATTTTCTGACAGGGTTTGAGGCCGGGTAGAAAAGTCACAAGGCAGGGGTCAGTATCCATTGATTCTACTGGCTACTATCATAGTGTGGGATCTCTATATATTGTATTATAGCAAGCTGGTAGCTGCTATATAGGTAGGATTGTGTTTCAGAGTTTCCCTCTAACAAGAAGCTTTCAACCCTTAGCAGTGTTAAGGCAAAATAATGTCCTAACTGCATGCAATGTGGTGGTCTGATGTGCTGATCTGCTGATATAATTGATATAATAGCACTGTAAAGGTTTTGTATTAGATGCAAGTTTGATGAAGTCAGAGGTATGCGTTGCTTTTGGGTATCAGTTGGCAATAGAAGTGACAGCCCTTTGGGGTACCCTATTGACAGTATTGTGGGAGCTAGGAAGGAGGAAAGTCTTTCCCCATGACTTCTTATTTCCATTTTCCTAAGGCATTGGGTCAATGGGATGTGTCTTGATGCAGCCTTAACAGTCACAAGATGTTGTTTTTGTTTGTCACTATATGGGACGGTAAACTGAGGCTCAGAGGCATTAAGTGAAAATATTTCCAAAGGATTTTGTTGCCCCATTTGAGACAACGAGATCATGATTTTTCAGAGATATTGAGCGCCTGCTACACGCATTGATTCAACTGGAGTGATGTGTACTTAGCACCTCTGAAAATCAGGCTTTAAGGCCCGGATCCACCAAGGGATTTAGGTATTGCAATGCTCAGCATTGCAATGCCTATCTTTCAGGTGCCTTGATAATCACTAGAATCCACAGAGCCCGAATTAGGTGGTTAGGCTCCCTGTATAGTGCATGGGGTGAGCTAGGCACCTGCAAAAAAGATCTACAAAAGCCAGCACACTGTGGGGAGAGCTGCCTAAGCTAGCCAATAGTAGATGCTGACAAGAGGGATTTGTCCTAAGCCCCACCCCTCCTATAGGTTCCTAAGGTGAGTACCCTGGGCCATGGAGTTATTCTCCCTCTCTCTCTGGACCAACGCATAGTCAACTCTTTAGTACAAAGTAGAAGACCTTCAACAGGAGACACTGAGGGAGTACCACATCAGAACATCCCATGGCTGACTGGTTAGGGCGCTCACCTGAGAGGTGGGAACCCCTTGTTCAAATTGCTTCTCCTTAGAGCAACAGCGAGAGGAATTAACTGGGATGCTCCATATCCCAGGTGAGTAGCCTAACTATTGGGTGAAAAGTTATGAGGAAGGCCTCCTTCCTTCCCTGTGTGGAGTTAAGCTTGCTCTGAGCATGCCTACCAGCTCAGGCCCTGCAGGAGACATAGGTGAGGCTTCACCTAGTTCAAGACTCATGCTTGGCTGAGGTCTGAGATAGATATCTGGGCACCTGCCTAGAGGCAGAAATCTTGGGTGTCTAGGAGACTTTTACAGAGAAAATGTAGGTGCCTACAGGATTAGGTGGCAGCTGAAGAAGGGTTTTGTGGATCGCAGTGGTATGTAAATGTGGGACTTAGACATATAAGTCCCTCTGAGGAGCTGGGCCCTAAGTGTTTCAAAATTGGTGGGCCCTTTTGAAAATTAGGACCTAAGTGATCTGCGTATGGCCACACAGGAGTCAGTAACAAAGCAGGGCTTAGAACTCAATAGTTCTGCATTTCCTGCCCTTTTCTCAGGGCACGTCTACATGTACAGTGCTGCACCAATGCAGAACGTCTGGTGAAGATGCTCTATGCCAATCGGAGACAGCCTCCTCTCAGCATAATAAAACCACCTCTGTGAGCAGCAGAAGCTATGTCTGCAGGAGAAGCTCTCCCTCTGACATAGCGCTGGCCACACCAGTGCTTATGTCAGTGTAATTTATGTCACTCAGGGGGGTGGTTTATTCACACCCTTGAGTGTCATAAGTTCTGCCAACATAAGCTGTAGTGTAGACATGGCCTTAGTCTAGTAGAGCCCATTGCCTCTCAACAGCCTCAGAAAAGCTAAATTTGTGCATTGAAGATAGTCAGCTCATCTGCAGGAAGGTAGTGATGGAAAACTAAAACTGCAATCATTGACAGTCCCACACTGACATGAACCCTGTTTGTGAAGTGTGGTTTAGCACACAGAAAATGTATTCATAGATTCCAAGGCCATTGTGATCATCTAGTCTGACCTCCTGTATAACACAGGCCAAAGAACATCCCCAACATAAATCCTAGTGCAGCTCTTTTAGACAATCATCCAGCATTGATTTTTAAATGGTCAGTGATGGAGAATCCATCACAATCCTTAGTAAATTGTTCCAATGGTTAATTACTCTCACTGTTAAAAATGCCTGCCTTGTTTCCAGTCTGAACTGGCAGATCTAAATCTGCCCCACCCTAAGATTCTTCATCTTCCTGATTATTCAACTCATTTTCCCTGCTCCATCCAGCCCAGCTGTGGCCATTCCCTCTCTAGAGGAAGAGAAAATCAGTAAATGGAGTGTTGTCCAAGATGCTTCTTAATAAGCAGCAGCTGCTGTTGGGAGACGCTTGATACTTGTTCCCAGTTACTGCTCATATATTGAACTAGAAACTCCATACCTTAGTATTCCACATAGCAGAATATCATCAGAAACCCTAGCAATCTTTTTAACTTTGCTATTGTACTGTACTTTTCAATATCCTGGGGGTTTATTCCTTTAGGATCTATTAAGGTATTGGTATTCACTATATTTCCTTATGTCTTAATTTGATTTGAAAAAGAAATTTGCATTTAAAAGTATGTAAATGTGCTGTATTACATTCGTGCTGTATTTGTTGTGAGTGAAATTAACACACCTGCAGAGAGCCTGTGTAAAGGTGCTCGCACTGTGGAAATACTGCTTTTGCCAACCATGGCAATTTGTGTGTTCCCTGCATGCTGGCATGGAAGCTTCCTGCTGCTTCTGAATAGACCAATGCACTCAAGCGGCTATAATTCCAACCTTGCTGTAGAGATAAGAACAATACTAGACCTTTGTAGTTCCATGGGCTAGGACAGGGGTGGGCAAACCATGGCCCACGGGCCGGATCTAGCCCCTCAGGGCTTTGGATCTGGCCCGTGGGATTGCCACCCCTGTGGCGCTGCGGGGCCTGCACCAATCCAGGAAGCGGCCGGCACCACGTCCCTGCGGTCCCTTGCTGGGAGTGGGAGGGAGAGGGCTCCGCGGGGAACCTGGGCCAACGGGAGCTTCGGTGGAGGTACACACAGGCAAGAGCAGCACGTGGTGTCCTCTACCCCGCTCCCCCAGGGGCCGCAGGGACATGGTGCTGGTCGCTTCCCAGAGCTGTGGGGCCGGGGCCAGGGCAGGCAGGCAGGCAGGGAGCCTGCCCTGTCCCCAGTGCACGCCACTGCCACCCTGGAGCTGCTCCAGGTAAGCAGCGCCGGGCCGGAGCCCGCACCCCAAACCCCTCCTGCACCCCACACCCCAGCCCTCTGCTGCACCCTTCCCGCACCCCAACCCCCTGCCCTGAGCCCCCTCCCGCACTCTGCACCCCTCCCTGCACCACTGCCCTGAGCCCCCTCCCACACTCTGCACCCCTCCTGCATCACAACCCCCTTCCCTGAGCCCCCTCGCACACCCTGCACCCTTCCTCTGACCCAACCCCTTGCCCTGAGCCCCTTTCTGCATGCCGCACCCCCTCCCACACCCTGCACTCCCTCCTGCACCCCAAACCCCTGTCTCAGCCCTACATTCATGGCCCTGCATGCAATTTCCCCACCCAGATGTGGCCCTGGGGCCAAAAAGTTTGCCCACCTCTGGGCTAGGGTGTTTCGGTGTAAACTCTGCCCCCTGCAATCACCTTGGTGACTCAGGAGTTGGATGGAGAAGGGTGACTTTTCCCCCCGTAAGGTAGAAGGCAAAGGTTCCAAATATTCTAAATATACCAATAAGTACTAACAAGGGGAGGGTGTGTGTGTCAGAACAGGGGTGGGATTTTACCTCTGTCCTTCCCTAGCATCGAAGGATGTGCACATGAGAACTACAGTGGGTATGATCCTCTACCACAGGAACCTCAGAACTATTTAACAATTAAAGTGCAATGTTTAGGCCCACTTGGTTTGGTGAATGGGGTAAGATCATCCCTTTTGTTGAGCCTTAATGCAAGAATTCCTCTTCTTGCCTGAATCTTATTGCTTTTATAGGTGGAATGTAAATTCTTCCTAAGGGCTTGTCTGCTCACGTAGTTGCCCTGGTTTAACTAAAGATATGATTTAAAACTGGTGCAAAGGGCTATGTGGGCATTCTCGTTAACCAATTTAAACCTGGCTAGTGGGTTTAACTTAAATCGACTCGGAAGAAGCTAAATAAGCCCTTCTTAAACTGACATAGGAGTGTCTATATAGGGTTTTGGACCAGTTTAAAAACGGATTCGTTCAACTTGGGTGAGCAGACAAGGCCACAGCTAGCTTTACAAAACGGTCTAGAAAAGTTGCTTTAGAGTAACTGCTTTCTGTGTGCTTTCCTGTCGTAGTTATTTGAAGAGGTGGGGACTGGGAAAAATAAGGACTTTGCCAATTTGTGACTCATAGGTTAATCAGATTGCCACCCATATTTGTGTCAAAAAAGGTGCTTTATGGAAGGAATGCACATCATCACCTACAGAGGTGACTCACCAACAGCCTTGCTGCAGCCCAAACCTTTGCAAGCATTGACAGCGCCCTTGAGGCGTTTGGATATGCACACAGATTTGCACACTCCTGCTGTAGATGTATTACATATCACCCCAGGTGCTCTCAGTGGGGCCCCTCCCTGTAAAACAACTATAGAGAAACGCACTGAGGTCTGCTCATTGGCAGAGGCCCAACAGTTTCAAGAAGCTGATCTGTTCCCATGCCTTATCACAGGTCGGGGTGGATTGTCATGGGGCTGAAGAGATCAAGTGATCCAAAGGCTCTTAAAATGCTAACACTTTCTCCTTCTAAAAGAACAGGAGGGAGTTTTTGGTCCTATATACTTATTAAATCCAGTTTAGGTGGCCTAGATCAGATTCTGTTTATGGGTAATGGCTTAACTTCAGATCCAGGCCCCTAAATGGCTCTAAAAAGAAAAGGAGTACTTGTGGCACCTTAGAAACTAACAAATTTATTTGAGCATAAGCTTTCGTGAGCTACAGCTCACTTCATCGGATGCATACTGTGGAAAGTATACAAGATCTTTTTATACACACAAAGCATGAAAAAATGGGTGTTTACCACTACAAAAGGTTTTCTCTCCCCCCACCCCACTCTCCTGCTGGTAATAGCTTATCTAAAGTGATCACTCACTTTCCTTACAATGTGTATGATAATCAAGTTGGGCCATTTCCAGCACAAATCCAGGTTTTCTCCTCACCCCCCCCTCCCGCCACAAACCCACTCTCTTGTTGGTAATAGCTTATCTAAAGTGATCACTCTCCTTACAATGTGTATGATAATCAAGGTGGGCCATTTCCAGCACAAATCCAGGGTTTAACAAGAACGTCTAAGGGGGTGGGGGGGAAGGAAAAAACAAGGGGAAATAGGTTACCTTGCATAATGACTTAGCCACTCCCAGTCTCTATTCAAGCCTAAGTTAATTGTATCCAATTTGCAAATGAATTCCAATTCAGCAGTCTCTCGCTGGAGTCTGGTTTTGAAGTTTTTCTGTTGTAATATCGCAACTTTCATGTCTGTGATCGCGTGACCAGAGAGATTGAAGTGTTCTCTGACTGGTTTATGAATGTTATAATTCTTGACATCTGATTTGTGTCCATTTATTCTTTTACGTAGAGACTGTCCAGTTTGACCAATGTACATGGCAGAGGGGCATTGCTGGCACATGATGGCATATATCACATTGGTGGATGTGCAGGTGAACGACCCTCTGATAGTGTGGCTGATGTTATTAGGCCCTGTGATGGTGTCCCCTGAATAGATATGTGGACATAGCTGGCAACGGGCTTTGTTGCAAGGATAGGTTCCTGGGTTAGTGGTTCTGTTGTGTGGTATATGGTTGCTAGTGAGTATTCGCTTCAGGTTGGGGGGCTGTCTGTAGGCAAGGACTGGCCTGTCTCCCAAGACACCATCACAGGGCCTAATAACATCAGCCACACTATCAGAGGCTCGTTCACCGGCACATCCACCAATGTGATATATGCCATCATGTGCCAGCAATTCCCCACTGCCATGTACATTGGTCAAACTGGACGGTCTCTATGTAAAAGAATAAATGGACACAAGTCAGATGTCAAGAATTATAACATTCATAAACCAGTCAGAGAACACTTCAATCTGTCTGGTCACACGATTACAGACATGAAAGTTGCTATATTACAACAAAAAAACTTCAAAACCAGACTCCAGCGAGAGACTGTTGAATTGGAATTCATTTGCAAATTGGATACAATTAACTTAGACTTGAATAGAGACTGGGAGTGGCTAAGTCATTATGCAAGGTAACCTATTTCCCCTTGTTTTTTCCTATTCTCCCCCCCGCCCTTAGACGTTCTTGTTAAACCCTGGATTTGTGCTGGAAATGGCCCACCTTGATTATCATACACATTGTAAGGAGAGTGATCACTTTAGATAAGCTATTACCAGCAGGAAAGTGGGTTTGTGGCGGGGTGGGGGGGGAGGAGAAAACCTGGATTTGTGCTGGAAATGGCCCAACTTGATTATCATACACATTGTAAGGAGAGTGATCACTTTAGATAAGCTATTACCAGCATGAGAGTGGGGTGGGGGGAGAGAAAACCTTTTGTAGTGGTAAACACCCATTTTTTCATGCTTTGTGTGTATAAAGATCTTGTATACTTTCCACAGCATTCATCCGATGAAGTGAGCTGTAGCTCACAAAAGCTTATGCTCAAATAAATTGGTTAGTCTCTAAGGTGCCACAAGTACTCCTTTTCTTTTTGTGAATACAGACTAACACAGCTGTTACTCTGAAACCTGTCATTATAAATGGCCCTAGAGAGATTATATTGAAATGAGAACTTCAATATAATCTACTGGCTAACTTCTTATACAGCCCCCATCACAGTCCTAAAGTGAGGAAAGGTTACTGGAGAGGTGTGGTAGCAAATCTTATGAGCACACCCTCACTGAAAAGCAGTGTGATCCTGCCTCATGGCAGGGTTCACCTGCAAATGTCTCTTTGGGCTAAGGAAAGAGGAGCCCTGATCCTGATGTTTACACTGGTATAACTCCATTGACTTCAGTAACTTACACTGTTATACCAATAAAATAAAAACCAGCAGGATTTTATTAAAGGGGAAAAGGCAAAATACCACATTTATTGTGAATATAGACAGAATCATAGTAAGCAGTTAGTTATAGCTATAACATTCCATTCAATCTCATATTTATTCACACATTCATTCATACAAACACACACACACAGATTCTGCAAGGTTGTTATCATAGTTACCTGCCTTAGAGTTGCTCATGCCAAGCCACTGGCCAGGTGGCCTGGACCTGAGGAGGGAGCAGGGCCTTGTCAGATGCTAGTCTGATGCTCCTGGAAGTTGGTTTGCAGAATCAGCCCCCAAAATTCTCACTTTCTAGAGTCCATTTTTATAGGAATTTCTTCCTGTGTCAGTCTATGGGAATTGCTTCATCATGCTGTTGCTGAATCAATCAGCAGATGGCACATTCCTGACGGCTCCGTGCTGCTAGATGTTATCTTGTTCTTTGGTTCTCCCATTTTTGAGGCTGTTGGATGGATTCCAGTCTGCCCTCCGGGGGTCCTCTGGTTATTTCCACTTGACGCCTTCTTCAGCCGATGGACACTGGATTCTTAGGCTGGCACCTCCCTGATCATTCAGTTATTATCCACACCAAGCATCTGTCCACATACATCCTCTATCTCAATTTTAATCTCAATTGTTAATACAAAAAAAGGGTGGGGAGTCTCTGGGTGCTGTTTCTGTTGTTACAGAGTATTGCTTTGAGTCTCTCTGTGTGTGAATTGCTTTGAGAACAGACTCTGTCTTAGAATGTACTAACGCAATTAGCAGCTTGCAAGTTTCACACACAGAGGGAGAGAAACAGTACCAAAAACCAAGAGACCTCTTAATTAGTAATACCCTGGAATTTAAACTATGGGGAATCAAACTCATTTGTGATTTTTAATACAGAACTTCTTTAATATGATCCAACAACACCAGCAGAAGAGGAGAATCAGGCCGAGAAAGTTCAGGTGTCTGGCAGTTCATGTGTGCAGTGAAGGAAAGTGCTTTTCTAGTTTTGATTTCCGATTACAGAGTCAGAGCAGTTTCTCCTCCCACCCTCAGATAAGTTATTTACATAGTATTCCACCCACTTTGGAAATAGCTCAGTCAGCAGGGGAGTAAATCTGGATTGAGTAGTTACACTCCTCCAGGGGAAGAAGAACCAATCCGTAGGTTGTGGGTAACATTGTCTGAGCCCTCAGTTGTATCACTAGAGTAAGAGCATCTTCTCCAATGGAGTGAGTCACGGCTGTTGCAGATGCCCCAGTGAATAGCAGGATAGCCTGCAAAGAGACCACGCCACACGAGGGAGATGCAGTATGCCATTCCTGAGGAGATCATTAACGCTGGCTCCTACTCCCATTAAAGTTAATGGAAAAAACTCAGATCCTCAAAGGTATTTAGGTGCCTAACCCCCATTGAAATAAATGGGAGTTATGCAACTAAAATACCTTTGTTGATCTAGGCCAAAGCTCCTGCTGAATTCAAAAGGAGTAGGACTGGGTCTGATGCCTGGATTGAAAACACAGCCTGATTCACAACAACAAAAATGTTGGCACCCTGGTTCTGCAATGAGCTTCATGCAGATTGATCTCTGCATCCATGCAAAGCGCCATTGACATCAGGGCTCACCCACTTGGAGAGCAGTGTAAAACTGAGATCTTAATATCTAAAGCCTCTAATTTCATTCTCTGTCCAGTGAGACAGTAAATCAGACTCCTAAACTATTATTCCCCTTGAAAGTGTCACCTTATTATTAGGAGGACATTTGCATTTTACCCTAAAAGTAAACCAATACAAAACCCAAATAATTTCCTGACAATTAAATAGCCTCTAAACTAACCAATTATGTATGAGGACATGAGAAACAGCTGTTGCAACACTGAAGCTCAAACATTTCATCTCAGCTATTTAAAGGGATAAAAGAGCCAATATTTTCATTCCCATGTGATGTTATCAAGACATGATAAACAGCCATGGCTTTAGTATTAATTGCATTAATTTGTAGAAGAGAGACCACTTTAATTTGCTCCAAGATGGAGAATAATTTTTTATAGCATGTTCTCATTCCATAAATTCATATTTGAAAGTATGCTTTGTCTTTTTTTTTTTTAATGGTAAGCAATAACAACTTCAGGCAAAAAGCTATTTGAAGGTGCAATCCAGCAGAATTAAGGACTTCGTCAGTCAGACTTTTCCATTTTTTTCCCTTGGACTTCAAAAATTACACTACAGTTTAACCCTGAAATATGTGCTACTTCACTGAGAAGTTGGTGAGAATCACAAGGCAGTCAATATCACTAACATGGCTCTCAAAAGTTAGGATTTTCAGCCCAAGATTTGTGCTTCAGTCAGGATTAAGACACACAAATCAAAGTAAATATCAAGTCACTTTTATTCAGGTGCCTAAATATGGATTGAAGAGTGGAACTTTAGGTACCTGACTTTGAAAATGTTAGCCTTTAATTCTTCTGGCATCTTCAGTTAGCCAAGTAATTGTGTTTTTGTGGCATAAGCTGTGGCAGGACTAAGTGGCAAGTGGGATGTTTAGCTTCACGTGACCTCTTCACTTACAGTCTTTCCAAGAATTTGAACACAACATTTTGCATTTATATGGTGTCTGTCATCTTAGGATCTCAGAACACGTCACAACATGTACAAATAAAATCTGACAATGTTCTATTAGGTAGGGAAGTATCACCCCCATTTTACAGATTGGAACACTGGGGCCCAGATAAGTTAATGTCCTGGTTCTCATCAATGCTGAGCATCCACAGCTCCTATAAACTACAAATGGAGCTGAGCAGGTCTGAAAATCAGGTTCTAAAAACCAGATTTTTAAAGATGTCTATGTCAGTGGAAGTTGGGCACTGAGGCCCAGATCTTCAAAGGTATTTAGGCTTCTAAATTCCATTGAAATCAATGCAAGTTATGTGCCTAAACATTTTTGAGGATGTGGGCTCTAGGCACTTTTTAAAATCCCATGAGATGCCTCACTGCATCTTTAGGTGCCTAAATACCTTTAAAAATCTGGCCCTAAGTGACTCGCCTCATATCACACATGTGATCTGTGGCAAAGCTGGAAATAAAAATCTGTCCTTTTATCTAAGGGCTTGGAAAGTTTCCCAGACAACTGCCAGCCAGATGAAGATGTAAAAGATTTGAAAGAGTCCAATCAGTGAGGACCAGCTTCAAAGGCTCACCCTCAAGCTGGCAGATTCTTATTAACAAACAGTATTCAAAGTCTGCTGGGGGTTCTGTCTTTCACTCATCAGTCTCTGGCAGATAGGAATCTAGCATTTTAAGATCCTACTCCCTTCCTGGCTTTCTCGCTGTGTGTATGCAGTGTGTCCTATGTGGCGGTGGAAGTCGGCTACTCTGTCCTTCCTAAGCTTCCTACCTGCTGCTAGTGGCAAGCACAACTACTACTTTACTACTATTAAGTTTCCATTACCAGGTTCCTCTGCATAGGCTGCAGGTGGTTCCCATGAAGCAGCTGAGTGAACTTTACATGATTCTTGTCAGTTTCACCGTTGCCCACAGGGTTCTGAATATTAATGATGAAGTTGACTAGAGTCTCATTAATTTCATTCTGGTGCTGCTTCAGAAAGTAGCAATGAACTGGAGGTGTTGTCTGACTTACAAAGATTTCCTTCAAAATGTGAATGATAGCAATGTCTTAGCAATATCTGAGGGGCACAGACATGTCTTCCTACTGTCCCTAGTACAATGGATCCCAGATCTGACTGGGATTTTTGGGGGCTATCACAGTACAAATAATAAGCAATAATGTAAGGGTCAGTTGCAGTGATATTTAGGGTAATTAGAACAGGTTTCAAAGTGATGTCGCAATTATCTTTGCCTAGGTCTAATCCTCTCTAGGCTTCATCGTTTATTGGTACTGTGATCCTTGTGATAGCCTCAGAACTTCAAATGCAATGCAGTTTTGCTTCAGGTCCGATCATGTCCCTTTCCTCTCAATTATTCTCTGTCATGAGCAGAATTTCCTTCTTGGACTCACTAGTACCAGATCCTCAAAACTTAGTTTTAACAGCTACTGTCCTTGGCACAAATGGCAAGACTCATGGGCACTTGGCTTCCCTTTCTGTCTTAAATTGGTCACTGGAGACTTAATTTGCAGATAATAATGGGATTCTTCATATTCTGGACAGAAGGAGCTGCTATCCTCAGCCTTGGTTCATCTTTCTAAGCAGCTGACCTCTTTTCAGGGGATGATTGGAGGGTTTACTATCTATTCTACTATTGGATTTATTATCTATTCTATTCTTACTCCTGTGTTATCAGGTGCTCAAC
This sequence comes from Eretmochelys imbricata, assembly GCF_965152235.1. Taxonomy (NCBI): domain Eukaryota; kingdom Metazoa; phylum Chordata; order Testudines; family Cheloniidae; genus Eretmochelys; species Eretmochelys imbricata. The sequence continues at coordinate 25,917,041 of NC_135573.1, forward strand.
CAAATTCTAACTTCCAGCCCCACCTCTATTTATGCTGGTCACAAATGCTACTTCCTTTTCCTGTGGGATCCTTTCTCTCTTACTATTCTAAATCCTTTCTTCAGTAGATTTGCAGCACTTAGCTTCTACATTGGACCCTGTCCCTTTTCCTTTAGCAGCCCTCCCCCAAATCTAATTGATTTTGGAAAGGAATCATCTTCTTTTGGCTCAGACTGTAGGCAGTAGAGTCCTCAGATCAGCTTCCTGCCCAAATCAGCTTGACTGTCACTGATGAGCTCTTCATGATCATAGGTCTGGCAGGCCCTCAACTGTCCTCTTTAGTAGTGGCAGGATCTTTCATCTTTGTGAATGCACACTTTGTTTTAAATTTCCCTTTTCTTCTCAGCTACGGGCCTCTCACGGACTATATTGCATCTGTGGGAGGGAGGGAGCAGTGAATGCTGTGCAGTGTATTCCCAGTGGAACTCAAGCCATGCAATGCTTGCTGGGGTATGTGTTTCATTACAGTCTCAGATCTGCATTGTTGAGGTACCTCTAGAAGCATGAATGGCAGACTCAAGGAGCTCAGGGCATGTCTTCACTAGCAACGTTAAAGCACTCCCCCAGCGCTATAAAAAACCCACCTCCACGAGGGGAGTAGCTACCAGTGCTGGGAGTGTGGCTCCCAGCACCTCCCAGGGGGGTGTTTTTTCACACCCCTGAGCGAGAAAGTTGCAGTGGTGTAAAGTGCCAGTGTAGACAAGCCCTCAGTGAGGATGAGGGAGGGGAAAAGAGCCCAGGTTAAAGTGCTTTAGCGTTGCCAGTGTAGACTAAGCCCTAAGTTACAGAAAGGGGGTGGAAATCAGGACTCTTGATTGCATTCCTGGGGCCTGATTCACCATGGCCCTGCACTTGTGTAGTCCCTTACACCAGTGCAAAGTAGGTGTAAAGCACACCATTCTGATCAATAAATTGGGCTCCTAGTTATACCAGTGAATCCGTAGGAAAGTTGCTTAAGGCCAGATTTTTATGTAGGTGTCTAATGAGATTCTTCTTCTTAAATATTTGCCAGTTATGTCTGAGAGTCACTGAGAAATATAACAATATTTTGCACTTGGTATGTTTCATCTGGAAATTTCAAAACTTTATATAAAAATTAAGATAGGTGCTTCAGGACAAGTGGTGTTATCTTTGCCTGTAAAGTGTCCTGTACACTACATACATGCATTTTGTAGTAATAATCCCTGTGAGGTAAACAGGTTATGCATAATTTGAAAATGGGGAAACTGAGGCACAGGGAGGGCAAGGGCCATATTTCCAATTAGGCACAGTAGGCATGTGCCTAGGGGCCCTGGCGTTCTAAGGGCACCTAAAAGTTAAAAATGAGTTAAGTTTCATTTTCTATGGAAAACACGAAGGTCATCTGTAGGCGGCGGGGGGGAGGGGGGGAAGAAGCGCTGAAGATGCTGTACCTAGGGGCGTGCAAGGCGTAAATCCGTCATATGAGTTGCCTGAGGCCACACAGAGAACAGGATCCCAGTCATGCTGACTGACAATCCCCCGCTTTAATTACAAGAACACATCTTAAATGCATTAAGATCAATAGATAACATCATATTTTTACCAGATGGAATTATAGTTCATGGTTTTGAGATTCAAAGTGCAGGAGCTCTTTCTATTTTAGCTGTAGGAACAAACACTACAACCAGAGGCAAGAGATACCTGTGAGGTAATACAGTATTCCATCCAGTAGAGGACAGTAGTACAGACATGTAAACCAGCCCATGTGAAAGGAGAAAGATATTCTCCCGTTCCCTAGTTTTCCAGTTGAAATCCTGATTCCAGATTAAGCTGAGCAACTCTCTTCCTCCCCTTGGCACCAGCGCTCCCCAGACCTCTGCTCCCTTTCCCTCTAGCAATAGGTTCTCTCTGTTGCATTTCCTCAGCAAACTACTCAGGGAGAACTTTCTCTTGTATGTGTTTGGCTCAGCTCCTGCATTACTGGCTTGCAGTTAGCATGGATTTGTGAGGGGCTGTTAAAAGATGAAAGGGTAGGCGCGCTCTCTTCCTGGGTTTAATGAGCCTGCCAGAGAGGATCTTGAGCCAGCTGTTGCTGATAAGATCCCTCCTGTGCTGCTCAACAGACATAGCCTTGAGGATTTCTCCTGCAAAGGTGGCTCGCCCTTAACACTGTCATGCATTGTTTCAGATATGCCCTCCCTTGGCTCAGCTCCTAGCCGTGGGCAAACTAGAAAGCCTCTGTCCCTCAACAGACACTCCCACCAAAACAATCACTAAACATTGAACATTGCCGCCAGGGGTGCTGGAACAATGTGTGTAGTAGGGCTGCTGAGAGCAAAACTGTAAACCTTGTATATGATGGGAACCACTTCAAGCCAGGTGGTGCAGCAGCACCCTTAGTTCCAGCACCTGTGACTGCCGTCCTAGACAACTGCCTCTCTGGCCTGTGGGCGGGAGCCAGTCCTGTTACTGCCTGTACTTGCGGGGGGGGAGACTGAAAAGTACTTGTATGTTGTTGCATTCAGATTTCAGTCTCCCACCCAAGGAAGCTGTTTAACATAAGCCTAGAGAGTCCCCCCTAGACGATCGCTGATCAGTGCTGTGCCAGGGAAAGGGCAGGAGGGGTGACTGTGCCCCAAAGATGCCTGCAAGCTGCCCTAGATTGTGGGCGATCTCTTAAATAGGCATCTTCCTGAGGGGCACCCAGCAACGCTCTCACAAACCCCGTCCCTGAAGCGTTTCCATTTAACATACTACTGCAACACTGTACCCTCCGGCTGGGGGGTTATGAATGGGTGCAGCGGAAGCACCGCCCACCCCGGACGTGACGCTCAGCCAATGGGGGAGCGGGCTGCGTGGATGGATGAGGTCAGCGCTGTGGTGTCGGGGAATGGAATGTGTAAGTGTAACATTCAGAACCGGGTAACGTTCGGAGATCGAACTCTGCGATCGGCGACGTTCGAACAGGGGCAGGCAGCCTCCTCTGTGCTTCGGCAGCTCGCACCTCATTGACTGACGGGGGGCGGGGGCAAAGAGGAGGAGGAAGAAGGAGGAGGATCTTCGCTGCTTCGGCTGGTTCCATCCCGGGGGCCATTCACAGAGATCGCGGAGAGAGGGGTAAACAGCACCCGAGTCTAGGAGCTCCTCTGCAGAAAAGAATAAAGAGAAATGCAGGGATTTGTAAGGTTACGGCGCTCAAGCTGGAAGATGTGATCATGATAGCTGTGTGAACCGGCGCTGGCTGTGAGCTGCTGCTGCTGACTTGCTCTGGAACCGGGGGGCTTGGTTATTGCGGGAGTGTTTTGGATGAGTTGAAGTTGCTGCTGTACCTTGATCGTTTGCAACGCTTAGAGAGAGAGAGAGAGAGAGAGTGGGGGAGGGGAAACACTCAGTCTTGCAACTGATTGAGAGGTGAAGGGAACTGGGTTTGGTGCTTAGTTCATTTGTGTTTGTATGTGTGTGCATGCAAGAGAATTCCCAGCCCTTTGCCCTGCAAACTCGTGCTGGGCGTGAATTATTCGCCTTCGCTGTTTCTCTCTCTCTCTCTCTCTATTGTGCGACCCAAAGATGAAAGACAGAAGGGGAGAAAGTTAAAGAAATCGCCCACATGCGCTGCATCAGTCCAAGGCTTTGGGAAAGGAATAAAGAGAAGGTGGTAGAAGAGAGTTTGAAGTCTTTGCAGGCGGGAAGATGGCGGACTGGAGCTGAAAGTGTTGATTGGCAAACTTGGGTGATCCTTGTGTTTATTTACAATCATCTTGACCCAGATAGGACACATGCAGGCCAAAAAACGCTATTTCATCCTGCTCTCAGCTGGCACTTGTCTCGTCCTTTTGTTTTACTTCGGAGGCTTGCAGTTCAGGGCAGCGAGAAACCAAAGCAGGAGAGAGGAGCACAGTAGCAGGAATGGCTTGCACCACACCAGCCCGGATCATTATTGGCCCCGATTCCCGGACGCTTTGCGCCCCTTCATTCCTTGGGATCAGTTGGAAAACGAGGATTACAATGTGCACATTTCCCCTAGGCAGAAGAGAGACGCCAACTCCAGCGTCTACAAAGGCAAGAAGTGCCGCATGGAGTCCTGCTTCGATTTCACCCTTTGCAAGAAAAACGGCTTCAAAGTCTACGTGTACCCGCAGCAGAAAGGGGAGAAAATCGCCGAAAGTTACCAAAACATTCTAGCAGCCATCGAGGGATCCAGGTTTTACACTTCCGATCCGAGCCAAGCTTGCCTGTTTGTCCTGAGCTTGGATACCTTAGACAGAGACCAGTTGTCACCCCAGTACGTGCACAACCTGCGATCGAAAGTGCAAAGCCTCCACTTGTGGAACAATGGTAGAAATCATTTAATTTTTAATTTATATTCCGGCACCTGGCCCGATTACACTGAAGACGTCGGGTTTGATATTGGCCAGGCGATGCTGGCTAAAGCTAGCATCAGTACTGAAAACTTCAGACCGAATTTCGATGTTTCTATTCCGCTCTTTTCTAAGGATCATCCTAGGACAGGAGGGGAGAAGGGATTTCTAAGGTTTAACACCATCCCTCCTCTCAGGAAGTACATGTTGGTATTCAAGGGGAAAAGGTACCTGACAGGGATAGGGTCAGACACCAGGAATGCCTTATATCACGTCCATAACGGGGAGGATGTTGTCCTCTTGACCACCTGCAAGCATGGCAAAGACTGGCAAAAGCACAAGGATTCGCGTTGCGATAGAGACAACACCGAATATGAAAAGTAAGTGACCAGTTCCCCTTTTGTGTTTGCGTGTCTAAGGTTAGGCCAGCTTTTTCTGGCCTCTCGTGTTCTAGGAAGCTGTCAGCTATATGCATTTTTAAATGTGCTACATACTTTCAGGCCACAGGAAAGCCATGATTTTTCTTTTCCTGCCCTGAAATTCTTTCCAGCTGTTTAGTAAGTTACTTAGATATAGGGGCAGTAGAGGGGTGGAAGCACCTCATTGTGGAAAATATTTACAATGGAATGCAAAGTCCTATAGGTTCTCCTGGGTTTAGCTAGACCAGGAGCTGATGACCTGTATGCTCGCTCATTGGCTTTGCAACAGAAATGCTGCTCGAGGCTACTCTGGTATCTGGCTCCACCATTCATTCATCATTTTGTCTCTTCAGGGCAAACGTCCTCTTCCTTCTCAGCCCTGAAGTTAACCACCTAGGACAAAGCTCGAAGAGAGCTGATGACTTGTGGAGAGTGTGTGTGTGTTTGTGTGTGTGCACCCAGTCTTGTCTTTCTCAAGTCCAATGACAGGACTGAGTCTGTGATCTGTGGAGGGGGGTGTAGTAAGGTAGCTCACAATCTTATTTCTCTTGCATCAGACAGCTACAAATGGGTAAAGGAGGAAAACCCCATTGATTCTAAAGTCCCTTGGTATTTTTTCCCATCTTGATAACTCTTTCTAGTGGTTAGGAACATTTTCTGTATACTCTGTGTAACACCTTGATTACTTTTCTTCTTTTGGTGCTTTGCATACTGCTGCTGTGGGCAAGTTTAAGCAGGTGGTTTAGGTGGGTACTGTGTTACTGTTCTCCCCAAATATCCCTTGCAATTATGTAACTTGTATATGTAGCTGCTGAAAAATCACTGTACAGGAATGACCTCTGTAGAATGGCAATACTAACTAGTCAATTTGAAACTGTTAATTTAAATGCTGATCACTGCTGTGTGTGCTCCAGAGCAAATATTCCCATGCAAAAACAGCATAGTCTGTTTCCATGTAACAAAAGTTTTTAAGAAACAGAGCAGCTTTATATTGCTGAGTTAGTACAATCTAGAGCTGCATCAGGAACTGCTAAAGGCTGGAAGAGTTTGCAATGGATTGTGAAATATTGTGTAGAAGAAAAATAATCCTGGAAGAAGGTAATGAGGAAGTTACAATGATGTTAATGCTGACCAAAATTTCCAACTGGCTGCCAATTTCTCTTGCAGCCATTAGTCACAAAGTTTGAAATAAATTAATTAGCTAATGCTGAAACCCAGGAAAGCTCTGTGCTTTCTTTGATATGAATGTCATCCACTTACTGCTTATTTTAGAGCCACCTGAAGCTTCACAAATACTTATTGGCTTTTTATTTTGTTCACTTTCTGAGCATAGAAAATTGATACATTTTTAGTATGAATAACTTACTGGTGTAAATCCAGATTGTGTAGCTCAAATCAAAGTGTTTACACATTTGACTCATGAACTGGGATTTCCTTTAAATTGTGGATAGTAACTGATGTCTTGTTCATAAGACATTGAGTGAGAGAGAGAGAGAGAGTAAATGCCTATAGCCTTCAGAGATTTCTGGCATATGCTTGTTTAATCTGAGAGAGTCTACACTTTTCATGTCTTTTAGCCACCTTGCTGAATTCTGCAGAATTCACTATGGTTTCAAGTTTTATTAGATTCTTTAAACACAAAAAAATACCAGTCAAAGGTTTGACCATTGGGAACTTGAATTACGTGGGAACCTGAATTTGTATTATTTACAGTGTCTATGCAGGTCAATTTCATTAAGGAGTGTACAACACACACCTTATAGTACACATTAACATTAATAAAAACTACACCTGATGTGTAGTCTTTCATATCTAAGAAGTATAGGGATCCCTGCTAGTCTACTTCAGTGGAAAGTGCAACTCTGTCTGGGGTCGTGTGCAGTAACTGTTTAACATTGCACAGAAACGCTACGAAATAATTTAAGACAAGATGTGGAGATAATCATAGTTATTTAAGATTGCAGGAGGAAATTTACAAAAAGAAAAGGAGTACTTGTGGCACCTTAGAGACTAACAAATTTATTTGAGCATAAGCTTTCGTGAGCTACAGCTCACTTCATCGGATGCATTCAGAGGAAATTTAGGTCAGCTGAATTTAGTTGTTGAATTGGAATTGTGGTCAGGATACTGGGGCTAATACCCCAGTGAATTACCATAAATGGTTAAGGCCTTTTAACTTTATATCTTATCTGAAAGACCTGCAAGAGCATATTGCTGTCCCTTAGTACAATGCTGAAGCATTGATTCAGTACTGATTTATGGCAAAGTGTGCCACCTACTGAATACCACTTCCTGTAGCATCCTGAGTTTTGCTTTTCTCCCATTCAAATACTGATCATAGCTGACTCTGTTCCGTGTATGAAATCTGACAAGGTCACATCCTTAAGCAATTATGAGTACAGGCAGTCAGTAGTATTTCTTACATGTGAATATATAACATATGTATATGTAAATGTTGTAACAGGTAATCCTCTATTAGCTGTAACTGAAACTGCACCTGAGAAAGATAACATTGCACAAGGCTATACCAGTTAAAGAAGAATTTGTTATAATGATTTTAAAACTAGGCCTACGCTAGATCTAAATTCATATTCACATGACTCGCAGGTCAGACTGAGCTGCTTTTGTTCTGCAATTTTTGGATTGGATTAAGCAACATGTCCTCATGGCTTTAAAATGATGTGCATTCTCCAAGAATTGTGTATTAGAAACGGATTAGCTTGTCCGTGAGGAGTTGGCCAAGTCAAATATTTCACTCTCTGTGTCAGCTTCTGTGCCACTCTTTTTTTAATTTGCTGTGGCATTTATACTGTCTTGTTTCTGTGCTCATATTTATCACATGATCCCCATCATATAGTGCACTGCCCAGAAGTATTGATCCATGCAAGGTGCATCATGAATGATTTGAGCTTGGCTGTAATCTTTGTAAGGAGAATCTTTGTCAAGCCAGCTAAACTAGATGATTGGACTTAAAATCTCGATGATGTCATATCAACAGAGTAAGGTTATGATTTACATTTATTTCCAGTGTAAAATGTCACTTTGTAGAAAAGGTAATATTGATATTACTTGCAATGAAATTATTCCTGGAGCAAAATGTTTAGTGCCTGGTAAAAGCAAGATCTACATCTCTACAGAATAGAGCTTCTCTCTTTTCTCCCCCTACCCTTTCCTCCAAGAAATGAGAAAAATCAACTGATGATTTCTCTGTTTATGTAAAGTGGAAAGTGCACCTTTTTCCATTGAGAAGGGGGACATATTTGGCTCAGTCTTCATAAATTCTATTAAGAGAGCCATCTGTATGTGAGAGCTAATTAATTTTCATCAAAGTTGTGCATCTCGGCAGATAAAGCTCATGCAGACTCAAATGAATTGCATTATCGTGATTAGACTATTGCAAACAGGGTTTTTAAAAATACTTTCGGTATTCTTCCCCTGAATCTCTTCATTAGGGTTGACTTCTATAGCCTATCATTAGAACCATTCTTTTTTTTTTTTTTTAAATTCCTTTTCAATATGATTTGTTTTTTAATTTTAGCTTGATAATTTCCACTTTTGGAAATGGTTAGGTGCATACATTGAAGGAAACAGGTGCCATGTTTATTGAAGGTTAAAGAGAGGCCATTTAAAGGTGGACTAAACACTATCTTTTAACAAAAGCAAAATTCATGGGTAGGTTTAATTAATGTCAAGTTACTTTTTGGAAGGTAATATTACATATTACCATTGATGTGGTCAGAAAGGTAACAGAGGATACAAATGTAAGCTATATGTCTGTCCTCATGTAGCCAGAAGCTTTCAAGACATTTTCCAGAAACTGAAATCTTTCTAAGGTGGAAGATAGCAATGTATGTAACCCAACCTATCTATGCCTTTTTGACTCTAGATAGCCCTGACCTAACATCTTTCAGAAAATGGAGAAAGTGACGTGATGGGAGTCTCATGTTTAGCACCTGATCCAAAGGTGACTGAAGTCAATAGAAGGCTTTTCACTGACTTCATTGGACTTTGGATCAGGCCCTTCATCTTCCACCAATGGTAAAAAGGATTAGATCCTCCTATGTGGAATCAGTGATGGAAACTTCAACAGTGGAAAAATCCATAGATTAGCTATGAGACAGAATACATGTAGAGCGATTTTGGATCTTGTAGCCTCTATGAACTGATCAGAGCATAAGCAAAGGGAGACATTATTCAAACCTTCGCCTGCTATACCTGTCAATCAGCCAACGCCCAAATACAGGCTATATTGTGTGGCCAAAACCCAAAATAAGGGACACAGAGAAATGTTTCATGCAGGGAACAGAAAGTGATGTGGGATCAGTTCCACCAAATTGGTGTGGAATGTAGACTACTTTGAGCCTGAAATGAGGGACATTTTAGAGGCCTGTAAACATTCAGCCGAGCACTCTCCTTATCAATACATGGGATATAGGCTCAACAGACTAGATAGCTAAAATCTAACTAGATTTCTGTATATGCACCTATAAATATGTGGCATCTCTCTAGATAGCACCAACCTACTGCATGCTTAGGATAGCTGAATGTATCTATACAAATTTCCATTCATTTTTAGTATACAATATGGAATTTACATATAGATGTATATTATGCTGAAAGAATCATTGTCAAATCCCTGCTGGAACTCCTAAACATTTTTATGGTTATGTACGTGAAGGTTATAATGAAGCATAATAAAGAACAAAATGGGAAAAAATGAAATGTTTAACTCATTACCATCTTTTCTTACTTGCCAAGAATGGAGTCTGGGGTTCTGCGTATCCTCTGTTAGAATTAGCAGTACAAACCCCTAAGTCCTTTTCTGAACTCCTGTCTTGTTACGCAATTGCGATATCTTTATCTCTCACAAGGGAGACACAAAACTGTAAAGTTGGATCTTGGCAGGCAAATAGAGGAGCTGAGCTTCAAATATGTTGTATTAAATTGTCAACATATCTGTCCCCTTTAAGTCTCTGCATAAATTCTGTTACTGATTTGGCATCTTGTAAATAAGATTTGTTTTTAAAAGTTTTTTCAGTTCACCCTTTAAGCTGCTATTTAGGAATGAGTAAGAAATCCTCTAGTTCAGTGTAGATACTTATGAAAGGCTGAGTGGTCATGTGGGGCCAAATTCTGTTCCTGTTTGAAGCCACTGACCTCAATAGGACCAGAGTTGGCCTATAGATTTGATATAACCAGTAGGCTGCTTCTCCAAACTGTGGATTTGGAGAAGTTCAAGAGCCACTGAAGGATCCTGGGCATTTTCTCGGAGCATCACAGCTGCTCAGCTGCTATCCCCATCAAACTGCTGTCCTATCAACTTCCAGTTACCTGATCTTCATACTGCTGATTGAAAATGCTTTTCTTTAAAATGCAGCATATAAGTGGGCGTTGGCATTTACCAGGTTTCCCACAAAACGGAGACATTTGAAGATGTTGTTTTAATACGCTCTTTCTTCTGTGTTATGTTTGTGCTGAAAATGGTGCATGTAGAAATGTGCATGTAGAATTGGGGCCAGACTGTCTCCCTCTGAGGCCTCCTCCCAGGACGCCAGGGCCTCTTCTGCCAGGTGGGAAAACGAAACTTCCAGCTGGAGTCAGTCCCTGGGATCACAGGTAGGCGCTGGGAGCTGAGGTGACAGTTGCAGCAATGGCACCTTCTGAACTTTCAGACAATGGTGATGCCGTGAAACTCTTTCCTTATATTTTGGTTCTGGATGCTTATTTCTCACTGCTGTTTGGTTGTTTGCCTCTACACCTGCTTCACAGTCCACCTCCCCATCCCTTCTGTCCTTTCCTTCATGCGGCCCTCAATATTGCCTCTCCCTTTCTTGTTCCTATTAACCATTCCCCCTTATACACACCCAGCCCATCCCTTACTATAGCTATTTTTTTAAGAACAAGGAAAACAAGAAAAACATAAAATTAATGCTCTTCACCTTGATTGCTCGGCTTGTATTGTTCTTCCTTCTCCCCTGCCCATACTTTAGAGGTCTCATTTATGTATATAGTGAGCTCCTGGGGGCAGGCTACTGATCCTGACTGGTCCTGGCATACTACTACTACTAATAAGCATTCACAGTTTAATCTTGTGTTAGGAGACAGGAAATCTCTGGATTCTCTGAAAAAAGAAAAGGAGTACTTGTGGCACCTTAGAGACTAACCAGTTTATTTGAGCATAAGCTTTCGTGAACTACAGCTCACTTCATCGGATGCATGTAGTGGAAAATACAGTGGGGAGATTTTATATACACAGAACATGAAACAATGGGTGTTACCATACAGACTGTAACAAGAGAGATCAGGTAAGGTGAGCTATTACCAGCAGGGTGGGGAGGGGGTACCTTTTGTAGTGGTAATCAAGGTGGGCCATCTCCAGCAGCTGACAAGAACTTTTGAGGAACAGTGGGGGGTGGTGTGGTCTGGATGAAAGCTGGAGGCATGTAGGTAAGCATAGCACATGCCTCCAACTTTCATCCAGACCACACCACATGATCCATTGTCTACAGCCAAGCTCTACGGTACAACCGCATTTGCTCCAACCCCTCAGACAGAGACAAACACCTACAAGAACTCTATCAAGCGTTCTTACAACTACAATACCCACCTGTTGAAGTGAAGAAAAAGATGGACAGAGCCAGAAGAGTATCCAGAAGTTACCTACTACAGGACACGCCCAACAAAGAAAATAACAGAACGCCACTAGCCATCACCTTCAGCCCCCAACTAAAACCTCTCCAACGCATCATCAAGGATCTACAACCTATCTTGAAGGACGACCCATCACTCTCACAGATCTTGGGAGACAGGCCAGTCCTTGTCTACAGACAGCCCCCCAACCTGAAGCAAATACTCACAAGCAACCACGCATCACACAACAAAAACACTAACCCAGGAACCTATCCTTGCAACAAAGCCCATTGCCAACTGTGTCCACATATCTATCCGGGGATACCATCATAGGGCCTAATCACATCAGCCACACTATCAGAGGCTCATTCACCTGCACATCTACCAATGTGATATATGCCATCATGTGCCAGCAATGCCCCTCTGCCATGTACATTGGCCAAACTGGACAGTCTACATAAAAGAATAAATGGACACAAATCAGATGTCAAGAATTAGAACATTCCAAAACCAGTTGGAGAACACTTCAATCTCTTTGGTGACTCGATTACAGACCTAAAAGTGGCAATTCTTCAACAGAAAAACTTCAAAAACAGACTCCAGCGAGAGACTGCTGAATTGGAATTAATTTGCAAACTGGATACAATTAACTTAGGCTTGAATAGAGACTGGGAGTGGATGTGTCATTTACACAAAGTAAAACTACTCCCCCTGCCCCGTTCCTCAGACATTCTTGTCATCTGCTGGAAATGGCCCACCTTGCTTACCACTACAAAAAGTGTCTCTCTCCCCTTTCTTCCCCCCACTCCCCTGCTCTGCTGCTGGTAATAGCTCACCTTACCTGATCACTCTTGTTACAGTCTGTATGGTAACACCCATTGTTTCATGTACTCTGTGTATATAAAATCTCCCCACTGTATTTTTCACTACATGCATCCGATGAAGTGAGCTGTAGCTCACAAAAGCTTATGCTCAAATAAATTGGTTAGTGTCTAAGGTGCCACAAGTACTCCTTTTCTTTTTGCGGATACAGACGAACACGGCTGCTACTCTGAAACCTGTCATTATGGAAGGCACTGTATTCTCTGATTATTTCTTCCTAGGGAGGGGAGATTTTTATACATGCATTCCATTTGTAGCCATTAACAGACATGGGAGGCCTTTTCTGAAAAAGATTCCATGTGTGAATGGGCGTATACATACATATTACCATCATGCTTCAGGCCTGAAACCAAACTCTTAACTACCTGGGTTAGGAGGAAACTTTCCCTGTGTGAGGGTTATCCCCTAGTCATCTGCTGGAAGGTTTCTTGCCCCTTCCTCCAAAGTATCTAGTAGCAACCACTGGTTGTCACAAGGTAGTTAACTAGAAGGGGGACCATCAGTCTGATTAAGTATGGCTGCTCCTGTGTAGGTAAATCATTCTGAACCCCAGTGTGAGGTTACTCCTACATTCCATGCTTAGGATAATTAAGCATCTGTGTCAGATATTTGTAGTTAAAGTTTTAAAAACACCACCCACTCTCCAACCCCCTCCCCTCACCATTCATTTTGTTTTAAAAGAAAATACTTTGCATAGCAAGAGAATGAAAGACTTATTTACTCAAAGGCTGGGTGTGGAGAGGACTGGCTGTTAATATGATGATTTCTGGAGCATTAACTGTATTCACTGTCGCCTCTTCTTTCTGTCTACAAAGTTTCTCTCTGAATATCCAAGGAGTTTTGTGGTCATTGATAAACAAACCATTCTGTTAACCAGAGAAATTAATCAATAGGCACCCAAGCAAGTATTTAGAGATTTTAAAAAATAAGTTAAATAGCATGCTCTGTACCATTAAGATGACTGATTTCTCTTCCACAGGACTTGGCTATATTTAAATGTGATGATGCAATACTTGTGTGTCTGTTGCATATCCTATGCAGATTACATTAGCACTGAAGAATGCATGAGTATAACTTTAGGTTATATTTAAGGTTCCACAGCTTTCCACATTAGCAAATACTTTAGGATATTTTCATTTTAAAACAAAACCCTGTTATAGTTCACACTGTATTCTGAAGTCTTTCTTTCTCCTCACCCCTTCATCTTGCTGGCTGGGATGAAAACACTTATTTAATATTTGTCTTTGTTTTTTATTGTTGTCTAATGGGTTTTTAAAAACTTCAGTATTCATTTTATTTTAATGTGGGGCTGTAGATTTATACAAAACTTATAAAGCACTTATGGTAACAGTCTCTTCCCTGAAAGCCTTATAATCTAACTTAGATGCCATATTATATGGGCAATAATTTAGGTGTCAATATCCGAGAAGAGGAGATCCATATATTGAAAAGTCATGAAAGAAACTGGCTTTAAGGAAGGGTTTGAAGGACATAGTGAAAAAGGGAGCAATATTTGAATGTGTATGGCCCTGATTCAGGATAGTACGTGTCTCACTGCTTTTCTCGACAGGAGCCTATATGTGTGTTCTCAGTAAGCAGACTTTTTTTGATTGAGATCTGAATTTTGGTTAGTGTGGTTTTGCTGAACAACAAAACATATTATTAAAAGCAGCCAAAGAAGCCTAGGATGGTACAATAACAGAAGGAAGGTGGCACGTCTTTCTTCTTTGTCCATTTTAAATGTAGTGTATTCGCCACTTATCTCTCCCAATGTATCTTGTTTGGATACTTTTAAATATTAACATTGGCTGTCAGGTTTCGATCAAAGTTTCTTTTGCTCTGGTGTTGTAATGAGATACCTCTTTAACTCCCTAATCGTGTCCTTTCCAAAGAGTCATGGGACGGATCTAGTGTGGCTTTTTGAGCTGTGTTAACTTGTACAGTGGAGGCTTTAATGTTGGATTCATCATGCTCCCTTTTCATATTAAAGTACATTAGATTTTTTCCAGCTTCCCTCCATACTGCACTGCATTGGTAATGCTGTCACATGGTATGTCATGAGTTTCCAACTTATTCCTTCCATATCACTGTGGTCCAAAGGATAAGAGTCAGCAGACCTGATTTGGGATTCTGTTCCCAGTTTTGTCATTCACCTGCTGCGTGACCTTGAATGAGTTGCTTCGCCACACTGTGGCTTAGTTTTCAAGTCTTCAAAATAGTGGAGAATGCCACTTGCTTTCCTTTTTAAAACACTTTGAGATCTGTAAAGTGCTACCTCAGGGTCAAGTCTTAATTATTGCATCAACTGTGTCAACGAATATTTAATGAAGCAAGGATAGATAATTGATGTTTTATTCAGCTTCTAGTAACTGATGTTCTCCAAACTTAGATTCCCTTGCTTGCTTCATCTGTGACAGAGTTGTCTTGGGTCACGGTGTTGGAAGGGATGACTTTATTGCCTTTAAGTATATACAATTTTTAATTCACCCCACATAACTCAAACTGTACCAGATGTTCATAGAATCATAGAATATCAGGGTTGGAAGGGACCTCAGGAGGTCATCTAATCCAACCCCCTGCTCAAAGCAGGACCAATCCCCAACTAAATCATTGTCACATTTGCAGCTGCTATCGGCATCTCCATAACTGGTAAATGTTCCATGTGACCTTGCAATGCCATTAATAAATTCAGTAAAGCTGTTCTTATTTAAGTTAACTTTTTTTCCCCATGACAATTTCTAGTCCAGAAACACATGAAAGCTAAAAGCCGGTTCCTAAGTGAATTTCCTGTTTGTTCACTTTTTTCTCTAATATACTCTTTGTGTGTCTGAATGAAACAGAATTAGGGCTAATTTAGTTGATTGGCTCAAAAACAAAAGTATTCAGTGCTAAGAATGGGAAATGAGAAGGCCTCTTTGTAATGTTATTTCTTTGCATAATTGTAATAGACTGTAATTATATACTTGAGGTTTTCTGAAAACATTGGATTTGCTGTAAACATAGTCACATGATGTGTGTTATTGTTCACTTTCACCAATTTAAGCCCAATCTTAGTTCTGGGGATGTGTGCCTCAGCACCTATGATACCATTTATTATAATAACATTTCCTTCTCCCACAGCAGGGCATGTTACATTAAACTGAATCTTCACTTCCTTTGGGGGGTCCCGGTTTGTTATTAATCAGTTATTTGGGGCTGTAAAAAAGGTACATGATATTCTACAGATGTGGAATAAGATGCCACCCAAAGCTTACAATCTTAGATAGCAGTTCAGGGAAAGGAGGGCGTGTTAGAGAGAACAAAGTGGGAAAGGTTCCCGGAAGGAGGGAGAAGATGGAATGTCTTGTGTTAATAGGAGAAAGGAGGAGGAATGCTTGAGTGAAAGTGTGAGGCTGGGAGGGGTTGGTGAAAGGAGGACCGGGAGGAAATTAGGGAGTGAGCAGAGCTCGGGAGAGCAGAAATGAGCCGTGGGTTGGGCTGAGATTGTGTTGAGCCTTGAAGGATCCTTGCAGGATCTTATGGCACTTTAGAGACTAACCAATTTATTGAAGCATAAGCTTTCGCGAGCTACAGCTCACTTCATCAGAGTGTAGCTCACGAAAGCTTATGCTCAAATAAATTGGTTAGTCTCTAAGGTGCCACAAGTCCTCCTTTTCTTTTTGCAAATACAGACTAACACGGCTGTTACTCTGAAACTTGCAGGATCTTAGATTTGTTGTGGGCTGGCTGGGAAACACGTGGAGGAATTTGAAGGGGAGGTGTTGTTGCTTTCCTCGATAAATTTGGATGCTCCCTTGTTAATGGGAGTCGCATGCACCAGTGGAACAACCCTCTCCCCTACAGATTTGTGTGTGTAGGTGTTTGAGCTGCACCTCCTGCAGGATACAGCTCATGTTCTCTGTAAATGAAAAAGGGGGTCGACTGTGTGTGAACAGACTCGGTTATCTGTAGGTGTAGCTCAGGCCTTGTTTAGTGGCTATCTTGCAGTGTGTGGTGCAGATTGCAAGGGTGGAAGTGGTGTTAGGGTCTCAGCAATCTGTCCTCCCTCTGCAGTGCCATGCCCACTTTCCTCTCCACTGCTGGGAGGCAGGGGGTTCTCACTCCTGGAGAGCTCTTCATTTTATGTCTTAGCTCCTGGGTGGGGCAAGTGCTTGTGCTCCTACCCTCCTACCCATTTGGGATAGCAGCTCCCTTTTCTCAGCCCTTCAAAGGAAGGGTTACCCGTGGTGCTTTGTCTTCCTATGCAGCTCCTCCATAAACACCTCCACCCCTTTTGCAGCAGATGGAAGTGGGTCTGAATGGGTGTCTTCATCTGCTCTGGCCACCAGATTAACTTGCTACATTCCCCCATGGCATTGGAGTGAGCAGGTGGCAGGTAGACCTGCCTTTGTTCCAGCTGAGTGAGCAGAGCACAAACGAGCACAGAACATACTGCCACCATTGCGTACGGGCTTCATACGGGAGCAAGTACTGGTAGCAGTACTCTGTAACTTAGTTTGCTTTGCCCATTTTGAGTCCTTGGGGTATCAGTTTGTGTGTCTTTCTCGCATTCATGTAGCTACGTAACCCGTTTGGTTGGAGGCATTGATTCTTTTCAGAGGAGCTTCAACTCTTCTGATCTTTGCACCTGCAAATAATTGCAGGCACATTTTGTACCAGTACCTGATTTACAGGTGCAATTGGGTAGTTTAATGTTGAACTGCTCTGAAGTGTGCTATCAAGATTGCATCCACTATTGTCTGCAGGTGCGGAATCAGAGGCTGCTTCTGGAAATCAAGCCTGTTATCTGGAGATGAAGGGAAGGACAATTCTTGGTTTATAGTGTCTGGGTTTATATTTCGAAAGGCTTGGTTTGGGTTTCTCTGCACATACCCTCGATGAGCTATTTCAGGAAGATAAACATATAAATGTTTTAGCTCCTTGATTTGTCATTGACCATTGTGCTGGGTGCCAGCAGATGGAATTTTTAAAATTAAATATAATTTATCTAATCCAAACTGGAAATATAATAATAAGGCTTATTTTGTGTAATATGACTTCCTTTTTGAAGTACTTCTGAAAAGTAACTTTTTCCCCTTTGAGGGCTGTTAAAAACAAAATCAAACCCCAAGCCACATTTTAGTAAAAATAAGGAATCTCAGACAAGAAAACTGCATCTGAGATGCAAGAATTGCAGTAAAACTGAAAATTAATAATCAGTGAGTTGGTTATGCAAGACACTGAACTCGTTATGAGTTTGAGGAAATCTGTATATAACTTATTAAACATCAAATTGTTCTAGCCTCAGCAATAGAAATGTTTAAGCCCTCAGATTAGAAGTTTTAAAAGTGCTTAATCCACAGTTTTTGGCCCCAGTCCTACAAAGGTATTCCGTGGATAAAGTTCTGCACATGCAAGATCTGGGCCTAAAATTAAGTGCAGATTAACTACTTTAATGTCTGATCAGATGGATTTAAACATTTCAGCTGGCAGTGATTTTATTCTTAAAGGTTTCTTCTAATGTAAAAACTTCAGGTAAGTACAAGTATACCTAAAATAACTAAAACGAAAACTAAAACCTTTTCCCACCCCCTTTTTATTTTAACATCTGGAAGGTAAGCACACTACTTTAATTATAATGGAATAAAATATCAAGTGAGTGATCACATCAGGCATGGACACTTACCAAATCACAGTGAGATAACTGTGAATAACTCTCTAGTTTCAACAATTTGCATGGCCATTAACAATTGATGGATTTCCCTTAGAACCAAATTATCT
This sequence comes from Eretmochelys imbricata, assembly GCF_965152235.1. Lineage (NCBI taxonomy): Eukaryota > Metazoa > Chordata > Testudines > Cheloniidae > Eretmochelys > Eretmochelys imbricata. Next base: position 25,935,090 of record NC_135573.1, read on the forward strand.
ATGGCAGCAGGACCTAGTCCTGTGTACCATTTCAGCATATTAACTACCAGAGAAATTCCCAAAAGTAGTGGTAATAAAATTATAACAGCAAGGTAAGTGTTATAGATAGGAATTTTAAGCCAACTTTTTGGAAGACAGGGAACTATTTCAAGCAATCAAATACCTTATTTCTGTCCCCTGCTCTTCCTTTAAATACAATATTGCAGTTCTGTATCTCTTAGTGCAAGCCCATTGTTAACTTACTGCCTGCCTTGCTCTTAGACTCAAATATTGTTTTGGAAATACAGAGGAGTTTATAAAAGGTGCTTTTAAAATATATTTTTATTATATTGTATTTTATTTTTGAACCTGACACAAATCTCAAGTAGATTTTACATGTTGTCAGTATATGATAAATCATATATGCATGACTAAATTGGGCAGTCATTGATTGCTAGACGTAAAGCAAAGATATGTGTGTGTCAAGATGTGTTTTGTTTCTGGAGAACATGCCATCATTTTAATAAATGCCCTTGTAGTCCCTGCTTCTCTCCCCCTCTCACTTCCCTCCCAACCAGTTCCTCTTGGTAATTTCTTTTGCTGCCTCCGGAATATCAAAATTCTCCAAATCCTCCTGTCAGTCAGGGTGACTTGTTCAGCCATGAACTCTCAACTATGTTTGTCCGGCTGCTGTTGTGGCAAGAATAAAGTGATTAAATGAGGTGGTGGAGTGGGAAGGGAGAATAATCAAAGCATGAGAGTTGTTAGGGCTCTGTGAAGTTACATGGATGACACTTCAAAGATCATGGGTGCAAGGCTCCCAGGCATGTTTTCCTGTAGATTATTCCCTGCCCAAAATAAATGCAAAAATACCATAGTAACTGGTTTCAGAGTAACAGCCGTGTTAGTCTGTATTCGCAAAAAGAAAAGGAGTCCTTGTGGCACCTTAGAGACTAACCAATTTATTTGAGCATGAGCTTTCGTGAGCTACAGCTCACTTCATCAGATGCATACCGTGGAAACTGCAGCAGACTTTATATATACACAGAGAATATGAAACAATACCTCCTCCCACCCCACTGTCCTGCTGGTAATAGCTTATCTAAATTGATCATCAGGTTGGGCCATTTCCAGCACAAATCCAGGTTTTCTCACCCTCCACCCCCTCACACAAATTCGCTCTCCTGCTGGTGATAGCCCATCCAAAGTGACAACTCTTTACACAATGTGTATGATAATCAAGTTGGGCCATTTCCTGCACAAATCCAGGTTCTCTCACCCCCTCACCCCCCTCCCAAAACCCACACACACAAACTCACTATCCTGCTGGTAATAGCTCATCCAAAGTGACCATTCTCCCTACAACGTGCATGATAATCAAGGTGGGCCATTTCCAGCACAAATCCAAACAAAACACAAACAAAAACCTGGATTTGTGCTGGAAATGGCCCACCTTGATTATCATGCACATTGTAGGGAGAATGGTCACTTTGGATGAGCTATTACCAGCAGGATAGTGAGTTTGTGTGTGTGGTTTTTGGGAGGGGTGTGAGGGGGTGAGAGAACCTGGATTTGTGCAGGAAATGGCCCAACTTCATGATCACTTTAGATAAGCTATTACCAGCAGGACAGTGGGGTGGGAGGAGGTATTGTTTCATATTCTCTGTGTGTATATAAAGTCTGCTGCAGTTTCCACGGTATGCATCTGATGAAGTGAGCTGTAGCTCATGAAAGCTCATGCTCAAATAAATTGGTTAGTCTCTAAGGTGCCACAAGTACTCCTTTTCTTTTTTCATCTAGATTAAAGGAAGGGAAGCTGAAGTCCATCTTTGAGAAGAAAGGACCAACTTTCCTAATAACAAGGAGATGGTGAGAGCCTTTCTAGATGAAGGCTGCAACCTGCCATGAAGTGGAAGTAACATGATGTTTCCCACCTTCCGCCCTGACCCTTTAACTTGTATAGTATATCCTTTTACTTGTATACTTATACTTCTATATCCTATATATATATACACTTATATACTTCTGCTTATATAGCCTTTTACTTGTATACTTATACGTGTATACTCCCACACCTTGCTTCTCTGTTGTCTGTCATCTCTATTGAGATTGTAAGCACCTTGTCAGTAGGGACACCAATTCTTATTATGTGGTTTTACAGTGGTGCTCCAATCTTGACTGACGTCTCGAGATACTAGAGGGATAAAAATAAGAAATGAAGTAACTAATGCAGATAACTGTGTTTTGGTTAATGCAAAAGAACATTGTTGAACTTCAGTGAGCACAGACTTTTTTTTATTTTTTATTGTTTCCAGTTTTAGTGGATTGTGATTATTCCTGGTATCTAAAGGATTTATTTAATTTAGCCAAAATGTTTGTAACTTGGGCTATAATGAAATGATTGCAGGTGAGTTCTGCTGTGTCGTGTGTCTGTCTAAAATTAGGGGGCTAGAAATTTTAAGACATTTGCTATTGGGTCTTTAATCCTGAATTGTTCTATTGGTGTGATTGTATATTATTATTATTATTTTATTAGTTTATTATTTTATTCAGTTTAACTTAGTTTACTATGAGTAGTTTCACAGTCGATGCACTGATCAGTATAATGGCATTTTGTGTTCTTGTTACAGGCAAGGACTATAATTAATTAACTGACTGAATTACCGATGTATAGAATCTAGCATGTATTTGTAAACAAATTTCATTAGGAAATAGTTAAGGTTGAAAGGCAGGTATGAGTAGATTCTCTCTAAAATACGGATAACGTATTACAAATTCTATACAATAATTCTTCTACTTTAAAAAGTAAAATATGAAAGTCTTTAAAAATGAACAACAAAAGGATGTAGCCACTTCACTCTTCATTTACTGTTGCTCCATAACTGAAAGTGTGTGTGTATGTAATACATAATTTTAAACACCCAAACTTCCCAGAAAAACTCTACTCTGAGATGAGATGCTGTATGCAAAATTTCAGGAAGATCCGCTCCTCTTTGGGGAAGGTAACATTAAACAAATGCTAGATATGCTGTTGAAAACTGGATTTACAATGTGGAGTTAACATTAGCCTGAACTAAAGAGTCACTATTGGGTCTGCCAGAATCACATCTGAATGTGATTAAAATTAAAAAGGAAACCAGTATTGTAAATGGGAAATAGTTTTCCCGTAGTGCCTCCAGGCAAATCATCATTTATATCGGACTGCTGAAAAGTCAGATTTAATTTATTTTCTGGAGAAAATGTGTCAAATTTTTGCTTTTGTTATATTGGATTTGTTTGCCTCAATATGAAAAGGGCAGTGGTACTCTTCAAATTACAGATACATAGAGCCCTGCATGGATACAAACATGTGTATCTGCATCCGATCCGCAGATTTTTGGGGCTCTACAGATACAGGGCCCTCCTTTCAAATGAGGGGCCTCATCCTGCATGCCTTACTCATGTCAGCAAGGATTACTCCGGTGAGTAATTCAACTGATTCCAGTGAATAAATGGTTGAAGAATTAGACCCCTGCTTTGAAAGGTATCAGCACGTTAATTGTTTTTTTCAGAACACGTGTGATTCACTCCAGGCTAGCCAGAAATCACTTTGCACATTCGTTGCCTTTTCTCTAAGGTGGCAGCAGCTTATCCTACTTGTTCCATTTCAGCAGGTCGACTAATGTGGCTTAAGAGAGTCAGCTCTCACTTATTATGAGTGTGTTTCTGCATTGGCCTTGGCATGCCATTTTAACACAGGTGGCATTAAATTCCCATTGATTTTTTTCCCACCAGCTTTTTGATTTTTGGGAAGACTGGCATTAATTTTTCACAAAAATGAAATCTATAAATGACCTTGTGCAAGAGCACCAGCTCTGCGGATTCCAGCTCCTAAGTAATAGGCTTGTGAATGTTCCCCCTTGCAGTGCAGGCGCCAAGGGAGAGGGTATTCAGCAGTTACAGTTGGATATATTTGCTTCCTACCTGCTGGTTTCAAACAGTATTAATTTTTATGCCTTCATTGTGCATTGAGTTTAATTAAAAGCAGCGCTGCTCATAACAGTGCTGGTAGAGATTCCCCCCCCCCCCCCGCCCCTTAAAATGAATAAAACAAATAGGCATCTGGTATTTGTTTTGTATAACACAATGCTCATAAAATGAAGAGTAATAAAACATAATTATCTGTAAAGGCTTGGTTTATAAGCCTAAGAATGAGCTCGTTTCTACTTTGTTTTAATTCTACCCACAGGATAAAGGATCCCTTTGTACTTTTTTCCTTTTTTTTTTAACCCCTCTCCCAATTAGTGAAGAGTCCGTGATTAAAACATTTGAAACCATTCCTTTCATAAAATGATGGGTGGGTGCTTCTTATTTGTCTAAAATGAACCCTTTTAATTAGGGATGTAAATAACATGTAAAAACAATAACCTTGTGACCAATTGAAATTCTATAGGTTACATGGTTAAACATTTAACAGGGGAACTATAGGTGTGGGGGGTACTGCAGCACCCCCAGTTCTAGGCGGTGCTCCTCCCTGACAGCCCCACATTCAGGACTCCCTGCTGCTGGCCCCACACCATGGGTCCTGGCTGCTGGCCCATCCTTGGGGCTCTGCATGGGCCAGCAGCGGATATCCCCAGGTGCGGGGCCGGCAGCGGGGATCCCTGGGTGGAGTTTAATCGTTAACAGAAACCAATAAGCATTAACCTTCTTGGTTAACAGATTAAACTTTTACATCCCTACTTCTAATGGGGCAGCCATAAGGGTGAGAGTAGGAGAAATAGTTAGTACCATCCTTTAACATTTCCCTCCATTTTTTGTTTTTGTTTTTATTTAAAGGATCCAGAATAGAAAGGGGGGAATCCTTAGTTTATAAGTATAAGGAACAAAGGCCAACATTTTCAGGCTTGGGTCCCTAAAGTTAGGCACTTCAGTAAAAGGGGTCTGATTATTTTTTCCAGAGTATGTGGGAGCCTGTAGTTGCCACTAACTTCAGTGTAAATCCAGCATAGAGTCTGGATGTGGGTTTGGCACCACAGATTTGGTCCCAACCTTTGATGGAATTTTCTCAGCTGCTGAATTTGTTTGATTTTGGTCCTCACTGGAGCATTGTGGGCCTGATCCATAGCCCATTCAAGTCAATAGGAGACTTATCATTGACTTGAAAAAGCTTTCAATCAGGTTACACTGAGCTGTCCCTTAGATTTTATTTTTAAAGCAGACAACATTGATGGTTTGCTTTGCATTGCTGCAACCAGGCAAAATCCATTTATCAGTATCAAAAAGTAGCTGTGCCGTGGGGTTTTGCTAACAGTTTCTGCAGCAGAGTCTGTGCCTGTAGGGGCTACATCTCTTCAGAATGTCTTCATTGCTTCCATCCAGCACCCTGTGTCAAGTGAAGATCACATCCTCCCATGGTTGTGTCCCCCTACTGCAAGATTAAAAAAGCTAGAGTTGGTAGCAATCACACAGTGTATTATTTCACTAATGACAGTTTTATGTGCTTCCAGGATGCTGCAGATCCTTGTATGTGATATCGACCCAATCCTTTGCATTAAAGTCCAGTTTTTTACTAGGAAGAGGTGGAACAAGAACACTTAATACAGCTAGATATTAAAGCTAGGTGTCCCAACGATTCATATGAATTACAATGGCAAAGTATCAGAAAATTCCTTGCAGGGAATCAGTGTTGATGAAAAATTTGCACTACATGTCCTGTTTTTATTAATCACTAGTTTGAATAATAATGTTATTGAACTTGTTCACAAGAACTACAGGTTCAATCCTGTGGAGTGCTGGGTACCTTCAACTCAATGACACTTTGCACCTCACAGATTCAGGCCCTATTCTTGTTTGCACAATTAATTAAACCGATACAGAAGCCTCAATTCCTTTTTTGCCCCCTTGCATGAATTGTAACCTTCTCAAAGGCAGATCTGCCTTTGGTGCTGCTTCCTGTCTGCAAGGCAAGCTGTATAATTTTGAATATTGATTAACAGCTGCTTTTGTTCTTCTTCTAGGCTTGGAAACAATGGGGTTGAGGGCATGTAACAAATTGCTAAATGATACCCTGGCAGAGAGAATTCCCCTCTCGGAATCACTCTCCTAATGCAAGCGCCTTTGCAGAGAGGAAAATGCAGTAGAACAGCCACAGACAAAACAACAGAAGCTGTCCACTGCTGAGGCCAGACTGCACTTCCAGGACAAGGCATTCTTGCCTAGGTTGAAGGCAGTTCCTGTTCACGTTTATGGTCTAATCGGCTGCTGCTATGTCTCGAATGGTTTACTTGAAAGAAATATTCCTCTTCTCTTTTCCTCCCCCAGCTCCCTGGAAGATATTTGTGTAACGTGCAGGCTGCCAGCTTTAGCTCCTGACAGAATTGTTGTGGCTCTTCTGTGCCTTTAGTCAGCTGATTATCATCAGCAGCAGATAGTGTGATGGAAGGTATCTTGCCTTGTTATGTGAGCTGTTTCAGTTCCCATGGCCAGGAGCCTTTGATCTATTGAGACAGGACCCCCCCACCCCGCCGCCCCCCCGCCCATCACCTGCAAAAATGGGGTTGAGTGCCGGACAGTGTGCTGGTTTGTAAATGTGTCTTCTTTCAGCATAGTCTCATATCACATATAAACTAAATATGCTGTATATTTCAGAGATCATGGAACCCCGCAGCTCTCATTTAAAAGTCAAATGATCCAAGTTTTAAAGATGAATTCTCTTCTCACGCAGTTTATTGTTCCTTTTAGGTTTTCCATGAAGGATCCCAAGTGAGCCTCTCCATGTCCCTTTTCTCAGTGGTTCCACTTTCCCCATTTGTAAATCAGGGATGGTATCTACCTGGAAGGCTTATTTAATTCATGTCTGTAAAACATTTTGTGATCCTTGTTGCAGTGTAAATGCAAAGCAGCATTATATTTAAAACTCAGGCTGGCTTCTGATTTTGCACAAGAAAGCTTTTAACCTTGTGTCACTGGAGTGAAAGGGATTTACTTTGCTAGTGTAAATGTGAACAGATATAGTCATTAGCTGAAGTTATGTCATCAGTATGACATCAGTTCTTTTACATTTATTTTACGGGGTTCTTTTTATTGTCTGTAAGGTGGTAAAACAGAGTACATTTTTCCCTTTTTTTGAAGCTTGCAATAAATTGAAATAATATTATCTCTAAGGTGCCACAGGTACTCCTTTTCTTTTTGCCAATACAGACTAACACGGCTGCTACACTGAAACCTGTCATTATTTTTAAGGCATCCATCACCAAAACACTTGGCACCCTTTTTGTAAATGACTCTTTGCACTCAGACGCATTCTCCTTTGTGGATCTGACCCTGTGATGTTCTGAGTTTGAGATTTATGGCCAATTTGTGTGGATTTTCTGTGTCAATGTTTACCTGGGTGGAAACTTAAAGGAAAACTTCTCGCAGATCGTGCTGCCATTTAGGGATTGGAAAACAGGTTTGATTTGAAAATAAGGGCTGACCTGAACCTTAGCCTTGCATGCCAACTCCTTTGAGAGATTTAGAACAGTTTGAACAGTAGAATACAGTGGATTGCTCCAATACACCCATACCCTCTACTTCTCTACTTTAAGGTTATTTAATATTGAATGATTTAAATTTAGCTCAGGCACCTAGGTGAAGTCTTGAGTTCATTGAAATCAATGGCAAAACTCCCATAGACTTCCAGAGGGTTCAGATTTCTTTGCTAGGATAATCTAGTTCTGGACTCAGTGAGGGGATAAGGTGCTGGAAAATGGTATGGAAGTTGAAACAACAATAGATGTGGCTCTTCATACAGAGTAGGGGAAGATGACGTATTTGCAAATGCTTGTGACTCCACCACTACATCTAGAAAAGAGAAGGCAAGGCTCAACTATGAGTGTGAGAAAGAGGGGTGAGGAGGGGGACAGGGCTATTCTTTGCCAGGAACCACTGTGGAAAATGATGGGGAAGGGTGGTCCAAAAGCATGCATGATTTAAGGACCTTGTCTGTGCTGAGGAAACTCTAAAACAGTGGTTCTCAAAGCCGGTGCACTGCTTGTTCAGGGAAAGCCCCTGGTGGGCCGGGCCAGTTTGTTTACCTGCCGCATCCACAGGTTCGGCCGATCGCGGCTCCCACCGGCCGTGGTTCGCCGCTCCAGGCCAATGGAGGCTGCGGGAAGTGGCGCAGGCCGAGGGATGTGCTGGCTGCCCTTCCTGCTGCCCCCGTTGGCCTGGAGTTGCGAACCGCGGCCGGTGGGAGCCACGATCGGCCGAACCTGCGGACGCGGCAGGTAAACAAACCAGCCTGGCTCACCAGGGGCTTTACCTGAACAAGCGGCGGACCGGCTCTGAGAACCACTGCTCTGAAACTTCTCCCCTGTGCTGATACTGGTTCAGCTCTGCCAGCGTTAGCAACATTGATAGTCTTGGGATAGATAAGCTGCTGGCTGTTGCCTGTGTTTTTAATGGTTTCCTGTGTAACCCTGTTAATTGACAGTGTCAAACTCCTGTGGTGGTTGGCTGTGCATCTACACTAGAGCTAACACTGGTGGAGCTACATCAGTGCTACAAAAATGTGGAACTATTTTAAGCAGTCTCCCTGGTTTAGACAAGACCAGTGTGTTTGCCTCCATGATACGGTCAAGCTGTCCACATCTAGTGTAACTGGGACGTTCGTAGGTCTATTTTAGCTAATCTTGGCATCTCTTAATTTAATCTTTTTTATTTTAAGTCCTATTTATTTGTATGAAGTTTGGGCCTGACCCTGCTCCCATGGAATATGGTGATGGGGGGGTAAGGGTGGGGGGTTGCTACTGATTTAAATGGGAGAGGATTGACCCTTTTGTCAATACTAGAGTTTTCATTTAACTGCACTGATCATCACATGACTGCAAATTTCCTGCTGACTCTGATTACTCTGCCTCAAGTGCCTTGGGCTTGTAATCTACATGGAGCATGACTGATTTTTGTTACACCCAATATTGAAATCCTGCATTTTCTTTAATTAGCCTATCACTTTCTTACTAAAAGAAACCCAAGGCACTTAGATATCTATCTATCATACTTCTTTGTAATGTATCTGAGTGCCTCATAATCTTTAATACATTTATCTTCACAATGCCCCTGGGAGGTAGGCAAGCTATTATCCCCATTTTACAGATGGGAAACGGAGGCACAGAGAGACTTGGGGCTTGCCTTTACTGTAGTCAGTTATCTATGCTCAAGTTAACGCCTCTGGAGATAGCCTAGCTGGAGTGAGAGCAGTTGCACTGAAAACCAGCATGCTGCTGCTGCCCAGAGTGATTGTATTAGCAGCATGGAGCAGCCAAGTCCCCACTGCATTACTCGCTCAAGCGTCATCAGCAGTTGAACTTCAAACCACGCCCCCTGATGGACCGGCTTTGCTAGAGATTAAAGCATCATTTAACTTGAGCTAGGGATTTTTGTGCATGGATGGGAGTTACGTTTAGAAGCAAAACTCAAGTTATGCTGTGAGCTAACACCTTCGTGGAAACAATCCCTGAGTGAGTTATTAAGGTCATGAAGGAAGCCTGCGGCCAAGTAGAGAACAAAACTCAGGTCCCAAGCTAGCACCTTAACGACTAGAATGCACTTTTTCTCTGAGTAAGTATTCATGCCAGTTTACATTCCTTAACAAAGTCTGATTTTTTTTTTAATATCCTCATGATGGTTGAACTTTTAGCTGAAAAATTGGAAGGAAAAGGTGGGGAATGACCAATATTTAGGGGGTTAGGAAGAAGAAATCAATGTTTCCCAGATACTCATGTCGAATATTTCAAGCTGTAGTCTAAAGCTTCCCCCCAGTAAGGCAAGACATCCAAGTTTGGAGCCAAAATTTTCAGATGTGCAGAACAATGAAATCCTTTGTGATACTGATGGGGGGAGGGTGGGAGAAATTGCATATGCTAATAGTAAAACTCCGATTGTAACATGATGTTGTGCAGGAGGTTGCCAATAGTGTCTCTAAATAAACAGAGACTCCAGAACTCTGCTCTTCATTTCAGGATAAGTCTCCTATTTTTATCAGTTTTTGCTATTTTTGTAGCAGATCACGTTACATTGTGTTGCGGGGGACCCAACCCATATTGGTGCTAAACAAGTCCTGTGCCTTGTTCTGGAATCAACTGTACCAGACCTCTGTACTCAGACACATCATGGTATGTAAATAGCTGCAAATTATTAGTATTTCTGGTCTACAAGACCTTGGAAACACGTGTCTGTCAGTTTATACTGTTTATCACATCTCTTTTTATAGGATCATTTTCCTCTCTCTCTGCTCTAATGGGAATTGGATAACGATCTTACAGGCAATAGAAACAGTCCTATTGATTTCAATGGGAGTTGGATCAGGCCTAAAGTGAACGATAAAATCTAATTATTAGAAGCAATTCGCTAGATTCTCAACTCACCAGTATAGCTTCATTGGTTTTCAGAGGAGTTACTCTTTAATTACGCTGGTGTAAGAGAGTGGGGAATAAGGTCTGTGTAGACAGTGCTAGGACAACAGAAGATTTCTTCCTTTGACTTAGCTACTGCCTTTCAGGGCATGTCTACACGACAAAATTAAGTCGACCTAATCTGTGTTGGCATACAGCCACCACAGTAATTACATCGCTTGTGCATGTTTACACTTTGCTCCTTGTGTTGGCGGTGCATGTCCTCACTAGGAGTGCTTGCACCAGTTGAACAGGGCATTGCCATGGGATGGCTTGTGAAAGCCAGCGACAGTAGATGTAATCAATGCAGTATTTACACTGACTCTGCATTGATCTAACTACATTGACATTGACTCTCTGCCATTCGAGGAGGTGAAGTTATTAAATCAGCATAGCGGGTGAGTTATGTTGGTGGGAGTGAAATTTTAGTGTAGATACTTACATTGTTAGGTCGACGTAAGTTGCCTTGGATCGACCTAACTCTATAGTGCAGACCAGGGTTCAGAGAGGTGGATTTACTACAGTGATGGAAGAACCCCTTCTGACTCTGTAGTACGTGTCTATGCTACAGGGGCCAAGTAGTCTTAAGAAACACTTAGAATACTGTAATTTTTAAAATATTTGCTTTTAAATGTTGTGTTTCTAGTAAAAAAAGGGAAAACAATTTGTAGCATGTAACAAATCTTTTGCTTTTTGCTTCAGTGCTGTGCAGTGTGACGTAGCGGGTAGAGCTAGGAGTCTGGAGATATGGTTTGTTTTCCAGACACTATGATTGCTACATAAGTGAGAGACAAGGTGGGACAGGTAATATCTTCTGTTGGACAACATCTGTTGGTTAAAGGGACAAGCCTTGGAGCTACATGGAGTTGTTCTTCAGGTCTGGAAAGGTATTCAGTGTCACAGCTGAATAAAAGGTGGAACAGATTGTTTAGCATAAATAGTTAACACACATTCTAAGAGTCCAGTTTCAGAGTAGCAACCATGTTAGTCTGTATCCGCAAAAAGAAAAGGAGTACTTGTGGCACCTTAGAGACTAACAAATTTATTTGAGCATAAGTTTCGTGAGCTACAGCTCACTTCATTGGATGCATGCAGTGGAAAATAAAGTGGGGAGATTTTATATACACAGAGTACATGAAACAATGGGTGTTACCATACAGACTGTAATAAGAGTGATCAGGTAAGGTGAGCTATTACCAGCAGGAGAGCGGGGGGGGGGGGGGGGGGGGGGAGGAGGACGGGGGGTGCCTTTTGTAGTGATAATCAAGGTGGGCCATTTCCAGCAGTTGACAAGAACGGCTGAGGAACAGTAGGGGGGAAATAAACAAGGGGAAATAGTTTTACTTTGTGTAGTGACACATCCACTCCCAGTCTTTATTCAAGCCTAAGTTAATTGTATCCAGTTTGCAAATTAATTCCAATTCAGCAGTCTCTCGCTGGAGTCTGTTTCTGAAGTTTTTTTGTTGAAGAATTGCCATTTTTAGGTCTGTAATCGAGTCACCAAAGAGATTGAAGTGTTCTCCGACTGGTTTTTGAATGTTCTAATTCTTGACGTCTGATTTGTGTCCATTTATTCTTTTACGTAGAGACTGTCCAGTTTGGCCAATGTACATGGCAGAGGGGCATTGCTGGCACACGATGGCATATATCACATTGGTAGATGTGCAGGTGAACGAGCCTCTGATAGTGTAGCTGATGTGATTAGGCCCTATGATGATGTCCCCTGAATAGATATGTGGACACAGTTGGCAACGGGCTTTGTTGCAAGGATAGGTTCCTGGGTTAGTGTTTTTGTTGTGTGGTGTGTGGTTACTGGTGTGTATTTGCTTCAGTTTGGGGGGCTGTCTGTAAGCAAGGACTGGCCTGTCTCCCAAGATCTGTGAGAGTGATGGGTCATCCTTCAGGATGGTTGTAGATCCTTGATGATGCGTTGGGAGAGATTTTAGTTGGGGGCTGAAGGTGATGGCTAGTGGTGTTCTGTAATTTTCTTTGTTGGGCCTGAACTGTAGTAGGTAACTTCTGGGTACTCTGCTGGCTCTGTCAGTCTGTTTCTTCACTTCATCAGGTGGGTATTGTAAGAACACTTGATAGAGATCTTGTAGGTGTTTGTCTCTGTTTGAGGGGTTGGAGCAAATGCGGTTGTATCGCAGAGCTTGGCTATAGACAATGGATCGTGTGGTGTGGTCTGGATAAAAGCTGGAGGCATGCAGGTAAGTAAAGTGGTCAGTAGGTTTCCGGTATAGGGTGGTGTTTATGCGACCATCGCTTATTAGCACCACAGTGTCCAGGAAGTGGATCTTTTGTGTGGACTGGTCCAGGCTGAGGTTGATGGTGGGATGGAAATTGTGGAAATCCTGGTGGAATTCCTCAAGGGCTTCTTTTCCGTGGGTCCAGATGATGAATATATCATCAGTGTAGCACAAGTAGAGTGGGGGCATTAGGGGACGAGATATGAGGAAGCGTTGTTCTAAGTCAGCCATAAAAATGTTGGCATACTGTGGGGCCATGCGGGTACCCAAGCAGTGCTGCTGATTTGAGACCATTCGGGGTGAAGTGGACTATTAACACTTCTGCAGTCATAGGACAAAAAAGCGGGGGTTAGTGAGTTACAGATTGTTGTACTAAGCCATACATCCAGTGTCTCTGTTCAGTCCATAATTTTTAGTATCTAGCAAAGATATGAATTTATCCTCCTAGGCTTGTCTTTTGAAGGCTTTGTGCAAGTTTCCTTTGAGGATGAGGACTGAGAGGGCAGATTTAGAATGATCAATTTGTGAAGAGAGTTCATCCACAGGTGATACGGTGTTTTTTGTCTTCTATCACTTTTCTATGTGAATTAATTCGACAGCATAGTGATTGTCTAGTCACACCCACATAGTTGTTATTGGAGCATTTAGCACACTGGATGAGGTACACCACATATATAAGCATATGTAGGTCTCATGAATGTTGAAAGGTTAGCAGTGGAGATATGTCTACAGGTTTTGCATCTGTTTTTCTGGCAGGGTCAGTGCCACTTTTAGTTGATATGTCTTGGTGTGTGGGGGAGCTTCTGATGATGAGCTTGGCAAGGTTGTTTGAAGGCCAGTAGAAGGGGGTTTGGGAAAAAATTATTTCAGGATGTGGTCCCCATTGAGTGTGAGTTGTCACTGTTTCGTGATACCCCTTAAGGGTTCTAGTGTGGGGTGGCAGGTGACAATTAGGGGTATGCGGTCGGAGGGATTTTTTTTCCCTTCTGTATTGAAGCAGGTTCTCTCAGAGTATTTGGGTGGCCTGTTTCATGATGTGCTTCTCTGGAGGAGTGTCCTTGTTTGGTGAAGGCACACAGAAAACTGAAAAAACAAAACAAAACCAACCCCACACTGTCATCTGTGGGTGCACACTCTTCACAAAGCGATCATTCTGTATCTGACCTTTCAGTCCTCGTCCTCATCCTCAAAGGAAACCTGCATAACACCTTTAAAAGACGAGCCTGGGAGCTTATATTCATAACTTTGCTAGACAGTAAAAATCATGGTCTTAATAAAGACATTGGATTTATGGCTCACTACAACAATCTGTAACCTACTAACCCCACTTTTTTGTCACCTTGAATGGTCTTTTAGAATACGTGCATTGGTCAAACTGGACAGTCTCTGTGTAAAAGAATAAATGGACACAAATCAGATGTCAAGAATTATAACATTCATAAACCAGTCGGAGAACACTTCAGTCTCTCTGGTCACTCAATTACAGACCTAAAAGTCGCAATATTACAACAAAAAGACTTCAGAAACAGACTCCAAGGAGAGACTGCTGAATTGGAATTAATTTGCAAACTGGATACAATTAACTTAGGCTTGAATAGAGACTGGGAGTGGATGTGTCATTACACAAAGTAAAACTATTTCCCCATGTTTATTCCCCACCCCACCCCCACTGTTCCTCAGATGTTCTGGAGATGGAAATGGCCCACCTTGATTATCACTACAAAAGGTTCCCTCCCCCTCCCTCCCCCCCCCGGCGCTCTCCTGCTGGTGATAGCTCATCTTAAGTGATCACTCTCCTTACAGTGTGTATGATAACACCCATTTTTTCATGTTCTGTGTGTATATATATCTCCTCACTGTATTTTCCACTGAATGCATCTGATGAAGTGAGCTGTAGCTCACGAAAGCTTATGCTCAGATAAATTGGTTAGTCTGTAAGGTGCCACAAGTACTCCTTTTCTTTTTACTTAGGGGCAGTCTACACTGGAAATTTATAATAGTTATGTTTTTCAGGAAGCTGAAAAATCCACATCCCTGAGAAATGTAGTTATGCTGACCTAACCAGGTGTAGACAGTGCTAGGTCAATGGAAGAATTACAATATTGCCAACCCCAAATGTTCAAAAATCATGAGATTATGTAAAAAATAATAGATTTGGTGTTTTTTATTTGCCTTCTGCTTTTTGAACCTTGACCTATTTTGACAACCTGGGTCATATAATGAAGCTTTCTCAACAGCCATGAGGGCTAGAAACATATTTTTTCTGTAAGAATGAAGGTTGAAATCACCACACATTCACTTGAATCCTGGAGCTGGGGCTTTAAGGAGAACAACAATTATCATGAGACTCATGACAAAATCATGAAACTCATGACAAAATCACTAGAGCTGGCCACACTGAAATTTTGTCAACCTAGCTGCTGCCTCTCAGGGAGGTGGATTACCTGGGCAGATGGGTGTACCCTTCCTATTGGCACAGGTAGTGTCTACACTGAAGTGGTACAGCAGCGCAGCGGTAACTGTGTCACAGTAGCACTGTAAGTGTAGACATACCCTTATGTTGAACAATCTGCTCCATCTTGTATTTAGCTGTGACACTTTGAGTACTTTATCCTGAAGAAGAGCTCTGTGTAGCTCGAAAGCTTGTCTTGTTCACCAGTAGAAGTTGATCCAATAGAAGATATTACCTCAGCCATCTTGTCTCTCTAGTATCCTGGGATCCACATGGCTACAACAACACTGCTGCATAAATATAAGTTACAACTTATACTATAAGCATGTCAGTTTCCTTGTCTGCAAAACTGGGAGGAGACTGACTTTTAAAAGCACTTTGAGATCCTCCGATGAAAGGTACCATTTAAATATAGCTAATAACTTGGGGTTCAGGTCAGACTTCTGTAATAATAATAATAATACACAGCTCTTACATAGCACTTTTACATCATTAGATTTCAAATTATTTTACAGTGGAGAGTCATTATGCCCATTCCAAGGGAAAGGGAGGCACAGAGTGGTGAAATGAGTTGTCAGGGTTTCACAGCAAACCAGTGGCAGAGCTGAGAATATGACTTAGGTTGTGGATGTCTAGAAACAGGCTGGGGGACTGGAATAAGGGAAGTTTTCTGCCCTTACCAAAGAAGGGACACATAACAGAGCATACTAACTGTCGTACCATCTCCCTAAGATTCCAAGTAGTGAAGAATAGAAGCAGAACTACCTTTCTTCCACTCCTCCCCCCCCACCCCCTACAAGCTGGCTTCAGAGAGGGACAAGGCACACATGACCAAGTTGCAAATATCTGTTACCTGATTAAAAAATGGAAAGCATACACGCCCATTGAGCATGTACTTCACTGACTACTCCGAAGCAT
This sequence comes from Eretmochelys imbricata, assembly GCF_965152235.1. Classification (NCBI taxonomy): domain Eukaryota; kingdom Metazoa; phylum Chordata; order Testudines; family Cheloniidae; genus Eretmochelys; species Eretmochelys imbricata. The sequence goes on from NC_135573.1 coordinate 25,951,103, forward strand.
TGGATACCATCCGACACACACAACCATCTTTGGTGGATACTGGGAGACATGGGGATTCCAAAGCATCTCATTGAACTCATTGCAAGTCTCTACTACCACCACCATCAGATCACAGTACAAGGAGCACTATGCGACAGTGAATGGTTTTCACTGAGCAGGGCACGAGACAAGGGTGTTTTTTGTCCCCAAGCCTCTTTGACATATGCACAGAATTTATATGAGAAGTCTTGGATGGTTTTGACAAAGTGGAAGGAGCCGGGATTTCTGTTGGTGGACACCTCTTAACTTACCTCAGATATGCTGATGACACAACACTCTTGGCTACAACTACTGATGAAATGCAACAAATGTTGTAGTCTGTAAAACAAATCAAACCAAAAGCAATTAATGAGGACTACGGACTGTTCCTGAACGTGACAAAAACGAAATGCATGTACATTGATGGGACTAACAAAACCAGGATGCAAACGATCATTGCAAGTAATAGATAAGCTGTAGAGGCAGTAAATGAATTTAGTTATATGGGATCATATATAGCCAACCAAGGAGGCAATTCCAAAGAAATCAGAAGGCGACGAGGGATGGCTTACGCAGCTATGGCCTCCCTTAAGAAAGTGTGGAAAAAATGTGTCGTCTCAAATTGTGCATTGGTGCGACTGGGGAAAAAGCCTAATGTTTTCCACAGTGATTTATGGGTGTGAATTGTGGGAAGTTAATGCTGCTGACAAAAAGAAAATTGAAGCTTTTGAAACGTTATGCTGGTGAAGACTCTGTGATTCTCCTCTATGAACAAAAAGGCCAATGCCTAAGTTAGAAATATTATTGGGGAGAAGTAGGCCCTCATGTTGGAGATCAACAGATGCATACTTATGTACTTTGGTCACATTAGGTGCAGAGATGGAAAGTAAGCTTGAGAAAATTATTATGGAAGGAATGGTGGAGGGTCAGCGTAGTAGGGGGGTGACCAGAGAGAAGATGGATGGTGTTTGGTAGATCACTGGAAGGTCAATTACTGAGTAGTCAGGCTTTCAAAAATTCTGCTATGATGTCACTAATATTCAGACATGAATACATTGATTTACTTCTGAGTCTCAGTTCATTAAGCTAGCACTGAAAACCCCAGCACCAGGGCTTAGAGCCTGGGACAGCTGACTCGGGCTCCCGGGGATCAGGCAGAGGAGCTAAAAATTGCAGTAAAGGTGTTTGAGGCCCTGGACTCTGAAACCTTGGGTGGGTCTTGGAGCCTGGGTTCCAACCTGGACCCAAATGTCTACATTGCAGTTTTTTGCCTCTTATTCTGAGCCCTGTGAGCCCGAGTCAGCTGATGCGGGGCTTGCTGTGGTTGTGCCCTGGGCCTTTTATTGCCGTGTAGATGTACCCTCTTTGACAGCCATACAGAGCTTTTTTCCTGAAGTGCTCTTCCAACTCTATAGCACATAGCTTCATCAAAACACAGCAACCTCTGGGGTGGAGGGTGGCAACACATTGATACATCCTGAATGCACTGACGAACTGTGGGAAGGGAATTTGGTTCAGAGATACTGGGTCATACTGCTTGTCTTGAGGGGAAAAAATGTGTCATGGGATTTTTTTAATGTCTTGTTTATTAAGGCCAGATCTGGAAGCTATTCACACAGTAAATTACATGGAATTCATTTTATTTAGCAATGAATGTCTCTAGGTTGACCTTGCTGGGGTTTATACCTGTGGTTTCAGGGAACCTAGGTATTTCAAAATGAATGGTTAGCTACAGTAATACAAGGGTGCGCAGAAAAAAAGGGAATGACTTGCAAGTCTGGTTTATTAATGCTAGGCAAGAGATGCCTGCATTACAATTCACTAGGCTAAACACTACTTCATTTCTCTAATATGAGAAAGCTGAAAACACCAGCTGAAACCCATCAGCTTGTGATTAATGGCAGATTTACCTGTAATCAGAGCATTGTTAGTTAACATCTTGGTGCTCCAGTATTTCTTTATTTGCACTCATGTCTGTGGGTTGCATGTGAAAGCTGTGATGGATATTGACTGGGCTAGTCTTGACTGTATGTTTAATAATAGTGCACAAAGAGTTAAGTGGCTACTATTTTGTATAGTAGCTGTGAAGAGCTAAGCGACATGGTAAACTGAGCCTTGGTAATTCATTTGGGACAGTGTAGAGGATTGTTATTACATTATAATGGGAGGAGCTGCCAAGCAAACACTACTGTACAATTAAAGGGGCTGTTAACAGCATGACTGAGTCAATTCATTAATAACAATGGAGTGTTCTTGTATCTGCTTTCTCTTACAACTCCTGGGTGAGGATACACATGGAAGAAAGACAAATGGGAAGAGAGATACAGGGAGTTGGGCAGGGGTGGAATTTAAGCTCATGAGCAAATCTGGTCAATTTCTTTAGGCTTGTGTTCCTTCTATGGCTGAATGCTTTCCAGGAAAAACGTTTGTAGTGAAACCAGTGCACATTTTAATAGTGGTAGGAAGCCAATATAGTCTTGGGGAAGCTTTTTCGCGTAAAGGCTTGTCTTTTATTTTATTTATGCTGGGTGTGAGGATGTTTGGTGTTCAAGGGATAACCATACTAGAAGTATGGACATTGCCTAGCTACACAATTCCACAGGTCTCTTCATTATTGTTGTTTTTTTAATAGCTGCCATGTAAGCAGTAGAAAACAATACTGAAGGACTCTTGAGGATATAAAGATGAGTTAAAAAATGCTTACCTTGGAGTTTTCAAAATAAGACTAAAGAATGGAATGTAAAACAGGCACTGTAATTAATTTTTATATATATATATATGAAGTTGCTCTTCGACCAATATACTTTTCTGTGAATCTCAAATTATTTTAGCTGGAATGACAGTATATTGCTGAAAGCTGGATCCAGTTTACTGGAAATGAAGCAGAGATAATAATGAAAACCCGAGAATCTTCAGGAGGAAAATTGCAGTAGCCGCTAAATAATTTTACATTTTAAGCAAAAGAATATAGGATTACAGTAAAAAGAACAGGAGGACTAGTGGCACCTTAGAGACTAACCAATTTATTTGAGCATAAGCTTTCGTGAGCTACAGCTTTAGAAGTCCTTCTAGACATCTGTTTTCCATCATGGGCAAGGTGTGGTCTCCCAGACAGGGCATAAGGATCCAGGTTCTTGACTGTAGGCAGAAAGTGCATGGTGCAGCTCAGTAAAAGGTGTGCAAAGGTGGCCTTTACCCTAATTAGGTGGTTCTGATCCAAGGCTGACTGTGTGCCGGTCTGGTTCCTTTGCATAAGTTAAAGCAGACCTCAAGCTGCTGTAACTAGTACTGGCTGCCTATGGCTCCAAGAAGGTATAACTGATGATCAGTGGGGCACAGTAATGCCCTGACCTCCCTCTCGGCAGGACAAGAAAAGTGGGGGTAGGGAGGTAAAGGCCTAGGACGAAAACTTATGCTGAAATAAATTTGTTAGTCTCTAAGGTGCCACAAGTCCTCCTGTTCTTTATTCTGACTCTATGCATCTGTACTGAGTGGTGCATTTGTCCCATGGATGGATATAGGATGTTTTAGGGCCGCTTGCTGCCAGTAGTGTGGTGCAAATCAGCCACTGTACAGCCCAAGACCTGAGGCAATGATTCATAGACTCATAGAACATCAGGTTGGAAGGGACCTCAGGAGGTCATCTAATCCAGCCCCCTGCTCAAAGCAGGGCCAATCCCCAATTTTCAGCCCAGATCCCTAAATGGCCGCCTCAAGGATTGAATTTACAACCCTGGGTTTAGCAGGCCAATACTCAAACCACTGAGCTATCCCTCCCCCCCATGATTCTGTCTCTCTGTTTTGTTTTGCTGGAATGCAATGCATACAAGACTTCATAATTTTTGTTAAAAATTTGGAAATGGCAAAGGTAATCCTGTGGGGACTTGTCCTAGAACAAGGAAAAAGCCATTGAGCCCAATCAGCCTTTTCTCTCTTTCTCTCTCTCCCCATGCTTTATGCATATTAAAGGCAAATGCAACTGGATGTGTTTTTAAACAAAAAGAAAAGGAGTACTTGTGGCACCTTAGAGACTAACCAATTTATTTGAGCATGAGCTTTCGTGAGCTACAGTTGCATCTGATGAAGTGAGCTGTAGCTCACGAAAGCTCATGCTCAAATAAATTGGTTAGTCTCTAAGGTGCCACAAGTACTCCTTTTCTTTTTGCGAATACAGACTAACACGGCTGTTACTCTGAAACCTGTCTTTTTAAACAAAGTACATTTGCTTTCACAGGTTCCTTCATTGAAACCTATATCCATATGACAGGTTTCAGAGTAACAGCCGTGTTAGTCTGTATTCGCAAAAAGAAAAGGAGTACTTGTGGCACCTTAGAGACTAACCAATCTATTTGAGCATGAGCTTTCGTGAGCTACAGCTCATTTCATCGGATGCATACCGTGGAAACTGCAGCAGACTTAATATACACACAGAGATCATGAAACAATACCTCCTCCCACCCCACTCTCCTGCTGGTAATAGCTTATCTAAAGTGATCATCAAGTTGGGCCATTTCCAGCACAAATCCAGGTTTTCTCACCCTCCACCCCCCCACACACATATGTATGTAACTTGTTAACTTAAGCCATTTTGCTCAAACTGTCCCATTTTACTGTCTCCTTCCTACTATTATGCTAACTTTTATATTCTATTTTCATTCTTTTGTGTGTGCTTTTTCTCAGAGAATTTACCACAGCTCACTTTAAAAACAGGTTTTTCAATAATTTTTCATTGGTTTTGCTGCTATGCAAAATGTGCAATGCATTCAGATATACCCAGGAAAGGTAGAAACCATCCCCCCCTTTTTGCAAGTGTAACCTAGGAAGGGGAGATACTTTGCACAATCGAAGTGCTTCCTCTAGGTGATCAGAAAGCGTTTGTCACCCATTTGAATGAACTGTTCAGCATGGTACTAAACACCAGTATGTTAAACAATTAACAGTGCTTCAAACGTCACAATAAATGATACATTCAACTGAAAAGTTTAGAAATGAGGCATTTCCTGCTTTGACTCTGCATAAACAGCAAATTAGGTGAGCAGGATGACCTTTGAACTTCCTGGGACTTAAAACATCAAAAGGATTTGATCTTTGATGGTGTTGAAAATGCAGTTCATCCAAGTAGCTCAACAACCCAAATTATTAAGGGCCACTGGTAAGCAGCATGGGGACATTGGAAGATGTGGAGCTGCCACTCCATGTACCTTTTATGCAATGGGACACAAAAAGGATGATTTGTGAACATGTTCCAAACAATGTATTGCTTTACACTTTCTTTTTAGGTTTCAGAGTCACCGCCGTGTTAGTCTGTATTCGCAAAAAGAAAAGGAGGACTTGTGGCACCTTAGAAACTAACCAATTTATTTGAGCATGAGCTTTCGTGAGCTACAGCTCACTTCATCGGATCTTTCTTTTTAGAGTCAGATGTTGTATGCGTGTCCATGCGGGCAGATAGATGAGCTTGCTAATAAAAAGAATAGAGAAGAGCATTTGGATGTTACATCTGAGAAATAATTACCTTTACCTTTCTAACCACAAAGGAGTGTCTGCATTTTTACCTCAGCCAATGTTTTTTTTTAAGATCTCAAAGCCTAATACAATATCCTATGCACGTTTTTCCTGTTTAAATTATGCCCTGAAAATTTTGACCTCTAGCATTTCATGGTAGCTTGTAAATTATGTTCTGTATTGTTACAATGTGAACTCCGCTGAGATGAGGTTTCTGAGTTGCTCGATCTGTTACTAAAGGTTTGACTGTTTCCATGTTCTGTCCAAACCTCACAGCACCAAATTGTGTTACACCTGATTATCAGATTGAAGATTATTCATATCTATGCATATGAAATACCTGGAGTTGCTTATAGCAGATTAAAATAATGGATCACTTAAAGAATATTGCTAGTATTTAACGTTGCTCACCGGAGGATAATTCAGATAGAAATGTATCATATTTGTTCAGTAGGAGATTAATAGAATCAGTTTGATTTAAACAAAGACTTGTTAAAGAAACTGTTAAACACGTAGCGTTATAGTTATTGCTGGCATATGAATATTAGTTTCAGTGCTTTTTTTCTGTTCCCTCTAGGTACCGCAAGTCAAATTCTTCAGTGGAGTTACATCTCTTTGATGCTTTCTAGCTCTGTATGAATTTGATTTGTTGTTGTGACAAAGGCTGGATATTACAGGAATGTGTTAATCTAATGGCCTGAACCCAGGATTATGTCTAGAAACTTCTCCAGTGTGAATTCCTCGCTGACACTAACTGTTTCTGTGGTCTCAGACAACTCACCTACCCTCTTTGCCTTTGCTCTCTCACCTAAAAATAGGGCTAATGCTTGCATAACAGAGGGTGTAGGTAGTTAACATCTGTTTAATATCAGAATATGAAAAGTGCAGTTTGTGAAAAATATATGCATTGATAATAGTTTGAGATTTTTATTAGGAAGTATTTTAAAAACAAACAAAGAAGGAAATCAGACGTCAAGTGATGAATGTAACAGCTCTTGATGCGCATAAAAATAAGTGATCTGTGATATTACGTGTTACAGAACAGAAAAGTACAAACCTGACACACTCAAATATGCTTGGGGCATTGCTTTAACTCCTGATGACCAAATGGAGATTTAAAAAAATAATAGCCCCCGTTATCCTGGGTTTAGCCTTTATGTGCTAAAAGTGAGTTTTAAGGGCATCAGGGGGCATAAACAGACATACTTGCATTAACTCAAAGGGTGCTATACTGTGTTATGCCAGCTGGGGTTCTGGATCTGGCTTGTGGTGTGGTGTGGAGTTGTATTGTGTGCCTTTGTTCCAAACTGATGCATTTAGTTTGGTTCAAAAGCAGTAAGTGTCAGCTATGCTTTAGTGTTCATATATATTGCTTAAAATGGCTTTGCATCAACTCTGACTTCCTTTTTCCTTCTTTTAGTTTTAAATACTCTTGTTTAACGGTAATTAAGCCACCAAAAATTCTTTGAAGTCCGGCAGGGCTGATAGGATAGCCCTAAAAACTAATGGAAATGGTGATGGAATCAAGGTGTTCACAAAAGACCCTGTCATAATGAATAAAAGCACAAAAATGTTAGACTTTTGCTAGGTTTTGCAGTCTATATACATGACCATTTCATGAACTGATATGATTATGCTAATGCCAGTAGGAAGAGTGAAGCTACTTAATCTTAATTGTTCAACAAACCTCAGCTAATGCTCTGTGTAGAGTGTGTGAGTACATCTACACTGCAGTTATACACCAGCGGCTGGCCCATGTCAGCTGATTTGGGCTTGTGGGGCTCAGGCTTAGGGGACCGTTTAATTGCGGTGTAGACCTTTGGGCTCTGGCCAGCTGCAGGTGTGTAATTTCAGTGTAGACATGCCTCAGTTAGGACTGTGAGGCTATTTTAACTTCGGGAAGCTCTGCAAAGGCTCTTGCTTGCTTTGTGAAGGCTAAATGTCTGATGACCACAGTATTCCATGTCCAGAATGCAGAGGGTTAATGATGCCTAAAGTAGAAAATGCAGTGGTACCGTTTCTAGATAAAATAGAATCTAAGGAATGCCGTGCCTATGAACATAAAAAGGCAGTCTTATTGTCCACTAACACTTGTTGGATTTCTAGGAGATGGTCACATGTATTTGTTTCTATTTTTTCCAATCAGAAATGCATTTTTCAGATTAACAATGAATCTGTGTCCTGAGACTGAATCATGGTGGTTTTCTCTTCTCCGTGTGTGCGTGTTTTTTTGTTTTTTTAACTAAAGGGAGTAGAGCCGGGATTCTTTTTGAGGCCCCTCCAACAGACTATTAAAAACTCCATGGCCCACCAGTGTCACATCAACTGTTTTTTTTTCTGCATATAAAAGCCAGGGCCGGCATTAGGAGGTAGGCAGTTGCCCATGGCCCCATGCCACAGGGGCCCCCACAAAACTAAGTTGCTCAGGCTTTGGCTTCAGCCCCAGGTGGCAGGGCTGGGAGCCCTGGGCTTCAGCTTTCTGCCCTGGGCCCCAGGAGGTCTAACACTGGCCTTGCTTGGCAGCCCCCATGAAACCTGCTTGTGGCCCCCTAGAGGGCCCCGGGCCCCTGGCTGCGAACCACTGGAATAGAAAATGAAGACAGACCTTGGTGCTGTTTTTGTAAAAGCTATTTTGAAAGCTTGATGAGTCATAAGAGGTTCTAAGCCAATATAATTTAATTGCACCAACTAGTAGAAATTACAGAATCTGAGTCAATCATATATCCTAAAGTCCTTGATAGAAATGGATTGATATGACTATATTGGTTTCCTAAAGTGATTCCCTGACCTGATCTTTTCTTGCATTGCAGATCATTTTACTTGGGCAATAAATTGTTGTGAATTCAGAACAAACCAAGTTAATTGGCCTCTTGATTTCACTTCTGCTCTCAAAGCAAAATGTCTAACTTGCAGAGTTGATGTAGCAGGAATCACACACTGATTTAACTTGCTGACCTAGGGGAAAAAAGTTGAATAGAGACAGCAGCTTTTGAACCTTGAAGCCATATCCTATACATTTAAGAGCAGCTAAGCACATGTGTCGGTGTGATCTTTGAGACTGCAAGTAGTGATTTGTATAGCAATCGTCTGCAGGCAGTACTTTCCTTAAACTCTTAATTTTGCCTGTGTGGTCAGAATCCAGCATGTGGTTGTTATGACTCTAATTGCTTTTGAATCTGGGTTGGTGGCTGTACTTTGTGTTCTGTCATCCTGATATTATTGTTGTAGTGCTCATAGGCTCAAATCAGGACTGAATTCCCAGTGTGATAGGGCCTGTAATGATGAGGTTCTTGTCCTACACTGATGATCTGAAGGGAAGGGGCATAAAAAGCTCTGACAGGACAGATCCTTGGGTACTCTACCTGCACTGCTCTGATTGTGGGCATTTTCCCACTATACGCATAGAACCACCTGAAGGTGGTTTAAATGATGCTCCTCCAGATTGGCTCCAATGGGGTAAACAGTTAGCCCAAGCTCTGCCTAGCATAAGTCATCCTGATAACCTTCCCTTTTCAGTAATTGCGCTCCTGTTATCCGCTATGCTTGCAGTGATTACTGAGTGTGGTATACAAGCCCTTCATCAATGGTACGCTGCTGCTTGATCACTTCTACGCTTGGTAATCCTCCCAAGGCCACTCACTTAGCCCTGGTCTACACTAGGACTTTAGGTCGAATTTAGCAGCGTTAAATCGATGTAAACCTGCACCTGTCCACACGATGAAGCCCTTTATTTTGACTTAAAGGGCTCTTAAAATCGATTTCCTTACTCCACCCCTGACAAGTGGATTAGCGCTTAAATCGGCCTTGTCGGGTCGAATTTGGGGTACTGTGGACACAATTCGACGGTATTGGCCTCCGGGAGCTATCCCAGAGTGCTCCATTGTGACCGCTCTGGACAGCACTCTCAACTCAGATGCACTGGCCAGGTAGACAGGAAAAGTTCCTGCGAACTTTTGAATGTCAATTTCCTGTTTGGCCAGCATTGGCAAGCTGCAGGTGACCATGCAGAGCTCATCAGCAGAGGTGACCATGATGGAATCCCAGAATCGCAAAAGAGCTCCAGCATGGACTGAATGGGAGGTACGGGATCTGATCGCTGTATGGGGAAAGGAATCCGTGCTATCAGAACTCCGTTCCAGTTTTCGATATGCCAAAACCTTTGTCAAAATCTCCCAGGGCATGCAGGACACAGGCCATAACAGGGACCCAAAGCAGTGCCGCATGAAACTTAAGGAGCCTAGGCAAGCCTACCAGAAAACCAGAGAGGCGAATGGCCGCTCCGGGTCAGAGCCCCAAACATGCCACTTCTATGATGAGCTGCAAGCCATTTTAGGGGGTTCAGCCACCACTACCCTAGCCGTGTTGTTTGACTCCTTCAATGGAGATGGAGGCAACACGGAAGCGGGTTTTGGGGACGAAGATGATAATGATGAGGTTGTAGATAGCTCACAGCAAGCAAGCGGAGAAACTGGTTTTCCTGAAAGCCAGGAACTGTTTCTCACCCTGGACCTGGAGCCAGTACCCCCCGAACCCACCCAAGGCTGCCTCCTGGACCCGGCAGGCGGAGAAGGAACCTCTGGTGAGTGTACCTTTTAAAATACTATACATGGTTTAAAAGCAAGCATGTGAAAGGATTAATTTGCCTTGGCATTCGCGGCTCTCCTGGATTACTCCCAAAGCCTTTGCAAAAGGCTTCTGTGGAGAGCAGCCTTATTGCGTCCTCCATGGTAGGACACTTTACCACTCCAGGCCAGTAACACGTACTCGGGAATCATTGTACAACAAAGCATTGCAGCGTATGTTTGCTGGCGTTCAAACAACATCCGTTCTTTATCTCTCTGTGTTATCCTCAGGAGAGTGAGATATCATTCATGGTCACCTGGTTGAAATAGGGTGCTTTTCTTCAGGGGACACTCAGAGGTGCCCGTTCCTGCTGGGCTGTTTGCCTGTGGCTGAACAGAAATGTTCCCCGCTGTTAGCCACGGGGAGGGGGAAGGGTTGAGGGGGTAGCCATACAGTGGGGGGAGGCAAAATGTGACCTTGTAACGAAAGCACATGTGCTATGTATGTAATGTTAACAGGAAGGTTTACCCTGAAAGAGTGTAGCCACTGTTTTATAAAATGTGTTTTTTTAAATACCGCTGTCCCTTTTTTTTTCTCCACCAACTGCATGTGTTTCAGTGATCACAGGATCTTCTCCTTCCCAGAGGCTAGTGAAGATTAGAAAGAAAAAAAAAACGCACTCGTGATGAAATGTTCTTTGAGCTCATGCTGTCCTCCCACACTGACAGAGCACAGACGAATGTGTGGAGGCAAATAATGTCAGAGTGCAGGAAAGCACAAAATGACCGGAAGGAGAGGTGGCAGGCTGAAGAGAGTAAGTGGCGGGCTCAAGACAGGGCTGAAGCTCAAATGTGGTGGCAGCGTGATGAGAGGAGGCAGGATTCAATGCTGAGGCTGCTTGAGGACCAAACCAGTAAGCTCCAGTGTATGGCTGAGTTGCAGCAAAGGCAGCTGGAGCACAGACTGCCACTACAGCCCCTGTGTAACCAACCGCCCTCCTCCCCAAGTTCCATAGCCTCCACACCCAGACGCCCAAGAACGCGGTGGGGGGGCCTCCGGCCAACCAGCCACTCCACCCAAACATTTGCCCAAAAAGATTGCCCAAAAAACAGAAGGCTGGCATTCAATAAATTTTAAAGTTGTAAACTTTTAAAGTGCTGTGTGGCATTTTCCTTCTCTCCTCCACCACCTCTCCTGGGCTACCTTGGTAGTCATCCCCCTATTTGTGTGATGAATGAATAAAGAATGCATGAATGTGAAGCAACAATGACTTTATTGTCTCTGGAAGCGGTGATCGAAGGGAGGAGGGGAGGGTGGTTAGCTTACAGGGAAGTAGAGTGAACCAAGGGGCGGGGGGTTTCATCAAGGAGAAACAAACAGAACTTTCACACTGTAGCCTGGCTAGTCATGAAACTGGTTTTCAAAGCTTCTCTGATGCGCACCGCGCCCTCCTGTGCTCTTCTAACCGCCCTGGTGTCTGGCTGTGTGTAACCAGGAGCCAGGGGATTTGCCTCAACCTCCCACCGCACCATAAACGTCTCCCCCTTACTCTCACAGATATTGTGGAGCACACAGCAAGCTGTAATAACAGTGGGAACATTGGTTTCGTTGAGGTCTAAGCGAGTCAGTAAACTGCGCCAACGCACCTTTAAACATCCAAATGCACATTCTACCACCATTCTGCACTTGCTCAGCCTGTAGTTGAACAGCTCCTGACTACTGTCCAGGCTGCCTGTGTACGGCTTCATGAGCCATGGCATTAAGGGGTAGGCTGGGTCCCCAAGGATACATATAGGCATTTCAACATCCCCAACAGTTATTTTCTGGTCTGGGAATAAAGTCCCTTCCTGCAGCTTTTGAAACAGACCAGAGTTCCTGAAGATGCGAGTGTCATGTACCTTTCCCAGCCATCTCACGTTGATGTTGGTGAAACGTCCCTTGTGATCCACCAGAGCTTGCAGCACTATTGAAAAGTACCCCTTGCGGTTTATGTACTCGCCGGCTTGGTGCTCCGGTGCCAAGATAGGGATATGGGTTCCGTCTATGGCCCCACCACAGCTAGGGAATCCCATTGCAGCAAAGCCATCCACTATGACCTGCACATTTCCCAGAGTCGCTACCTTTGGTATCAGCAGATCTTTGATTGCGTTGGCTACTTGCATCACAGCAGCCCCCACAGTAGATTTGCCCACTCCAAATTGATTCCCAACTGACTGGTAGCTCTGGCGTTGCAAGCTTCCAGAGGGCTATCGCCACTCGCTTCTCAACTGTGAGGGCTGCTCTCATCTTGGAATTCATGCGCCTCAGGGCAGGGGAAAGCAAGTCACAAAGTTCCATGAATGTGCCCTTACGCATGCGAAAGTTTCGCAGCCACTGGGAATCGTCCCAGACCTGCAACACTATGCGGTCCCACCAGTCTGTGCTTGTTTCCCGAGCCCAGAATCGGCGTTCCACAGCATGAACCTGACCCATTAGCACCATGATGCATGCATTGGCAGGGCCCATGCTTTCAGAGAAATCTGTGTCCATGTCCTGATCACTCACGTGACCGCGCTGATGTCGCCTCCTCGCCCGGTATCGCTCTGCCAGGTTCTGGTGCTGCATGTACTGCTGGATAATGCATGTGGTGTTTAATGTGCTCCTAATTTCCAAAGTGAGCTGAGTGGCCTCCATGCTTGCCTTGGTATGGCGTCCGCACAGAAAAAAGGCGCGGAACGATTGTTTGCCGTTGCTGTGATGGAGGGAGGGGCGACTGAGGACACGGCTTACAGGGTTGGCTTCAGGGAGCTAAAATCAACAAAGGGGGTGGCTTTACATCAAGGAGTATTTCAGGCAGGACTTCACGTAGGGTTCCAATAAGAAATGGTGCACCTAAGTAATTGTTCTTATTGGAACAAGCAGGTTGGTCTGGCCTCTGATTGATACATGGCTAGATTTACCTCGCTGCACCTTCTCTGTGAGTGACTGCAGTGTGACCTGGAGGAAGGAGTCCCCTAGACGGGGGAGGCGGGGGAAAGCAAATGAGTACAAAACAAAGCTGGTCTGTTTCTTGTTTTGATCCACTCCATCTATCTTTTACATCTTTGGCTGGCAGCAGACGGTGTAGAAGGACTGCTAGCCATCCTCATCTCTTGCCTGCCCGGCAGAAGATGGTACAATAGGACTGCTAGCAATCCGTATCGCTTGCCTGCTCACCATAACATGGTTCAATAGGATTGACTGCAGGACTAAAGAGAATGACCTGGTCAAGTCACTTCTAATGTAGTCCCTTCACCCATGTCTGCCAGGTGCTCCTCGGACATGACGATGACGGCTACCAGTCCTATTGTACCGTCTGCTGCCACAAGGCAATGGGTTGCTGCTTCTGTGTAGCAATGCAGTACTGCGTCTGCCAGCACCCAGGAGACATACGGTGACAGTTACCTGAGCGGGCTCCATGCTTGCCGTGGTATGGTCTCTGCACAGGTAACTCAAGAAAAAAGGCACGAAACGATTGTCTGCTGCTGCTTTCACGGAGGGCGGGAGGGAACGGGGGCCTGACGATATGTACCCAGAACCACCCGCGACAATGTTTTAGCCCCATCAGGCATTGGGATCTCAACCCAGAATTCCAATGGGCAGCGGAGACTGTGGGAACTGTGGGATAGCTACCTACAGTGCAACGCTCCGGAAGTCGACTCTAGCCTCAGTACTGTGGAAGCACTCCGCCGAGTTAATGCACTTAATGCACTTAGAGCATTTTCTGTGGGGACACACACACTTGAATATATAAAACCGCTTTCTACAAAACCAACTTCTATAAATTCGACCTAATTTCGTAGTGTAGACATACCCTTAGGTTTTGTTCAGTGTGTGCTACAAAGCAGCCATTCTGTACCACAGGATATGACTCAGTATATTCCTCACAATGAGAAAAGTGTTTTTATGGAGGGGAGAGCAAGCTTCACCTCCTTCTTTTCGATGAAGGAAATAAGGAGGAAAGCAGCAAAATTCAGATTCAGTTTCAGGAAGTTTGGGTTTTTTGCACTTGAGGGTTTGGCCCATCATGAAGATTGGGGGTAGGTGAGAGGTGGGTGGCTTTTTTTTTTTTTTTTTCTTTTCAAAATGCGGATCCTGATCTAGGTTCACATTTCAAATACTCTGCCATCTTCCCCAAAAGTTAGGAGGTGTTGGTATCTGAGCTTTGCTTTGTGTCCCTCTTGTGAAATTGAGATGGCAACTGTAATTGCAGCATCCTATAAAACTATAACATCCCCTCCAGCCCCTTTTTACGTGCCAAACAAAATTTGAGTCTGTTTGCACCATGGAAGTTAAATAGCGGGGCATGCAGTAACTGCCAAAATCCTCCTCAATCTGGACAAAGATGTCTTGAGTATGTAAGTGCATCACACTAGCAGCTTCATTTCTGCTGATGACCGAAGTCCAGAGGTAAGATCATAGCAGTAGGTTTTAGTGACTGACACAGAGTGAATCACTAAAAGCATGCACTTGATGGGTGTTTAAAACCCTAATTTGATGCCTGCAATTCTGTTTGGTTTTTAGTTCAGTAAATGGACACCTATTAAGTCTGTTTTCAAAAGGAGAAAACTATTTTTGTTATATTCACATGGAAACTGCACGTGATTTCCTCAAAATGTGGCATGACCCCTGTTGGTCTCCATGCATTAACAAAGTTGTTAAGGGTTTTGTTGAACGCTTTCCATTAGCCCTGCCATAGCTGCTGGCATGAATATTTAATGTCGAGAACAGTACTTTTCAAAATTCCTTTTTGTCAATCTGCTTTGATAAATGTAAATATATAAACCCCTTTACCCTGCAACCCCCTGAAAAAGCAACAGTAGGCCTGCTTTGTACAAAGGCCTGACCATCAAGCTGTCTGCGTTTTCCTTTTCCTCCCCCCGCCCCCTTTTTCAGCAGTAGCTGTGAGAAAGTTACCCTAATACCATTGTGGCCTTGCTTTTTCTTTTTTATCTGCTACTTGGCAAAGGCCTAAACTTTCCCCCCTCCCCCTCC
This sequence comes from Eretmochelys imbricata, assembly GCF_965152235.1. Lineage (NCBI taxonomy): Eukaryota > Metazoa > Chordata > Testudines > Cheloniidae > Eretmochelys > Eretmochelys imbricata. The sequence continues at coordinate 25,966,202 of NC_135573.1, forward strand.
CTTTCCTTCTCAACCCCCTTCGCTACCAGCTGAACCAATGAGCAGTGCCATTTCTTGACAGGATTTGCGTTTGAACTTCACTTGAGCACAATAGCTGTCCAGCAACTTCGCCTGGTCTCTGTTAGATGAATTCCTGACACTTCATGGGTCGCTGGCCCCTTTTTATGCACAACAGAAAACAGGGGAATGTCTGGAAGACAGAATGACTTTTGAGGGCACTAAAAGATTTACCGTGTCTGGGGCAACCTCTGAACTTTTTATTTTTTGCCATAGAAAATGTTTTTTTCCTATTTGTAGCCCACGCCTCTCCCTCCCAGTAGGTAATTTATTTGGCTTACTTTTTTAACCCTGGTTTCAGTTGGTGTTCCTGTTCTCAGTTTCTTTCTCTGATCCTTAAATATGTCTAATAAAGAAAGTTGGATGTCTGATTGTCCGTCTTTCAAAGGTGCTCAACTCCCATTGGCTTCAAAGGTTGCTGTGGGAGCTCAGCACCTTTGAAAGTCAGGCCAGGGATTACTAGAATATACCTTTGCACTGTGGTTAAAGGTTATAATATGGGTACATAACAAAGACAGGCTTAATAAATATTCCTGACAATATAACAATGAAGGCCAAAGAGGATGGAGATTTTCTATCAGAATTAAAGTTTTCCTGAACACTCCCTGTATGTGCATCTGAGCACCTCACAATCATTATTGGATAATATCCATGTGAAGTAGGGCGTTATGCTTCCTATTTGATGGAAAATAGAGGCACAGGTAGATTAAGCGAATTGCCCAAGGTCATGCAGGAAATCTGTGGCTGATCTGAGAATTTAATCCAGGTCTCCAGAGTTCCAAGACAGTGCCCAATCCACTAAACCATCCTTCCTGCTGCTTGGTGCCATCATTCCTTGACTGACTTTTGGTGTAAGCATTTGCCTTTCATACTGTTGGAATGTATTCATTCTGGATGTGAAGAGGGTGTCTTGGTTGAGCAGGGTGTGCTGAGCAGTACGTACCATCTGATAAGGGTACTTGCATTCATTGGAGAGGAGTTCATCACTATCCCAATGCAGATATTGAAGTCAATGGGTCTACTCACACTGTGTGAAGCTAAGTGCGGGAATAGGTCTTTGCAGCGTCAGGGCCATTGAATGACTACTCCATGGTACCTTTCCTCTAACACATCAAGTTTCAGTTTTTGTGGCATGTTCAACAGTAACTACAGTGGAGTCGCATCTTACATGGGGGTTAGGTTCTAAAGTCAGCGCATAAGGCGAAAATCGCATATTGTCAAAATTACCCTTGAAAATCCCTTAAATCGCCCATAAAGTACAGTATACTGTACATGGTTTTGTGTATTCAACCCTGTACAGTAATATGTATAAATGTATAATGTATACAGTAATGTACAGTATATAAGAAAGAGTACATATGCAAAATATAATTTTACAGTACTGTATTTTTAATTACAGGGAATAATTACAGGGGATTGTCAGGGCTTGATGTCGATCCAGGAGCTGGAGGTGACAGAGAGTTTGGGTGACAGAGAGCGAGTCATAGACCAAGTGGTTGGCTCTGGTTCAGCTTGAGAAGTTGATTGCATAGGCTCATCTGCTGCTGGTTGTTTTTCCTTGAAAAACATAGTGATCGGCAACTGTTGCTGTTGTCTCTTGAGCTGCTCAAACATTTCTTGATATGGTCTCAAATCGTCTGTAATACTATGTGTGATTTTTGAGGCTTCGTTCCATAGAGGGATCATATTCAGAAATTAAATCATTCAAGTGTTTCGCTGCTTGGAACACTTCAGCAAATTTATGAAGATTCCAACTTGCCAACTCTTCCTGTTCGTCATCGTCATCTTCGTCTTCTGTAGATGATTTTGCCAGTTCCTCTAACTCTTCAATAGTCAATGTTTCTCTATGGCCCTCAACTAATTCTTCAATTTCTTCCTCAAGGATGTCGACAAAGCCATCACCACCCACTTGCCTGGCCACCTGAACAGTGTGTTTCACTTCTTTGTCAATGGTCAGGAAACCCTTAAAACCATTCACACATTCTTCCCATAGGTTTTGCCAACATGCATTGACTGTTTCAGGCTTGATTGAATCCGTTGCCTGTTTAATATAAGTGATGCAATCTGCAATGGTGAAGGACTTCCAACACTCCATCACATTAAGATTGGGATCAGCATCCATAGTGCTACATATCCATGAGAACGTAAGCCTTGTGTATGTGGCCTTGAAACAGCGAATCACGACTTGGTCGAGAGATTGGAGGATGGAGGTGGTATTGGGGGGAGAGAAAGATGACTTCAACAAGGTTATGTGCAAACTGGAGTGCCGCAGGGTGGCCAGGAGCATTGTCTATGATCAGCAACACTTTAAAGTCAAGTCCTTTCTCTTCGACCTCCGGAGTGAAACACTTGTGGAACCAATCCAGAAATAATGCTGCCGTCACCCAAGTCTTTTTATTTGATTGCCAGAACACAGGCGGGAGATTTTTGTTCTTACCTTTTAGGGCATGTGGATTTGCAGCCCTGTAGAGCAAGCCCGGCTTTATTAAATGCCCAACCGCATTGCCATAGAACAACACAGTCACATGGTCTTTACCTTCTTTGAAGCCAGGAACTTGTCTTTCTGATTTCGAAGTGTAAGCGCGGTTGGGCATTTTTCTCCAGAAGAGCCCAGTCTCATCAGCATTAAAACCTTGTTCCAGAATATAGCCCTTTTCCTCTATGATTTTCTTTAATTGTTCGGGGTAGGCTTTTGCTGCCTTTTCATTGGCAGATGCAGCTTCACCAGTAGTCTGCACGTTTTTGAGGTTGAAGAGGTTCCTAAAACTGTTAAACCAACCTTGGCTGGCTTTGAATTCCTTCTCATCAGGAGGCTGTCCCTCTTCGGCAGGAGGTTTGAACAGCGTGTAGAGGCTAAGAGCCTTTTCTCGCAACGCGTTGCCATCGATAGGCACACATTTACGGTTCATGTCTTCCAGCCATAAGTTTAATGCCTTTTCAGTCTTCACTAAAATCTTATCACACAAGTGGCTTGTCACCTTAGCAGTTATTGGAGCATTTGATGCCACGGCTTGACGAATTTCTGTCTCTTGAATCTTGATGGCACGGATGCTAGATTCCTTGCGGCCATGTTTACACGCCACATTGGAGACCGACATACCATCTCTCAATAAGTCCAGCACAGCCAGTTTTTCCTCCAGCATTGGAACAGATCGCTGTTTCTTTGGTTGAGCACCAGATGAAGTAGTTGGCTTGCGTTTAGGGGCCATTCTGTACGAAAAGTACGGACAGTATCTTTAAACACTAAAATCACGCTTAGCGTGGCGAGATGCTCACACTATGAGAGGCATGCGGGAACTGAGACTGACTGAGGGAACAGCAGATTCATGTCTCCCATCTCACGCTCACTCCAGGGCATACGCTCATTGAGTGGAATGGTGGGCGGAATCGCCTGCACTATTTACAGGTATCTTGTTATTTCTCTTTTTTTTGCGGAGCGTGTATAGTTGAATTTGTGTAAGTTAAATGCGCGTATTTTGCAACTCACCTGTATCCAACTGAATGGTATTCGTGCTGTTTTAAATTGCCACCACCCAAGAGGAAAAGCAAGCCCAGAAGGTTCATCTTGTTTCATCCTCTATTGTCTAGAGTACAGTTCTAAAAATATTGAAGGTGGAAAACTGCACTAAACCAAATCTGGAACACACCTCTTGATTGTACCCAATTTTGAGGTGGTTTTACTTTATTTTAGATCCAAATATACCTCTATCCCACACTAATCAGGTGGTCTGTTTATAACTATAAGTTTATTGATATCACAATTCTGTAATGGAGATCATCAGAAACAGATTAAAGAAGTGAGCTTAATATACTTTTAAGTTTCCAGCATCATGCTTTTGGCTCTTGTTGTATACTTCCTTTGGCCTCCTTGTTACATGTTTTAAAGATCTGTGCTGCACGTTAGAGTGTTAGGGGTTTGTGACCTTTGAACTGTTTGTATCATAAATGAGCAGTACCTGGTCAGTGCAGAGTCACAAGTCACTAAAGTGGTTAAGCCACCCTAGTGTGGATGCACTTACATTGATATAAAAGTGCCTTTATAACTGTGTAACTATTCCCAAATTTGGAAGGTGCCTAAGCCACCTTTTATATTGTTAAAAGAAAAGGAGTACTTGTTGCACCTTAGAGACTGACAAATTAATTTGATCATAAGCTGTAGCTCATGAAAGCTTATGCTCAAATTAATTTGTTAGTCTCTAAGGTGCCACAAGTACTCCTTTTTTTTTGCGGATACAGACTAACGCAGCTGCTACTCTGAAGCCTGTCTTTATGTTGTTGTACAGTATAACTATATTGGTAAAAACATTTATACCTCTGTCATAATTATACCGGTACAACAATTTTTTTTAGACCTGACCTGAGAGTAGGTGACCCATGATGGGTTTTTTTATGTGTGTGTGTGATTTGTGGGATGTGTGTTGCGGGGAGCTGGATGGAATAAAACCACATATGTCAACATATTGGCTTTGTGCAGTGGGAGTGTCTTGCACTCATGGCCCTATAAACCCTCTTCCTGCATTTCTTTTTTAGTCTTAGAGTCTAGCTTTTTATCTCGGCCTGTGGAGGGCTGAAAACCTGCTTGGTTTTGCAAATTGATTCCTCGCGCTTATGAGTCCAGTCACGTCATTAGGGATGCTGTAGGTTTGGGAGCCTTGACCACCAGTGTCATAGCCTCCTGTGCTATTTTTGGAAGGAACTCACTCAGGCTGTATGTGCAAGTGAAAACAAAGTATTCAGTTGTGGTTCAGCGAACTAGCTGCACCAAGGTTTTGGTCGGTTTGTGCTTTGAGGCTTCAGAGAGACAGTAGCTTGTCTCTCAGAAGTCACCCTGCTTTAGATCACTAGAATGTGACAGGGTTGTGGCGGTATCCTGTAAATCTAATTAAATATAATATAAAACCGTAGCTATATCTTTCTATAGAACAAACTGTGCAAATACAGTCTCTCTAAATCTCGGAGATCCAAATTGCCTGCTAGCTGCTCATATCTGTTTTCATGGATCTACCCTGGTAGCAGCTACTCCTCGCTGCTGCTGCAGGAGAGTGTGTGTGTGTGAGAGAGAGAGAGTGTGTTTGCACAGCACTGTTGTACTGGGCCAGCTTCCTGACCTTGCAGTCCACCCCACCTACCTGTCACTCGTTGGAGAGGGTAAGGGAAAGACATCCCATGCAGCTGCTGACTTTTTTGAATGGGAAGGAAATGTCACTGGCTACATCTCAGACATCAGTGCTCTACACTCCACCTCCTCTTCTGCAACCCCCGCTTGTATTAGCCCAGCAGTGGGTACGGATAGTGGTTGTACAAAGTAAAGAGCTTAACAGACAACCATTTGAGACATTTATTAAAGTCCTTGCAATTCTAGTCTGGTGAGAGTAATGACCACTCATCAGAAATGTCAGTCCAGATCCATAGCAGGATCTGCTCACCTGCAGGATGCTTCAGATTGAAGTGGAAGGCAGAATGGCCTTGTGATTAAAGAGCAGGACCTGAAGTCAGGAGGCCTGTATCTAGACTTGCTGTGCAACCATGGGTAAGTCACTTTACCTGCATGTGCCTCTGTTTCCCAATCATCTGCAAAAGGAAGATGAAAATGTTTCCCTACCTCAAAGAATATAGTGTGAGACTTATTGAATTTACATAAAGAAAAGGAGTACTTGTGGCACCTTAGAGACTAACCAATTTATTTGAGCATGAGCTTTCGTGAGCTACAGCTCACTTCATCGGATGCATACCGTGGAAACTGCAGAAGACATTATATACACAGAGACCATGAATCAATACCTCCTCCCACCCCACTCTCCTGCTGGTAATAGCTTATCTAAAGTGATCATCAAGTTGGGCCATTTGATGGCCATTTGATGATTTAATGGCCCAACTTGATGATCACTTTAGATAAGCTATTACCAGCAGGAGAGTGGGGTGGGAGGAGGTATTGTTTCATGGTCTCTGTGTATATAATGTCTTCTGCAGTTTCCACGGTATGCATCTGATGAAGTGAGCTGTAGCTCACGAAAGCTCATGCTCAAATAAATTGGTTAGTCTCTAAGGTGCCACAAGTCCTCCTTTTCTTTTTGCGAATACAGACTAACACGGCTGTTACTCTGAAACCTTATTGAATTTAATGTCAAGGTGCTTTGTGATTCTAGGATGGAAAATGCTATAGAAATACAGTGTTGCTATTATGTGATTCTAAAATACATCTATGATCTTCCTGTCCTATCCATCTGTATCCCTTCCTGGTAGCCACTGAGGCATCTGATTTTACTCAAGAGTCATCACTGGAGAACCTACAGCTTCTCTCTCTGTCTTCCTCCCTCCCTCCTTTCAGAGAGGTTGAAAGAATGGTTGGCTCCTGGGTGCTATTTCCTTGGTGCTGAGTTGTGCCCCTGCTATTAGTCCCAAAATGGTACGTTCTAAACCAGAGTCTTTGAATTGGACTCATGCTCCTTCTGCACCCAAGAACACTCACTAGCTCCTCCTTTCTTTTGTTATACTGACGGTAAGTACACTGGAAATAGTGTTTTCTCCTTCCCCCATCCCCCTTTGGAGGCAAAACCTCTCTGACTGTTAAAAATTGATTCTTTCCAGCTGAGTGTTTACTAGCAATCAAGATGCTTCCCTCATTGCTCTAGTCCTTTATTCACGATAATATTAAGAGACATCATAACATCCCAGTGTCAGAGCAAACAAGGCACTATGTAATTTTATCTCATATTAATGCAAAGTGTCACAGATGGGGCTATCATTAGACAGCAATCTATAAAAATGGCCCATGAGACAGAGCTCTGGTGCAATTATTTATTCTTCAATTATTTATTCAGCCCTTTAAGATGTGCCTTGCTGACCGACAGCGCAGAATGTACAACCTACCAATTTGCAGATTTCAACTGACTGACTCCTCCATCATTTGTAGGCTGAAACATTTTTTTTAAGTGCTTTTAATTTTGCCTTTTAAAACCACTTCTCTACCTCCCCACTCCCCAATTTCAATCTCTGTTGTTTCAAGTCATTGTGTGAATGTGGCTTTGGCCTCGGGTTTGCAATCCCTGGACTCTTTGGAAGCACAGGTTCAATTCCCAGCAGGGTTAACATCAGTCGCTCAACCTTCTTGGATAGACTGATTGGGCCAAATTGTGTTCTCTTTATTTTATATGGTTGTCAATCCAGAGGAACTCCATTCATGTAAATGGATTTGCTATGTGTTTTATGTTGCTGCAGCTGAGAGCAGAATCTGGCCCACCAAGTTCTGGGGCATGTTGATGGGTATACGTAGAAGGTCTTTTAGCTAAGCACTTAAAACTCCTGAGGTCTTGTGTGCCCTGCATGGGCTGGCACTTTCAGAGAGAAGGAGTTTATCCTGATGTTACTGCCCAAGATTTCTGAGATCTGGCTAAAAATTCTGGGCAACTAACAACCTGGTTTATCCCAAGAGGGCTTTAGTCACCTTTATAACATTAAAATGAAATTTATTTAACTCCTACCAATATCTCTTTTCTTTCCATCTTCCTGCAGTTGTTGCTATTACTTTATTATGTTAGTGCCTTTAGCATGCATGTCCCTTTATAGACAAGTGAAAAAATGAAGTCCTTTGTCTCTTGCACTTCCAGCGTACAAATTAATGGACCCCAAAATACTTTGACACATACAAGTACCTTTTTTTTTTTTTTTAAATACTTAGGGTGTATCTACATGGGGACACTCTAGAAAGTTAATCCAAATTAACTAAAGTTGTGAATTTAAAATGTATCAGTTAAACTTCACTAAATCCCTGTGTGGACACTCTGATTCAGAATTAAGGTGGCTCTAATTTAAATTAGTTTAATTCATATCACCTTAGTGTATGTTCCATCCCGTTTTGATGGCCTTCGTTATATCTGTGGCCTCCTTCGCTTTCAGTACAACTTTATTTATTTATGGATACTTAATTACTTGTCTTTAAAACTATAAAAGCCAAATCAGTCATTCTGTTTGATGTTGATCCAAGCTGGTGAGTGTTCTAGCATGAAACTAGTAATTCACGTGCCATTGTAACTAACCTTCAATTTTTTTGATGTAGTGATAAATATTTAACATGTGGACTGTAACTGACAAGATAAAGTCTCTAATTAGATTAGTTTGTAATTTCCGAAGTTCCTAACCAGCGATTAGCTAGTTTTGTTCTGGCTGAGTTAAGATCTCTTGATAGTTCACTTTGTAATTTCAGTAATTTTTGTAATTTGCAACCGGTCTTGGTCTGAATTTTAAAGGGGACAGACTAAATACATATGTGTTCTGCTACTTGCATGATGTCAGCCATAAAAATCAACTGCAGTTTCCCTTATTTGATGGCATATTTAATTCTGTAGAAAGGAGTTGTTTCAGCTCTGGGTTGCTAAGCCTATGGAGTTACCAGCAGTTGCTTTGTTTGGGCCTTTTAAAAATCTATTTAATCCAATTCAGTAAAAGGTGTCCCCGTTATATAGTGTAACACAGTAAGTATTACACTGTAACAATCTTGCCCTTTAAAACTGGTGGCTCCCACTAGTTAATCAGTACTCACAGTTGAGCCAGGTTCTCATTTTCATTAGGTGGTTAATCAGAATTTGCTCTTGATCATCACCCTGTGACAATTAGAACTTGAGAATATTGAACTGTTTTACTGAACCTTCCTTCAAATTATTAGTTGATAAACTCAAATATGCAAAACATAATGGAGGAAAATACACCAGCCATGCTCACCTTGTTTATGAGCTCTTACTCTGGAAAAATGAAATGGATTTACTCACCTGAGTAAGTCATCATCCATTTCAGTGAGGGTTGCTGTGATCTAGCCCAAATATTGTTATCTGTGTAAGATATGTTTTGTGAGTTTGGTAAAGCATTTTTGTTTCATGGAATAAAATCAACAGAACTTCCATGAGCCCAGGTTCCATAACTAAAGGACCATGAGATTGAAGAGAGAGAATGTGTGTGTATGCTTTCTTGTTTTCTACAATACCATAGAATTCAGTACAGTCTGAGACCTCCAATGCTGGCTTGTAGTAGTCAACTTCCTGTGGAACTGCTCTACAGTAAAGCTTCAGAGTCCATTTTAAAAAAAAAACACTACCTTTTTTCTCCTGATTTCAGGCTGGAGGGGAGAGACCGATACTTGCCATAGGACACGACTCTGTGAAATTTTGATTGCTACGGTTACTCTGGTCTGTTTGTCAGTACCATTCAGCCACTTGCTTAATCCGCCTCTGTGTCCACTTTGGCTAGCTGGGACTTCACAAGTTTGCTCATACGGCGTTCACGGCCATTGGGAAGAATATAGCTAATGGCATATATAAAAGTGTGTGTGTATGTGTGCACAATTTTCATTAAAGTTTGATGTGGTGTTAATGAATAGTATGTCTAAGTCACATTAAGCGTTTGATTTAAGCAAAGAAATTCATCAAGAAGCCTGAAAATCTCTGCTGACACCCTGGCCTTAACTCTGGCAGTTGTGCCAAAAGATCCAGAAAAGGCTTAGTGGTGGGAGATAATGCTGCAGTGTCAGCACAAATTTTCAGCCTTAACTCTGAGTTTCCTGGCTTTTGTGTATTTTCAGCAAAACCTTTATGTTACTAGTCCCTCCCTCCCCCCTCAAAGAGTATCCTCAAACAAAGAGAGGATGAGATCCCAGCAGTGGATCAAATAGCGAATGTGAATGGTAGGTAATAAAGTATTGTAAGGAATGAACCTGATGAAAGTGATAAGAGATGCTTGCAGTGTGTGTGTGAGCTGTTAAAACTGCACTAGCTGGGTCAGTGTAGACCTACAAATAGGTAGTCATTTCCTGCGGAATTTTTTAATTAGTGGATCAATAGCTGGTGATAATGAGCCATTGGGGCTCAGAAATATGTGTGCTGAGAATCCTTGTGCATGTGCTGATGGCAAACAACCCTCCCCCCCAGTTACAGATCTACTTTCCTTTCCATACCCATTCCTTCCCATTGTCATGCCACTTGTGGGGCTTAGCATGCATATTTGGGCATACTCTAATTATTGTGGCAGCTTGTCCTCTGCCATATTTATATCCTCTCTATTTCTTGTATATTGCAAGTTCCCAACCAGAACATATAATAAAATAACTCTCATGCTCCTGCTTAGGTTCTAAAGGTGCCATACAAGCTATTAGAATACAAACAATAACAAGTAACACATTAGCATGCCAAGGGAGTGCTATCATCTTATCACTACCAAAATGCTTAGATCAATTAAACAGAAAAGAAAAATAGTAAAAGATGGAAGTCAGCATTTTAGATGTCCAGAAGGCTTCAGTTTTGAGGCCTCATTTCTGCCCTAGGATCCATCAGTGCTGGCCCTACACCTATGCAAAGTCTCACTGATTCCATATTCTTGTATCTGTGGCTAAGCAACATTTAGATGGGTGAAGAAAAGATTTATTTTGTGTTAGAGGTTACAACTTGTGCATGTATCTCTCTTCCAGTCCAGCAGAATGGAGGCAGAGGGTTTTGTTATGGGAATGGGATACTCTCCCTGCTGCCTTGTTCACACTGATTGCACCCTTCCCAATCTTTTTCCCCATGAAGGAGAGCAGATGTTTCCACTTCTGCTACCTGTGAAAGAGACTTTTGCAAGAGATTATGTTCTTGTGTGAAATGAGCTTCCCTCCCTCTTCTCCACCCAGGAATTTTGCTTTTGGAATGGAGTTTGCAGCTGGCGGTAAATTTCAGATTCCCTTAGCACCAGAGATTCTCCACAGTGTTTCCATTGCCCGGTAGCGGTGTTCAGTTCAGAGACTTCTCACCTACTCTGGTAGCCAATGATTGCTGTGCCAGGCAGTTCAACACCCAACTCCAACCTGTCTTCCCCTTCAGGATTAGCTTTTCCTCTCCACTAGGAGGCTGCCCAGCACTTCACTGGCAAATTGGTTGTAGGGACCAGAGCAGAGCCCTGAACCTGTATCGATCCACAAAGCCTGTAGAGAAGTTCAGGAACAGGAGGGAAACTGCCGATGACTGTTGCTTGCTATTTGCCATGAGTTATGACATTAGTCCCAGTTGGTGAATCCAATTCAGAAGAAACCAAAATTACACCTCAGGAAATCAATTGGGCTTTTCCTAATAAATCTTGGGTGGTAACTGAATGTGCATGAGGAACTGTGCTAGCAGATGCTGATACAGGGTTAGGGCCTGAGTAAAAAAAGGAGTAAAATTTTCAGGTAAAAGGAGCAATTTTTTTTTCCTAAAGCAAATTCCTATTTTTGCTGTAGCCTTTGCTGCCCTATCAGTGGGGCATTTGGGTTTAAGATGGATTTTCATTTTCTTATTTTTGAAAGTAGGAGAGAATTTCACCCTTTTGAATTTTGCTTGCCTACCAGTAAAGAATATCATGGGGAGAAGATACTGGCTACCAAAGGACTCTAATCTAGCAGAGAAAGGCAAAACAAGAACCAATGGCTGGAAGCTGAAGCCAGACTAGTTAAAATTGGAAATAAGGCACAAATTTTTAACAATCAGAGTTATTATCCATTGGAACAACTCCTAAGAGAAGAGTAGATTTTCCATGTCTTGATGCATTCAAATTAAGATTGGATGACTTCCTGGAAGCTATGCTTTAACCAAACACAAGTTTTGGTGCTCAATATAGGGGTAAGTGGGTGATATTTAATGGCCTGTGTTATACAGGAGGTCAGACTAGAAAATGTAGTGGTCCCTTCTGGCCATAAAATCCATGACTCTATGACTCTCTGAACAGTTTGCAGCAGTGCTAATTAGGGCCAATAGCAAGTTGACTGGCCTGCCTTAATGCTAAAATGTCTAGCAGAGCTTCCTCTGCCTCTGCAGGATGGAGATTTTGCTTTTGCATATGTGTCTGATTTGGGAAGCCCTTGTAATGGTTATTCAGACGTAGAGATCAAAAGAGAGATTGCCCAGATGGATCATTTAAAATGGATGTTGTTGACGTTAAAGCTGAGCTTTTGCAAAATGTAGCTGTTTTTGACTTGAGGAGCACCAAGAATGCTATAACCCATTAACACCTTGGAAGGAGGGGTAGCAAGAGGGAAAGGAGATGGTTGGCTTGTCCTTCCTCCCTCCCCAGTTGTAAGCCTCTTCATCTTTCAGACAGAAACCATTTAAAGGTTGATAACTCTGAATGGAGTTTAGTGATTACATTGAGTAAAATACAATTTTCAAATGTGCCCAAGCGATTTAGGAACCCAAATCCCATTGACTTTCTATGGGACTTGTGCTCCTAACTCATTTAAGCGCTTTTGAAAATGTTAACCATTGTGCACATCACCAGTATAAATATACAGATTCCGTTCCATGAGTACACCAGAGTGAATTCCTTTGAAATCGATGAGTGCTCCAGATCCATCCCATTGTGAATGAGAACAGAATTTGGCCTACTGTCTTTAGAAGTTAGAATTTTTCCATCTGCCTTTTGCTTAATTCTTCATTGTTTCACCTGCTAAAATATAAATTTGAACCTCATTTGTAGCTGTTATATTTTGGTGATTAGTTGGCATATGAGATTACAGCAACCTACTCCCCTCCCTCCCCCCAGTGAAAGAAAAGCAAACAAGCGAGTTAAAACAATTTTCTGTGCAGATTTTCCCACAAACAGAGCTGTGGTTTTAACTGACAGCTTGTATATTGTACATTTCATTATTTTCCTCCAGGAGGTTGCTGGAGGGTTGGGGGGAGGAGCAGGGGAGTGTTTGGACCGAGATTCTGTCATTGTTCAAAGCCATGATTTGATTGGATGATTGCCTGAGAACTGACTCCAAATGGTGCAAAGCTGGAATCGCATCCCCAAGATGCGGGGGGGGGGGGGGGGGGATTATTTGTATCTTTCTCCCATTTCCTTGCAAAAGTAGCCAAAGCCTTTTAGCTCTCTTCCTCTCTCCAACACAGCTCTGCAGGGCTCCTTCAGATTTCTAATTTTGATGAAAAAGACTGAATTTGGGAGCCTTATTACAGTTCCCATTACAGCAAGGTTAGAGTTTTAAAAAGAGCCTCTCTGGCACAGCTGCAGGAAGCTGCAGTTTCTCATTAATTGGCTATTGCTTGGAAGAGTGCTGTTGTTTGTTTGATAGTAATGATATATTATGGTAGAGCACCATAAATGTGCCTGGTGCTGTACTGTCAGCTCTGCCAAACAGATAAAACTCCCTGTTCTGAAGAGCAGCAGTTCTAGGCTACACAAGGAAATGGGGAACTTCTGGAATAGAGGTTTTCTTCACAGGAGGTGAAATTTGCCCCTGTGCAGCACAAGGACAAGGCTTAAATCCCACTTAAAGCCTTAAAGTATTGCAGAAGTGGCACATAGTGGCATCTGGGCCTTGTGCTGGCCATCTGCACTGGGGTGAGTTTTACCCTGGGACCGTAGCTGTGAAAATCTGAAGGAGTTGAAATGTTAAGTGTCCTCATTTCAGTTGCTCAGTCACTTGCGTTTCTGTAACACCCTTGTGCTACTTCCCAAGTCTCGTGGACTTCCCAAGAATAAAGACTAAAGCAGGAAATATACAGTTGAAATAAGTGTCTCGCGGCTGAACAGACTGATTTCTCTCTGCAGCTTGCTGCCTCCTGCCCAGATAAAGGGGCGGTAAAATGGCCTCCTTGACTTGAACTATTTCAGAAGAAGAAAATCTGAGTCTCCCAGATGAACAGATACTGTCTGGTGAAGACACCAGACCTTCTGTTCACCCAGGCAGGGGACCGTGCAGTTTTCCTATCAGGCATCCAAACGGATGATGATGTAGCTTGTTTCTGGACGTGTTGGAGCAACAAGTGCGCTGTCAGAGGTACGCACCTCCTCTCAGTCATTCCTGTTTTAAACAAGGTCTGAGCTGTCCTCTGACCTGAAAGAGGAGGGAGTGGGGTGGGGGTTGTTTGTTCTGTTCATTTTTAAAAAAAAGATCCCAGTGTAAAACAAGAGGTGTGTGTGTGTGTGTGTATGTTTTGTGAAGCAGGGCTGGGAAGAAGTTTTAACTAGCAGCCTGCAAGTGCATATGTGAGAGAGGATGCCAGCGTGTTTATCTGGGATGGGGGTGCATGTTCAGGACTGAACAGGACACAGAAGATGTGATGTTCGTACAGGATTACAGCAATGCATGCTTTAGTATCCAAGCCTCCTTAATATGCAGAAGAAAGTCTGGCATCATGCTTATGCTTTTGAATGAGGGAATTTTATGGCATTTCTGTGCGTCCAGAGTTAAAAGGTTTTGGCACCAGGCAGAAGATGGGAACGTTTCAATCCTCTTTATGAGGAGATTCTAATTCTAACAATTCTTTAATGTTATGTTGAAGGGAATTTCCTGGCAGTACATCACTTAAAAGGATTTTTTAGAGCTTAGATATGTGCATCTTTCCAACCCTTCCCTTGAACAGGTTCACTCTCCCTCCTCCCCGCCTGCAGAGAGAGGAGGGGAAAGTATGATAGAGCGAGTGAGTCGTTTGGCTTCTTAGCTTAGCTATTTAGGGACATTTTGAACAACAAGCAGTTCATCAGAACTAGAGACCTGGAGACTTCAAAGTACTTGTCCTCTTCTGTGCAATTTAGCTGAAGCATTTGTTCATATTTACATCTGTGCGTTTCGGTGTGATCTTCAGGTGCTTGAGCACAGACTCAAGGCCGGGGAAATGTAGGAGAAGATCATCTGAAACATTTCTTTATGTTCTCTCTTGAAATACATCTGACACAACCTTTTCCAATCCTCACTAGTTCTATTATCATATACAAACTTGGTTATGTTGAGATTCCAGTCTATGTATACAGTATAGAATGATAACTTTTGTACACACATGATCAAGTGAATAATAAGCATGTGCGTGCCATTGAGCAGGGTCTCTTGACACAAGAGAAATTAGATGGCACAATTATTCTGTTCTGCTGTTCTTTTAAATAAGAAAATTGAAAAGGCAAGTAGTGGCTTCTTCTGAGTTTTGTAGTTGGCTTTGTAGCTGATAGTTGTTCCCCAAACAAAATAAGCTATACCAGCCAAAGGACTCTTATGCTGATATAACTGTGTCTGCCTACACTAAGGCTTTTGCCACTATAAAAATATTGCAATAAATAAATAAATAAATGTCCATATAGACATTACCATACTGGCAAAGGTTTCTAGTGTACATCTGGATTTAACTCCTCACCCATTCATGATCATATCATATTCTTACAGTAATTGTTTACATGGAAATGAAACATTAGGGAAATAATGAGTGTCTTCTAATGTGACTTTGCAGCACCACCTGACCACAGGGCGGATTGATTTAAGTTAAAATGGTTAATTCAGCATCCAGAAAAAGTTTGTTTAAATCGTCTGTTTTAATCTTGTTTTGAATTTGTATTTTTTAGTTATTATCCTAGACAAGTCTTACTAGTTGATAGGCATTAAAACATGTTGATTTGCAAATCAACATACTCTTTACACTAAAATTGGTCCTCGTTTTTGCTAACCGGGAGGATAGACTATATTTATGTATGTTTATTTAAGCAACTATATACTTAATTTACATTTGTTCAGATTCTTAGTTTTTTACATTGTTAGAAAATGGTGAATGATACATTTCTTATTTACCAGATTATGATTAATTTTGATGTGTGATTTGTGTCCAGTTCTATTTGGATGGCAATTAAAAGTCAATTAAATGCACAAAAACATTTTTAGTTTTTATTAGTTAAATATAACTATCTTTGATGGACTCAGTATGTAAGAAAAAAAGTTTTCTCAAAAACATGTTTTGCATGTAAACTAACTTATTTATTAAACAAAGGAAGTATTATCTGTAGCTAGTGAATTGAACTGATTGTTCTAGGTCATTCTGTCCTTCAAGGTTTTAGAACTAGTAGCTCTCATCCTCTGACACCCCATTTGTATTCATAGTTTGGGAGAGGAAAACAATCTTTCCTGGATTTTCAACTCCCAGTTGTTTTCTTAAGTTTGAATGAACTAATCATTGAACTGAACTAGTTGAATAAACTGAAATCCAAATATTCTCTCTGCACCTGCAGAAGAGGTAACTGCTGTCAAATGCTGGATATGCACTTGAAACTCCAGTTCCTGATGCTTAGCTAGTGACTTCCACCGGTTCGATGATTTAATTTTCTTTAAAACTTGGCAACAAACATGTACTGTTTAATATTATTTTTAATTAATTTAAATGGCATTAATAGATTAGGGCTTAATATAGGTTGTCATAATTTCAAATTTTATTTTAAATAGGTTTATTTTTTAAAAAGTAAGCCTGTATTTAATTTAAATAAAAGAAATCCAATTTAAAACAAAAATCTAATTATAAAAAAAAAAAGTCCAATTTCTTGTAATATTCATCTACCCCACCTACTAGCTGGACCATCCATGGACTATCCATAAGTGTTCTGTCACCTACCAGTGTTCTTCAGACAACAGTGAAAATCACTGCTTTAGGATTTACCAGGATTTCCTAGTATTCTGTATCCATAATACAAAGCTGGTTGTTGGTTCTACTGTTCCTTTTTCTCTGTGATGAAGGCTTGAGGGAAAAATGCTTGGGATATTATTTTCTTCCTTAAAAACGTGTGTTTTAAACATACATATCTATGTAATTTTGGCTTATGAGATCTGATGAGAATTGCAGAGGGGACCCGCGAATAGCCGTGTAAATGCAAATAGATTCACAATAGCATACTGTGATGTTTCCAAGAATATAGGCTATTGTGAAAAGGAGAGAGATTTAAGTAATTATGGAAAGACATCAAAATGGAGAAGCTCTTCAATGAGGAGATGGAGTCAGGAGATTATCTTCTAGGAAGAATTATCTAGAGTAGACAGGGGCATGGCCTGGGCTTCAGAGCCCTGGGTTCAAATCCTACTCAGGCACAATATTTTGTGACTTTGGGCCTGTCATTTAATCTACTCTGTGCCTCAGTTCCTCTCTGTAAAATAGGGTAATACTTCCCTGTCCCACAGAGGTGTTATCTGAGTAACTCTGTTAATGATGGAGGTGCTCAGATAGTATGATAATAGGGGCCATATATATGCCTGCATAGGCATGTAGATTTGAGATGCATAATTAGGTGTTACAACATGTCCTGTTCACTTTTGTTTTGGGGGATTCCCCCCCGCCCCGGTAGGAAAATATTGTTTTCTATAGGTGGCAATACTATCTGAACTGTTATAAAATGATAGATTTCTCCTCCTTGACACATTAATGGTAATCCTAGTTTCCTGTTTTGTTCTAATCACTTATAGTGCCTTTCACACAAGAAATCTCAAAGCACTTTGCAGATGTTAATTAAATAACCCTTTCAGGAACCCTTTGAAGTGGATAAGAATTGTCCTGATATTTCAGATGGGTGAGTGAAGCATGTGGATTACACCATCTGCAGAGTCAGGAGTAGAACACAGAACTCCTGACTCAGTCTCTTGCTCTGAACACTTCCTTTGTGAAGATGGAGTCATCCACTTATTTCATCCTACCTTGTGTTGTGATCCCAGCAGACTTGATAAGGTAAACATGTTGAGGCTGGATCAGTACTAGGGTGGGAGACCATCAAGGGACTGCAAAATTCTTTGCAACCTGTCAGTTGCAGAAATTATTTTAGTATTTTGCCCTCTGAATCAGTAGTGAAAAAATTCTCAAGCATGAGGTTAAAGAACACAGTGGTGAGGTCCTGAGTGCTTAGAGTTATGAAAGATGCTATGATATCTTTTGTTATGAGAGCAGGGTTGCTAACCCTGTGACCAGCGCAAATTCAAACCGATACTTACGTGATACCTATATAAAGTTACCTCTCAAGATTCAGTTGGATGTAATACTTCCTTGTATGCTGTTGTAAGCTGCTGTATTCCAACCCAATGATGATTGCAGTTCTTTGGTGGATGATGTGATCCCTGCATTTATTCTTAACTGCCTCACAGGTAGTTTGTGAAACAGTTTTAAGAAATGCCTTTAGTAGTGGAAGCCACTAACAATGTTGGGAGACATAGTGAGAACACCAGTGTTAGCAATGGTGGGAAACTGTTAGACAGGGCCCAGGATGACCCGAGGCCTAGTAAATTATCACAAATATTACTAGAAGTGTCAAGAGAATTGAGCTGTTGAGAGAAGAGATTTTTAAAATGTTGACAACTTGTTTGTTAACACTTATTTTACTTCAATGGCTAATAAACGTTCTGGAGAGGGGATGTCTTTGTAAAAGATTAAACACCCCAATTCTTTTAATTAAAGTGAGAAAACTCACAATACATATACTCTGAGATCCCAAGAAAGCTTCCAGAAAATCCAGGGAAAACCAGACATAAGACATTCCTTATGGTTCTAAAGTAAAGAAACAACCAACCAAAACCAAACATACAAAGAAAAACCAACAACAAACTTTCAGATCTACTTTAAACATCATAAAGAAGCAAAAAGTACACAAGTCCAATAAAACAAAATAATTTCCAGGTCACTTTTAAGGTAGTTTCAGGGTCTGCCAATTTTAAGTGCTCTCACAGCTTCAAAACTCCTTGCGGCAGAATTCTCTTCCAATCACTTGAAACCCATGTTCATTCCATACTTCTCCCCCCAACACAGCTGGAAACCTTTAATGGCAATTCAAGGTTGCACCACAGCAGTCCAAAATTGGTTCAGTAGCTTTATTGTCAGCGCCACTTACAGAGAACAGATTTTGAAAAGGGTGCACTTATCTAGCTGCACACTGTTGCAGGGCATCCATCTTTGCCCTGTCGATTGTAACAAAACCGTCCACTGTGTGTATGTTTTTTTTGAGTGTGTATGGCTGATCTCAAATGGTCATAACTATTGAATCATAGCCAAGCAGGAGGCACTATCCCTTTGTGAGGAGTAAGTCCAGGCTTCAAGTGTTTCAAGTTACAAATGGTAGCCATATTTTGTTGGTAGCCAGGCCTTTTAAAAGTGTGCTTATTATTTATTTCAACTTTAGCTGATCTCCAAAACAGCTGAGTGGGATCTTGCTCATTCACCTTCAGGCAGAAACCTAAGCAGAAGGTTAAAGCTTTGGAAAATTGTAAGTGGAATAAAATTATGTGATGTTGGAAACTGTTTTACAATCTTAACTTCAAGTAGGAGCTGCCTGTCCTGGGCTCTAATTACCCAATTCATTTTCTCCCCTCTCCATTCTGAGACCTGCCGGGGGCCTGATGATGTAAGGCTATCATGACACTCTATTACTTTTAATGCAGGGATGACCAAAGAGTGAATCGTAGGTAACAATGCAGCTCCCAGCCTCTAGCACTGATAATGAATTCCTGCACAGTACTCAGTCACATAATTGTATGTTAGTTTCTAAGTTTAAAAAACAACAACACACCAACCAATATCTAGCTATCTAGCCAATCATCTTATTGGTTGGGGTTTCTTGTTTTTAACTTAGATATTTATTCACCATAGTATCACAGGCAAATACCGTCAGAGTACAGAAAATATGTTCTATGCTGACCCCTTTGCAAAGGCCAGTAGCAAGGCCATATACAGTTTCGAAATGCAGTTACACTTTACATAAGGAATGTATAGCAGAAAATAGAAGGTCAGCCATGTGGAGAAATAAAGCCAGAAGAGAGAGTATATTTTCCATAGCAATTTAGCGCATGATTGATCTTACTGATACAGTTAGTATAATGTTCATAGCTGAGCGAGCCCACCAGCAAAAACTTGTTTGTTGTGTGTGTTTAAGAAGAATGCAAGCAAAATAAATTGATTAGATTTTAAGTAAAATTTACATTTGCATTAAACTACACCATGCTGAACATTTTATGAGAGCTAATTCCCATGACACTATTGCTCTGTTTTTTATTTTTTCCCCCTGAGGGTTTGTTTTCTCCCCCTCTTGGCTTTCTTCTGTGGCTGCTTGTCCTGGTTTATTGGTGTCTGTTGTGTTTAGAAGTAACACCTTATAGCTGGATACAATGATTTCAGATGCAGTAAATCAGAATGTGAGATTCAGTCTCTGTGGGTGTGTGTGGGATTTGATTTCTTGTGAATTTACTCTCTCTGCTTTTCCCCTTCCTAGCGTCTTTGACAAACTTCTCTATTATTTTAATTTAGGGCAGCTGAAGAGATGATGTGGCATTTTTTGCCTGGGGTGGGTACGGAACCAGTCGGCTCCACCTCCTGCAAATGCAGCAGCATCTTTCTGTCTTACACAGAAGACAAACCACCTAGATGAGCAAACCTTAGGCATGATGCAGCGAGGAAGACTTGTCATGTTGTTACCATATGTGGCTATGACAGCACCAAATGGGGGAACTGAACTGGAAGCTTGTGGTCACGTGGGCTCTGTGGGATATTTGGGTTGTATTTTTGAGCTAGTCATGCTTCCTGGTAAGCACATGTGGTTGCATTCTGAGCTGTGCACTTCAAGCAAAACCTCTTCCTCTGTCTGATGAGATGAGATGAAGGAAAGGTTTTGAGATGAAACCTGTTACCCTGCGGAAATTTGAATATGGAAACTGTCAAACCTTCCTGGCGCTGGGTGAGCAAGATTTCCCTTCTCTCCTTGACCTTTCTTTTACAATAAAGAACACAGCTTTTGAACAATGACAGTGATCATAAGGGTAGTGTTAAAATAGATGGGGTGGCCTTGAATGATGCATTCTCTTCTTCAGACCCTCTTTGATGGTGTCCCTTTGTAGTGCAGGCACACAGAGGAACAGACAGCCTTGAGGGGTATGAAACAGACAATAAATAATCTTTGAAATTGTCTTGTGTTTTTTCCAGTTTACTCTCTTTTTTGGCTGTAAAACAAACACAACCTCAGTCACAGCTTCAAACAGGAGATTTAAAAATCTGTTTCCATGTTTTTTGTAGAACGCTGCTGTAAGGTTATGTGATCAGTTGCCATGTAAAGCTTGGTGGCCACTACCCATTCCTCTTCCAAATCCTCCTCCCCTCTTTTGCTGGAGGTTAGCTGTATTTCCCCTTAACTAAACTTGATCTGAAGGGTACACACATTCACTCTGGAAATTAGGTCACTTGTTTGGATGCCCCATTATGGATTGAGGCACCTAACTTTCCACATACAAGTTTTGGACGTATTGTGTGGACTTTGGTCAGTGCTTCTAGCCACAAAAACTGGGTTAGGCCCAGAGATTGTGGGCTTCTAGGCGAATTGCGTGCTAGTTAGAAAACTGTATGTTGAGCAGCTGGCGTTTTAAGGGCATTTGAAACCATGCAAGTTTGGGTCTTAATGGTGGGAACTTTTGTGGGAAGCTAAAATGAAGCAAGTTTATGACTGTAAGGTGTAAACAAAAGTGATGTCACTCTACTCAGAGTTTTTGGGGTAGGTTTGGCTTTAGCTCCCACTGCACGGTAAAGTATTTTATCAAAAGACTGGTGTTCTGTCCTGCCCTACACACCCTCCAGTGGTGGTGGTGGTTGTTGCAGCATCACACAGGAGTTTCAAGGGATGGTGCCTTCCCCAAAGAGCTTACAGTCATCTTTCCAATCATCTTAGTTAACAGAATATTTCAGAATGGCTGCATCTCTCTTGAGCACCTTATTAATATTTTCCAGTTTTCAGCTGGCTCCCACCGTCGAGACTAGCATAGTGCCCCAGCAAATTGCCAGTTGGAAATAAATATTTGACCTTTGGCTCACCATTTAAACAGCATTAGCACAACTGGGCGTGCGGTCTTCGGCAAGCAGATCTTTTAAGGCAAGTATATTGGGTTGCTATATTAGAAATAACTGAGTGAGGTACCATAAAGCTGAAGAGCCTAACTCTTTCTTTTTCCCTGGGATGCGCTCCTTTGTCAAGTGCATTTGAGCAACTGTAACTGTTACACAACAGGTTTTTTTTACTACGTGGGTATATATGAAAGAGGCCCTTTTTCAGATTAATTCATCTGAGCCATTCTGTGAAGTTGCAGAAGTTCAGTATGTGTATTTACTTCACTTGTCAAGTTTTCCAACAAGCACTTTTGTGTAACCATTCTCCAAGTCCCCTTATTGTCCTCTTCCAGATCTCTCCTTAAAACTCTCTTCTGCTGTGAGGGCTACAAAAACTCAGCAATGCTTAGGCAGCTAATGTGCTGTGATCACAGTATCATCATCTTGTTGTTACTTTGTGATTCCTATCTCTCTGTCTGTCTCAGATACTTAAGCCCCCTGCCATTACCATAGTGTCTGAGTCCCTCACAATCTTTAATGCATTTATCCTCATTCTGGCAAGTAGGGCAGTGGTATTATCCCCATTTTACAGAGGGGAAACTGAGGCATCGCGGGACTCAGTGATCCGCCCAAGGTCACACAGGGAGTCTGTGGCAAAGAAGGGATCTGAACCCTAGTTTGAGATTAGGATCTGAATCACAGGACCAGCTTTTCTCATTCCCTTCCTCCTCTGTTTCCCCCTCCCCCCACCCCTTTGGTTGTGTCCCTCTGTTGTCGCTCCTCTTCAACTTCAGTTGTAAGCTTTTCGGTTCTGATACTACCTCTTTGATACAGTGATATACTTTGCACAGTGCCTAGCTCAGCAAAGCTGTGGCCTCCAGATGTAAAGCCATACATATAATGTTCATACTTTAGTACTTCAGTAGTCTCATTGGAGTTTCATGTGTTTTTGTTCCACTTGGGAGGAAGCGAATAGCTAGGTTTTGAATGTGGATTAAAACAGCCATTGACAGTCATGAATAGTTGTTACGTGCTGTTCATACAGTGCCGTAGATTTGCATGGCCCTGTACAGATAACTGAAATGAGAGATGACAGTCTAAGTAAATTAACTTTTCTACTTCTTTTACTGCTATGTTTATTGTGCAGCAATTGGAACGGGATGTTGTGTGTTGTTTTTTTGTGCATCAAATCATTCCTAAGTAACTTACTGCAGAGCCCTGGTGCTGTGGGATGGTGAGTTATTCTCTAAAACAAGAAGAGTGCTGCCTCTCCGCGTGGGGCAAGCCGTTCTCACAGGTAGCGTTCATGTGCAAGGTTGGGGCTTGTGCAATGGCTTTTGTTTGAGTTCAGTGCCATTCTTTGTTTCTTGCCTTCTTATTCCCTCACCCACTTCACTCGCTTGAAGCTGCCATACAACATCTTTTAGGTTTCAGAGTAGCAGCCGTGTTCGTCTGTATTCGCAAAAAGAAAAGGAGGACTAGTGGCACCTTAGAGACAAACCAATTTATTTGAGCATAAGCTTTCTTTTAGGATGCAACTCACCGTCCCCTTAGCAGAGGGTGAGAAGTGCTGTTGTCCTCACAAGGAAGTGGATGCCAGTGCCTTCCCCAACACATAAGTGCCTTTTCCCTGGCTGGAATATCTTGAGCATGGACACAGCATGAGCTAGTTCAAGAGCTGAATTCTGATCTCATGCCTAGGGTGTGTAACACCATTGGTGTAATTGATGTAGCTCCATTCACCTAAACTGATTTATTGATTTACACTGTTGTAGGAGAGCACAGTTAGGCCCTTTGAGTTTGGTCCCTCACTCAATAGCCCTGTTTCATGCTACTGCTGTTCTGTCACCAAGCCAGCTACTGTACTGGTGATACAGCTTCCTTTTCAGATGTTCCTAATAGGGGTGTGATGGTTTATATAATACACTTAGGGCAATTCACTATGTGCTGTGGCAATGCAAAGTAGCCAGAAACCTGGTTTAATTAGTCAATTAATACAAGTTTATGCTTTGCTTCACTGTAGTGGCACAAAGAAGTGGGAGCGTGCTGGTGATAGGGTTACTATCTAGCTGGTATTTGACTGGCCTGGCCGGTTTTTTTTTTTTTTTTTTAATGGATTTGCCAGTTGTCAGAAAAATAATTTAATCTACCATTTTTTTAAATATGGGTCTAAAGATTTGCATTATTATCACCAAACACTGGGATATCTAATGTTAAAAGTGTCTGTGTCCAGCTAAGGATGCTGCAGTGTTCCCACTTACGCAGTTTAAGCGATAACAGATCAAAACTGTTACCCACCAACATGCAAGCGCACCGTGTGTGTGTGTTTGAGTCATGTGGAAGTGAGGAGACCTGCCAGGCATATTAAATCATGAAAGATCAGAGTGATGGTGCGAGTGATCCTACTACGCTCCGGAGGAAAAAAAAAGCTCGCATCAGAAACTGCACATTCAGTGACAACTAGCTAAATGAAACAGACTACAAAGACTGGCTAGCAAAATGTACTGATAATACAAACAGCTGTTTGTTATCAATGATGTTATCATTCTAATCTATATTTCCTATCTCTCTAGATGAGGGTGGGCAACCTGCGGCCCACGGGCCGCATGGAAGCCATCAGGGTAATCCGCTGGCGGGCCGCCAGACAGTTTGTTTACATTTGCCGGCTGCCCGCGGCTCCCAGTGGCCGCGGTTTGCTGTTCCCGGCCAATGGGAGCTGCGGGAAGCGGCGTGGGCTGCAGGTTGCCCACCACTGCTCTAGATACTATAAGTGGCTGTTGAAGGTGGAGGGTTGCAGAGTTGCTTTGTGGTTGAGGTTGAGGAGGGGTTGCTTTGTGTGGGGGGGTGCTGGTTTTTTTGCATTTCAAAGGTGGTAACCCTAGCTGGTGAATGCCGCTTTTCATTTCCACTTAGTGCTTCTTGTTAGGGGGCTTATTCCTTCACCCACTTACTTCCCTGGTCCTTCTCATATGAACAGAGAGCAACAATACCCGAAGTCCAAAGGTGCAAACAATTCAATATTTATTGGGGTGAACTTCCAGCAAGCATGATTCCAGTTTCCTTCCTTAGTATCCTCCTTCCCAGCTCTGACACCACAGAGCCTTACATCTGTGACCCATTCCTGCCCTTAGCCAAACATGATTCCAATTTCCTTACCCCCTTTCCCTGTTCCCATTTCCCCCTTTAGCAAAACATGATTCCAATTTCCCCACCCCCATTCCCTGTTCCCATTTCCCCCACCCACCCACACACCCACCCACCCACCCACCCCCTCACTTCCTGATTGACTGCAGAGTATATAGTAAAACGTGAGTTCTGCTTAGCTATACCTTAACCAATCATTTTCTTGAAATTTAACTAACCAAACCTAACATATTGTAACGTGATTATGTAACCAATTATATCCCACCACTTTAATTAGTTTACACCCAGCAAAATTAATTATACAGCAGACAGGAACAATCACAGAACCAGACAGAGATTATACAGACAAACAATAGCAAAGTGGGAACTATAATGACAAAACAATACAGAAGTGAGGATTTCACATCCCAGCTATTGATAAGTGAGTTCTTGCCAGACAGGATGCTATCAAACTAAGTTTCCTTTTATATTTTCTAGGCACTTCCCTTTCTCTGGAAGTGACAGGCATTATCAGGACAGGATTGTATTCCTAACAGCCCAATAGCACCTTCTTTCAATGAGACTAGTTTGGAATGTGAGGATGTGACCATTCGCTTCCCAGCTTATGGCTGCCTCTGCTGCTTAGCCAAAGGCCTTAGCCTAAGCACAGGGCCTCAAACTGTCACAGTAAGAGAAGGCCCTTACACCAGCAGACAGTGATTTTGATTCTTTATTTTGTATCTCTATAACTAGCCAAGTGATAAGAATACACCTAAATTCTTAGAGTATAGGCCTTTACAGACAGACCTGAATATCTATATCCTAACACTTCTCTCACTTGAGGATTTCAGAATGTTTTACAAACAATTAGTGAAGTCTTACAACACCTCTGGAAGGTATAACAGGTGGGTACCATAACCATTTTAAAGATGGATAAATTGAGGCACCTTCTAGTCTCATCTAGTCAATAAATGACTTGCCTATCACAACAAGTCATTAACAGTTGTAGGATAGAATCTATGATTCCTCACTTGCCGGACTCTATTCATACCGTATTGCCTCTGATAAGAATTATTTTTATGCAGTATAATTCTTGCTTTATTTGTCCTCTGCTTTTACCATGTACAATGTTGAAATAATTTGTGTCTTCCCTAAAGCCTAGACTTTTTGCTTTATAAATACCAGCTCTTTTTTCCTGGCTCTGTTAAAAGGATATTCTGGGTAGCTTTTTCCCATGGCAGTTCAGTGTAAATCTGGAGAGCCACAGAA
Source organism: Eretmochelys imbricata (assembly GCF_965152235.1). Lineage (NCBI taxonomy): Eukaryota > Metazoa > Chordata > Testudines > Cheloniidae > Eretmochelys > Eretmochelys imbricata. Next base: position 25,992,238 of record NC_135573.1, read on the forward strand.
AATTAATAAAAAGAATAGATTTCAGGGAGAAAGAAGAGGGAGAGTTTTCTGACTAGTGAATTCTGTGAATAACTCAGCAAAAATTAACAGACCTACAGCAAATTACATTCTGAAATGTACTGCTTTTAAGAGGTTTAGAAAGACCAGAAGGAGATCATGGAAAACAAATCATTCAGCTAATGTAGGACAAAGCTTATTCCATGGAAGTTTTTAGTTTTTGGAAACTTTTTGTAATCTCGTCAGACTTTCTGTCCCAAATCATTTGGGCCTTTTTTCTTTCTTGGCAGGTTAGTGTGTACAGCCGCTTTTATTTGGCTTGAATAACAAGTTTGTTGAAAATAAAGTCCTTTCCCAGAGGGAAATTTTCAGGAAGTGAGACAGACCTTGGGGATATGGAATCTTGCCACATTTTTGAATAAATTGCAGATCCTCAAACTGTTGCTGATATAAGTAACCAAGGACGAAAAATAATCAAGTTAAATCAGGTGCAGGTGTTAGAAAGTTAGTTGAACTTTGACCATAAAGTCATTTAAATGGGTCAGGTTTTCCCTGCCTCCTAGTAGCCTAAAAATGTTATCTACTAACTAAGATGAGAAGACATTTGAGAGAGGCTCTTTCCAGTCTGGATGATTTTATTGGATCAGCTAAATGGTATGACAGTCTTATTCTTAACTGAGAGATACAGCTGGCTCAAGAAGATACAGTAGTTGGTCAGAGATCAACTCAAATTGCAAAATTCAAGTTCAGGTTCGGATTTCAAACATTCAAGTTCAGACGAGTTTGTCTTAATTTTAGCATATATTTATTGGAGAGTCTGCAGTTATTCTTGGGACATCATTCACTTATCTGAGACTGCAATCTGCATTTTTAAATGCTTGGGAACTCTTGATTTAGCTTTCAGGTACCCTGGGTAAGAGTAACCTAGGGAAAGTTACTGGTCCTACCCAAAGCTTGTTGGGGCAGAAGATTTTTAGGTGTTTCCTTTGTTCTGGGAATCTACAGAGACCTCTGGTCTAATTTCACAAACCACAAAAGGGAGAGGTTGTGCTCTGTGAAGAGAGATGGTGAATGGCAGCACTCCCATTGTATGTTGACAGAAGCATTTGGTGTGCCACTCAAAATGGGTTGCTCTTCCCAGATGGAGAGGTCAGCAGTGTGCTGCAGACTTGGGAAGTATTTGTTAACAAATAAAGCTTTGCCAAGTTTCCATCCAATAATGGGGATGTGCTGAAATACTAGGGAAGGTGTGAGATGGTGTCCAATTCATTTTCCCTTCAAAAAATTGATGCCAAAAGTATTTGTATTACCCTTTTAAAAAATTGGTTAAAATAGACAGAAAGGACATCTAATCGTGTTTAGCTTTCGAATCAAAGTACCTTCTTGAGCTCTGTAGCAGGTTTGAAAGTGGGCTTTCAGTGCTCCTAGATGCCAGCGGAGAGGGGGACACACTTTCAAGGGAGATAATTCTGTCCTATGGCTTGTGGTCTGCTAATTAGATCAGTTGGTTTATTTGAACTGTGCAGTGATTTCTTTAAAATTCAGGCTGAACGAAGAGAAGTCGGAGGCTTCTCTCAGGAACAAGAAGGTAGGTTTCAAAGGTCAAACGCTGTCTTTCTGCTTCCCACTTGTATTTTTATGAGCTAGTGTGACTCTTCGTTTGCTACTATTTTAGACATTTCAGCATTGCTTTTCAGAAACACTCAAACTCAGGCGCTGTAATGAAAATGGAAGTAAAATGCCCACACAAACCTGCAGCTACTTGTTGATGGCAGTTTGCTACTGATTTCAATGACAGCAGGACTGGGAATTTAATTAGTAAAATAAAACTGCAATTTAAAAAAAATCTTTTAACTTAAAAAGAAAATGAAAATAACAGTATTTATAATGGACATTTGTGGAGCCTGTTTTATAAGTGCGCCTTGTGACTAGTGCAACATAAGGAATTTTTATCTTTATTCGTTCAAAGCAGCTCACTCCCAGTTATAATTTGCATGGATCACCGGTGCCTGGTAGTGCTTGTGTAGTTAAGAATTTGTCAGCATTTTCATGTAAACCCTCATTTTTCAGGGGTTTAAACTTGATATACAAGTTGTCATTCTAGATAGAAACAAAGCAAATTACAGTAATTGGAGAGGCTTTTTAAGTTGGGTTTTCTGACTATTCCCTTTCTTTCCTTTTTTATTTGCACCTCTACTTTAAAAGGAAAATTGTCATGTTCAGTTCCCTGGCATTCCAAAAGACTCCTCTCTCTTCTCAGGGTATTAAGAAATCATGAGAGTTGCTTGGCATTAAAGGTCCTTACCTGTGTGACTAATGCCCCATTGTCTCCATTAGAGCCCAGTCTTGCAAACACATGCCTACTGGACTCATTGCTTACTACTTTAATTGATTTAAATGCAAAAATTGGTGGGACTCCGTCCTCAGTGCAGGAAGCACTATGCTCAGGAGTAAATGTTTGCAGGATTGGTTCTATGTTGTTAAAAAGGAAGGAATTTTACATTTTCACCATGCCTTCTGCCACACATGCTCATTTACTATGTGAATTTTCAGATTTCTCTTCAAAATTTATGAAAAATGGTATTTAAATTCTTTACAGGCAATATATTTTTACAAATATTCATTTTGAGTCTAAGACACAGACTCCTTTTTTGTCTCTTTCTCCTGCCACAGCTGGAGATGTGACATTGGGCAGGGTGGGCCACTGCTCTGAGGTGGCACTGAATATTCTGTCTCTCTGATGCTTGGCTGGCTGGTTCTTGCTCACGTGCTCAGGGTCTAACTGATTCCTTCCCGATCTCACATACGGCAATTTCCCCACCACCACTCCACCAGGTCAGATTGGCAGTGACCTTGAGGATTTTGTGCCTTCCTCTATAGCATGTGAGTGCAGGTCACTTGCCAGGATTAACTGAGTATATTTCATTTAATCATTTCCCTCCCATTCTCTGCTGTGGCACATAATATTCTAGTCTCCTGTGGGCTGGAATGTTTTGGTCTCATTTTGATCGTTGGGTTTAGTGTGTGTGAGTTGAGGGGTGTTGGTGGCCTGTGAAATACAGGATGTCAGACTAGATGATCTAGTGATCCCTTCAGGCCTTAAACTCTATGACTAGATGACTCTAAAAAACAAAGTTTTTAATGATTATCAGCGTATTTGCCAAAAAAGCCATCTGTACAAAAGAACACTCCAGTCATGTGCCTCTCTTTCTTATAACTTTGTATATAGAAAACTGAAGATTTGTACAATAGGATGGAGACTGAATTTAGTTGCTAGGTGTCTATTTAAGAGTAACCAAGTAAGTATTACTGAGCATAACAAGGTTTTTCCTCCATAGTTAGGTGCAGAAGATGTCTGGGTGAACTACTGTGTTTTGGGACGTTTTAGAGGTATGTAATCTAATTTCACATATTCCCAGGAGGGAGGGATGTGGTGGGGGAGAGGAGAGGGGCAAAGAGATGTACTTTCATTAGACTTTAATGTGGGTTGCACTGGATTCCAGTGAATTAATACCTTAACCTAGAGCAGTGGCTCTCAGACTTTCCAGACTACTGTGCCCCTTTCAGGAGTCTGATTTCACTTGCATACCCCCAAGTTTCATCTCACTTTAAAATGACTTGATTACCAAAATCAGACATAAATATACAAAAGTGTCTCACCACATTATTATTGAAAAATTGCTTACTTTCTCATTTTTACCATATAATTATCAAATAAATCAATTTGGAATACAAATATTATATTTCAGTGTATAGTATATACAGCGGTATAAACAAGTCATTGTCTGTATGAAATTTTAGTTTGTACTGACTTCACTAGTGCTTTTTATGTAGCCTGTTGTAAATCTAGGCAAATATCTTGATGAGTTGATGTACCCCGTAGGAGACCTCTGCGAACCCTTAGGGGTATGTGTACCCCGGTTGAGAGCTGATGAAGTAGAGAAATGGGTTAAGGTTGTACAGTAATTTTACCATTAATTCCTTTTCTTGAGTTAGTAAATTTAAGGTATATTCTAGTTTAATTTTATTGTGGGTTTTTTTTTTTAAAATGTAGGAGGGTAGTAGGCTGGAGCAGTGGCTTGCCAAAGAGAAAACCATACGGAACCATTTATTGTTGACCATACAGGTTTTCCTGTTTACACACTGCGTGAATCTGGGTTCTGTTTTCAGCATAAAGCAGAAGGGCTGAGCATAAAGTCCATGGAGATTTCAGATTCTTGCCACCTGTGAGTTTGGCCCACAGTTTGATTTGAATCCAAACTCTGCCCGCTATAAAGCTTATACAGGGTAAACTCATAAATTGTCCGCCCTCTATAACAGTGATAGAGAGATATGCACAGCTGTTTGCTCCCCCAGGTATTAATCACTTACTCTGGGTTAATTAATAAACAAAAGTGATTTTATTAAGTATAAAAAATAGGATTTAAGTGGTTCCAAGTAATAACAGACAGAACAAAGCAAGTTACCAAGCAACATAAAACAAAACACCTGGCTTTTAGAGCACAGGGTTCTTCTGGGCCTGTAATTTGAGGCAGATCATCTTCAAGTCCAGGCTACAGGGTTGGCTCCCAAATCAATGTGATGGGATGGGATAAGGTTTCGATTGTTAGGGGGTTTATTCCTTCACCCACTTCCTTCCCTGGTCCTTCTTGCATGAACAGAGAGCAACAATACCCGAAGTCCAAAGGTGCAAACAATTCGATGTTTATTGAGGTGAACTTCCAGCAAGCATGATTCCAGTTTCCTTCCTTAGTGTCCCCCTTCCCAGCTCTGACTCCACAGAGCCTTACACCTGTGTCCCTGTTCCCATTCCTGCCCTTAGCCAAACATGATTCCAGTTTCCCCATCCCCATTCCCAGTTCCCATCTCCCCCACACACCCACCCACCCCCTCACTTCTTGATTGACTGCAGACTATATAGTAAAACATGAGTTCTGCTTAGCTATGCCTTAACCAATCATTTTACTGAAATTTAACTAACCAATCCTAACATATTGTAACATGATTATGTAACCAATTATATCCCACCACCTTAATTAGTTTACACCCAGCAAAATTAATTATACAGCAGACAGGAACAATCACAGAACCAGACAGAGATTATACAGACAAACAATAGCAAAGTGGGAACTATAATGACAAAACAATACAGAAGTGAGGATTTCACATCCCAGCTATTGATAAGTGAGTTCTTGCTAGACAGGATGCTATCAAGTTTCCTTTTACATTTTCTAGGCACTTCCCTGTCTCTGGAGGTGATAGGCACTATCAGGACAGGATTGTATTCCTAACAGCCCAATAGCACCTTCTTTCAGTGGGACTAGTTTGGAATGTAAGGATGTGACCATTCACTTCCCAATTTATGGCTGCCTCTGCTGCTTAGGGGTAAGCGCAGGGCCTGAGACTGTCACAGTAAGAGAAGGCCCTTACACCAGCAGACAGTGATTTTGATTCTTTCTTTTATACTTCTATAACTAGCCAAGTGATAAGAATACACCTAAATTCTTAGAGTATAGGCCTTCACAGACAGACCTGAATATCTATATCCTAACATCGATCCAAACTGTTAGTTCAGTTTCATAGCGAAGACTAAATACTTGCTCTTAAACTGGTTTCAGAGTAACAGCCGTGTTAGTCTGTATTCGCAAAAAGAAAAGGAGTACTTGTGGCATCTTAGAGACTAACCAATTTATTTGAGCATAAGCTTTCGTGAGCTACAGCTCCGATGCTTCCGATGAAATGAGCTGTAGCTCACGAAAGCTTATGCTCAAATAAATTGGTTAGTCTCTAAGGTGCCACAAGTACTCCTTTTCTTTTTGCTCTTAAACTGTTAATTGGATTTAATGTGCTCACAAACAATCATGGGAATCCAAACAAAGAACCAACAGAGCCATGTACAATGCGTTATTTCGAGCCTCCCCGTGAGTGACAATCCAGCGACAATTATGAATTGATGTGGTTTCCCTCCATAGTGAGGATTGAAACTAGCTTCCCATTATAATTCGTTTCAGGTTATTTGTTTTGTTGTTTGGGAAAACTTGGATTAAAGTAGGTCTCTTTCTTGTCAATTAACTTTTTTAACAAAGCTTTTCTTTATTATGCATATGTATGTGTTTTCAATGCTAATTGAGGTCCCTTAATGGCTATATGATTTAATGGGCTTAATGGGGATATATGATTACACACACACACAAGATTGCACATTATAAAGCACAGCATGTATACAGAAAAATAATTCTCCTTATATGGAAAGGAAAGCAGTGAGATTATTGAGCTGTACAATATTACACACCCTCCAGGTCATCCAAAGAACTGTGATTTCAGATTTATGTAGATTGGTAAAATAAAGTCAGACAACGTGTTTAAAATGTAAATGCTTTTTTGCTTTTTCATAATTGTGTCTTTGTTTCTCTGTTATGCCAACAACACTAGCTTTAAATAACCAATATTCCCATGTGTTGAAAAGTGATATCTGCTTTATTTTAAAAAGTAAAAATAAAAGGGATAGTTAATTTCACACATTTGCTGGAAAATGTTATTTTAAATAGTTGAAAGGAAGTTTATAAACCATCCATCTGCTAGTGATTCTGGTAACCAAGGAAACTTACACATGAAATTATCTGCTTTCCTGTTATAAAAACTGCAGCTTTTGGAGATCTCCTAATTTTACTGGGCCAACCCGATTTTTATTTTATCATCAAGTAGGTGACCATGCTGAAATTGTTTACAGAGCTGAAGAGAACTGTTAAGGAATTATTAAACGTTGTGATATGGTGCATATAGAATACAGTTTTTCAGTCCACTTTTAGGACGTTCAGTCTTTTGCTGTATGGACTGGAAAGTGTGTGTGTTAATTCTAAACCTTGTCTTACGAAACCAAATGTGTGCGTGTGCACACACATTTGTTCTAGTATAACAAGATTTGAATTTAAAACACACACACATACACACAGCATAAATGGTTGGGAAATAGCACTTCATCTGTATCTCCTCTCTTTTGACCTTGTTGTTCAGAAAATATAGTATGTCATTTCAGATGAATCTTGCTGCTGAAGTCTATATATTGTACCTGGCTCAGGCATGTTTTTGACACACATCCACATAAGTGATTTGATTGCCAGTCCTTTTGACAGCATTTTGAGAGTGGAAGGAAACAAAACAAGTGTTTTCATTTGTAAGCCATCAGAGATGTCCCCTGGCCCATTAGCAAAACATCATGTAATGTAAAATTGCCTAATGTTTTCTTCAGTGCTGTCAAATTTGGTTTATCCAATCTTTAACATGGAAAAAAAAATCCTGGAATGTATTTTATATTTTAATTAGAAGGAAGAAGAGGAAGAAATGAGGGAGCCTTGGGTGATGGGTCATTACAGAGCATGGGACATTATTCCAGCATGAAAAGACCATATATGATCTGTGCTCTGATGCAGCCCCTCACTTTGTCATTCTTTTCCATCCCCTTTGAAATCTTTCCTCAAAAGCCACTTTTCTAGGTAGGCCCTCAAGCTGCCATGACTGCACATTGATCCACCTTTGTCCATGTGGTACTTTTTCTGCTGCTGTTTGTACTGCTTGGGTCTTGCAAGAATTTGGGTGTGAAACTCTGCTTTTTGTTTGGCATGGCTTTTTATATGCTTGCAGCAGGCCTGGAAATGGGTCAAAAAAATAACTTGTACCACCAGTAAGAGTATATGAGTTCAGAATAAGGATAAAGGCTGTGGAAAAAGAGAGGCTGTTATTAGAATGAAAATAGATACTCAACCTAACGTCCAAGGGCTTGACTATACAGTTAGTGCATGGCAAGCTGGGGCGTGAATCTACCTTGCACCACCCTGCCATGCGCTAACTATTCATGTGGACTTTGCTGTCATGTACTAAAAGCTCTCTAGTGTGCTTTGATCTATGCTGCTTTCAAATGTGAGTAGATCAAAGTGCACTAGGGAACTTTTAAAGCATGGCAGCAGGGTCCACACATGCCAGGCCAGCAGGAGTTAGATTTATACCCCAGCTTGCTGTTCACTACCTGTTCGTATAGACAAGACCTAAGAAACAGACCAGTGGGCCCACTAGATAGGTCAGAAGATCATATGGGTTTGAACCATACTCTTAATTCATAGATTGCAAGCCAGAGGAGGACCATTGTGATCATCTAGTCTGACCTCCTGTATAACACAGGCCATAGAACGTCCCCAACATAATTCCTAGAGCAGACCTTTCAGAAAAACATCCAATCGATTTAAAAATGGCCAGTGATAGAGAATCCACCACAATACTTGATAAATTTTTCCAGTGGTTAATTAGTCTCACTGTTAAAAAATTAACACCTCATTTCAAGTTTGAATGTGTCTAGTTTCAGCTTTTAGCCATTGGATCATGATATACCTTTCTCTGCTAGATTGTTGTTAAATATTTGTTCCCTATGTAGATACTTACAGACTATAGTCAAGTCACCTCTTAACCTTCTAGTCGCTGGGATTAGACTAGATGACCCTTGCAGTCCCATCTAACCCTATGATTCACTTTAAGCTAAATAGATAGAGTGAGAGCTTAACCACTATAAGGCATGTTTTCTAATCCTTTAATCATTCTTGTGGCTCTTCTCTGAACCCTCACCAATTTATCAACATCCTTCTTGAATTGTGGGCATCGGAACTTGAGTTTCCTAGGGGCACATCTGGAAATACTTGGCCAGTGCCACTGACAGCTAAAAGAATCACTCTGGGTTCAGAATAAGTTATTTATATTTTAAATATACTCACCAACCTATACAAAGCTAGAGAGGTTTTGGTTTTGATACAATGGGTTTAAAATGGAAAGTGAAAGTCAAATTTAAGTGTATTGTAACTGCTGCTGCCCCTTAATACCTGTGAATCTCTGGATTCCCTTCCTCTGAACCTCAGAAGGATTATAGAAAGAGGAGGCTGGGGTAGAGGACCTTACAGCAGCTCCAGACGGTGTTCCTATGGATATCCTTTGCTCTGCAGGATAGGTTGGGGGAGATACTGCTTGCACAGAAGCCTGAAGCATTACCACTATAAATGCAAGAAGTTTTCCAAGTTGAACACTTTATGTGCTTAAAGTTCTCATTGAGGGGAAACTTCATGTATCTAAGTTGGCAAGGGACAGGGGCCTCAGACCAGGTGGAGGTCCTTAACAGGTCGGTCACATTGGAGCTCCTCTCTTGTAGGCCTTAGGGAATCCACTTAAGTCTGCTAGATCAGGGCTTCCTTCCTATAGACTGCTGTAAGGTCTACAGAGGTAGTGTTCCCCTCTAGTTGACCTTATTCTTTTTAGATGGACACAGTGAAATTCCCAAATGAAATTTCAGATGGAGCTAATGAAACTCCAGCTCAATGGCATGTGTTGAAGGTTGTAAACTTTCTTAAAAAATGAGCATTAAAGTTTTGCAAACACTTTGGAGATCCATTGAAAGAAAAAGAAAACTAGAAAATTCTGAGTTAAAGTTACACAAAACTGACAAAAACATAGTTTTCAGCTTTAATTTTTGTTTAAATTATGTTTAATGTTTAAAATATCTAAAACAGAGAAAATCACAGTTAAGGTCACCCTTTACTTGGCTTGTGTAGTAATGCCCTGAGAACAATTCCTGAATTGCAAATTCAGCAAGCCTGTCACCAGAATTCAAGTGACCTGAACAAATCACACAGGATTTTACTTATAATATCTTTCTCTAATCCCTTGATGGAAGTGCAGCTGCATTACAATATATATGTACACCTTGGGTTACATTATTCTTTGTTACCTACACATGACTTTTTGTAACCTGGAGAAGAAATATAGGTGTTCGAAATTGATTGGATTAAATTTCCTATATGTGGAAAAGTCCTGTGAAAGTCCATCTACTTCAGAGGCAAATGTTTTTCATCTGTAGAAGCACAGATGAGCCTTTTTCTGAAATGCTTTGGCATAACAGTGATTAAAAATATGGTGTGATTCCTAAACAGGTATACAAACTGTGGTGTTCTTTGCCTGAAAACATCACTCTCTGGAAACCCCTTCTGTGTCAAAAGATGGATGTGTTCGCATAATTTATGGAAGTGATTGTCAGTAACTTTTGTAGCCCAGCCAATTTCAGCAGTCAAGTACTTACTTATTTCTTGTCATTTATGACATACTTGATGAATTTTCATGATCAGTTGACATGCTTAGTAATTGTCAAAACTTTGATTGAGATGGTATTTCTGAAGAATTGTTGAGAAGGGAAAACTTCTACTCCCCTCTTTTTCTGCACAGGCACTTATTTTGCATGATTTCTGCCCTTCTATATACCCATCATGTTAGCCATATTGAATGGCTTTTTGCAAATCTTACACTCGTTTTGCTTGACCTAACCATCCCTATTTAATTTTTTGAGGGGGTACAGTTGTGCCACTCTTATTGAACCTGACTAGTACGTCATTACATGAGTAATCTCATTTAAATCAAAGGGACTGGTTGGGAAGAAAGTACATGAGTAAGGGTAGCACAATCTGGTCCTTTGTCATTCGGATTTCCTAGACAAATGGTACTAATGCTTCACTTTACTGGATTATATGTGTATGATGTTTTAAAATGATCAGAAACTTAACCTCAGCCGTGCGGAACACAATGCCATCCACAGCCTCAGAAACAACTCTGACATCATAATCAAAAAGGCTGACAAAGGAGGTGCTGTTGTCATCATGAATAGGTCGGAATATGAACAAGAGACTGCTCGGCAGCTCTCCAACACCACTTTCTACAAGCCATTACCCTCTGATCCCACTGAGAGTTACCAAAAGAAACTACAGCATTTGCTCAAGAAACTCCCTGAAAAAGCACAAGATCAAATCTGCACAGACACACCCCTGGAATCCCGACCTGGGATATTCTGTCTACTACCCAAAGATCCATAAACCTGGAAATCATCATCTCAGGCATTGGCACCCTGACAGCAGGATTTTCTGGCTACGTAGACTCCCTCCTCAGGCCCTACACTTCCAGCACTCCCAGCTACCTTCGAGACACCACTGACTTCCTGAGGAAACTACAATCCATCGGTGATCTTCCTGATAACACCATCCTGGCCACTATGGATGTAGAAGCCTTCTACACCAACATTCCACACAAAGATGGACTACAAGCCGTCAAGAACACTATCCCCGATAATGTCACTGCTAACCTGGTGGCTGAACTTTGTGACTTTGTCCTTACCCATAACTATTTTACATTTGGGGACAATGTATACCTTCAGATCAGCGGCGCTGCTATGGGTACCCGCATGGCCCCACAGTATGGCAACATTTTTATGGCTGACTTAGAACAGCGCTTCCTCAGCTCTCATCCTCTAATGCCTCTACTCTACTTGCGCTATATTGATGACATCTTCATCATCTGGACCGATGGAAAAGAAGCCCTTGAGGAATTCCACCATGATTTCAACAATTTCCATCCCACCATCAACCTCAGCCTGGTCCAGTCCACACAAAAGATCCACTTCCTGGACACTAGAGTGCTAATAAATGATGGTCACATAAACACCACCCTATACCGGAAACCTACTGACCGCTATTCCTACCTACATGCCTCCAGCTTTCACCCTGATCACACCACACGATCCATTGTCTACAGCCAAGCTCTACGATGCAACCGCATTTGCTCCAACCCCTCAGACAGAGACAAACACCTACAAGATCTCTATCAAGCATTCTTACAACTACAATACCCACCTGCGGAAGTGAAGAAACAGATTGATAGAGCCAGAAGAGTTCCCAGAAGTCACCTACTACAGGACAGGCCTAACAAAGAAAATAACAGAACGCCACTAGCCGTCACCTTCAGCCCCCAACTAAAACCCCTCCAATGCATTATCAAGGATCTACAACCTATCCTGAAGGATAACCCAACACTCTCACAAATCCTGGGAGACAGGCCAGTCCTTGCCTACAGACAGCCCCCCAACCTGAAGCAAATACCACACAACAGAACCACTAACCCAGGAACCTATCCTTGCAACAAAGCCCATTGCCAACTGTGCCCACATATCTATTCAGGGGACACCATCACAGGGCCTAATAACATCAGCCACACTATCAGAGGCTTGTTCACCTGCACATCCACCAATGTGTATATGCCATCATGTGCCAGCAATGCCCCTCTGCCATGTACATTGGTCAAACTGGACAGTCTCTACGTAAAAGAATAAATGGACACAAATCAGATGTCAAGAATTACAACATTCATAAACCAGTCGGAGAACACTTCAATCTCTCTGGTCACACGATTACAGACATGAAAGTTGCTATATTACAACAGAAAAACTTCAAATCCAGACTCCAGCGAGAGACTGTTGAATTGGAATTCATTTTCAAATTGGATACAATTAACTTAGGCTTGAATAGAGACTGGGAGTGGCTAAGTCATTGTGCAAGGTAACCTTTTTCCCCATGTTTTTTCCAACCCCGCCCCCCCAGACGTTCTTGATAAACCCTGGATTTGTGCTGGAAATGGCCCACCTTGATTATCATACACATTGTAAGGAGAGTGGTCACTTTAGATAAGCTATTACCAGCAGGAGAGTGGGGTGGGAGGAGGTATTTTTTCATGCTTTGTGTGTATAAAAAGATCTTCTACACTTTCCACAGTATGCATCCGATGAAGTGAGCTGTAGCTCACGAAAGCTCATGCTCAAATAAATTGGTTAGTTTCTAAGGTGCCACAAGTACTCCTTTTCTTTTTGCGAATACAGACTAACACGGCTGTTACTCTGAAACCGTTCAGGTCTCTATTCTGAATAAGTAAATACCTCCTTATCTATCTGGTTCATCAGAACAGATGCTTGGAAAGACATTATCAAATCCTTCCTGAAGTCGCTCATGGTGCTTTTTAGAAATTATTAAATCCTAGATTTAAAGATTATAGCCTGTCTAACTCTTTGCTCACTAGGATTGTAATGGCCAACCTCTAACCCGCAAAGCTCTCTTCCTGCAAAGGACTCCCTCATTTAGGGCAGCAAGGCCAAAACCTCTTCACAGTTCTTTTCCTCTCTCTCACTTATCTGTCTGCCTTAGTGAATGTTAATTACAGCAGATGAAATGGAAAAGGAAAGGAAAATGCAGAGTAACATGCATGTCCACTGAAGGCTTCTGACGATTTTAGAAACCACTGAGAGCACAATAGTCTTTTCTTAATAACATATCTAATGGCATGAAAGGGATAGCCAATGAAAACAATAGCTGAAGGAACTGGAGGAACCACTAGACGCATACACTGAAACAATTTGCACTAATTGTTTACGTGAAGTCATAAAGTGTAGCCACCCCAGGGCCTTCACTTGGCAAATAAAAGTAGGGAGATGTAGGCTGCTCTGGGGAGGTAATCAAGGTTTGGGTGGTGGCAAAAGGGGGAGGACATCCCCGAGCTGACTGTGGAGAGGGAAGGAGTGAAGCTGCCTACATTATCAAAGATTTTAGGCAAAAATAAAACCCCAAAGGAAATCTTATAGAAAAGCCCGGGGGAGCCAAATGCAGTCCAGAAGGCCAGAGACTGGCAAAAATCTGGATGGTGCTCTGTACTGCTTTCCCATAGTGACTCGCCTAATCCAACCTTTGCCCCTGAAAGAGGATGGCTGCTTAAGCTCCTTTCTGGAGTTGAAGTAATGTGTGTGCCATACACCCTTTCTTCCCTCACCAGCGTCCAGCATGTGCGTAAGAGAAGCAAGCTGGCAAAAGAGCTCCTCTGCCGGCCTCTTGGAAGCAAAGGAGTTTTAAAGAGAGAGATAGTTTGGAGAGCTGCTGGAGGGGATGATGGGGCCCAGGTGATTCCATGGGCCTGGAGAGTTCCATTCGAGCAGGTGAGCTGGGACAGGAAGAAGAGGAAGAAGGTGCTAAAGAAGCTCTTGCAAGGAGCTCCAGTGCCTAGCTGGCTGTTTCGCCTGTGGCCCTGCAGTATCCAAAGGGGAGAGGTCTGTTAGCGTGTGAGTGTGTGTGTGAGACAGATGGGAGTCAGTGCCTGCTGGGTTGTCAGTTTGTCTTGAGAACGTGCACCAGGAGTCAGCCCTGGTGAGCCCGATTACATATGCAGCCTGATTACGTCCAGGCTGTGGGACTGGCAGCCTTGTTCACACAAGGCAGAAAAGGGTATTATGTGTGGTTTATTTTTTCCTTCTCAGTCTGCTGCCCCCTAGGAGCTGTAACTAGCTAGTAAATGTCCCTCATTAATGGGACTTCAGACCTTCAGTTAATTCACTACTAAGGGTATGTTCAGACTTTCAACTTCTTTACCGAGCAAGGTCTGGGATGACTCAATTAGCACCTTGTTGAACCTACCTCAGAAGGGACTGTGGTTTTGTTTGTCTAATGTATCTCTAAGGGTGACCAAACCCTATTTCTACAAATTAGCCCCTTCTGTTCTGCAGGAGGAGCTAGTCTCTTTTCAAGACAGATACTGCCTTTGGGGGTTTGCTAGCCACCACATGTGTGGAATGTCAGGTTTCTTTTTTGTTGGCAGTGGGTGAACAAGTGCCATCTGTATCCATCTGTTTATGTTCAAATGACTACAGTATATTAACTAGGTTTTCATTCAGAGCTCCTAGTGGTAGATATTTAGAGATCTCTGTTTGATGCAGTAACTGTGTTTGAGGAGAGAATCTGTATACTTACTGCATCTGCTTTGGGATTCTTGAGGTATATTTTACCACTTGTTTTTCTTCCCACCCTCCATTTAAAACCTTTCTGTGAACCCGAATCCTCCTTTTAATTTGCCAGAAGAAAGTGTGAGTCCATTATCCTTCTATCTGATTATTGACTCCATGTTGCAGAGGGGGTGTTGTATTCTCTGGAGGCAGCAGCTCTGTGTGCGCTTAAGGGAGGGTGCCAAACAGCATAGGCAGGACTGCATCAATCAAGATCTCTGCAAAAATGAGACAAAACAGTACGTGCTATTGTCCTAACACATTTGACTTAGGCCCTTGTATATACTGCGGCATCAAGGGTAACACATGAGCAATCAGTTTCTTCTTCTTCACTGAAATAGTTTTAAGTTTAAGTTCATTTCTCGGGGTAAAGCTTAGAAATGTGAACATGTGTCCTTGAAAAGTCCTAGCAAAATAAAAATGTCTCCGAGGTCAGAAATTAGTAAAAGTGACTCCTGTATTGTTTACTTAGATAACTAGAAAGCAGACTTGCTTGCCTCTTCACAATATTGCAGTTCGGTTTATCAAAACTGTTGCTGAACCCTAAACCCTTCCTTAGAGCATGCAAAATCTCATAGCTGTGCCTGTCCAGTAGAGTGAAAGTTCTGATAGGTTAAGTCCCACTAATACATTTTGTGAGTTGTGGAAAAATATTTGTCTTACCACACACTCCACCATCATACGGCATTGCTAAATTAGCCTTTCTCAGGGAAGACCAAGAACCTGATTAACTGAGGCAGAAAGCACATCAGAAAACCAGATGTGTCTCATTGAAACACTGCTTGCTCTGTGGAGGAGAGTCAGCAAACCATTCTAAACATTTGGAGAAGAATTTTCAAAAACTCTCAGTGTTGGCCTATATCTACTTCGGTTGATCACAATGGGATCAAAAAACCCAGAATGGTTTTCCTTGATTATGAATACAAATGAACAGATTTGTATGGAATTTCTAAAAGCCAGCTTTAGAGTGTTGGCTAAGATATTCCACATTGTATATGGGCAGCCCCGATGCCTATGCCACAAATGAAGACGGGACAAGATCCCATTCTGGGTGACGTGGCATCAGAATTAATTCAAAAGAAAAACCCACCCTAAAATAAGATCATGTTAATGAGGAGGTTGTGTCATTTTTTATATAAAAGTTTGGCTGCTTTACCAAAATAGTCTCACACCTTTATAATAAATACTGTAGACCAGTGGTTCTTGAACTGGGGCTGCCGCTTGTGCAGGGAAAGCCCGGGGGGGGGGACGGGCTGGTTTGTTTACCTGCTGCATCCGCAGGTTCGGCCGATTGCGGCTCCCACTGGCCGCAGTTCACTGCTCCAGGTCACTGCTCCAGGTCACCGCTCCAGGGGGCTGCGGGAAAGGTGGCCAGCACATCCCTCGGCCCGTGCCGCTTCCTGCAGCCCATATTGGCCTGGAGCAGCATACCGCGGCCAGTGGGAGCCATGATTGGCCAAACCTGCGGACGCAGCAGGTAAACAAACCAGCCCGTCCCCCCACAGGCTTTCCCTGAACAAGCGACGACCCTAGTTTGAAAACCACTGCTGTAGACCCACTGAAATTATATATCCATCTGTTGCATCAAAGACATTTTGTTCGCTCTGTCTGTAAGTCACCTGAAAGGCAGAGAAGTGAAGTTGCTCTTCCTGATAAAGGCATCTGCACCTTGGCATTTAGGCAGGTCACTCACTACAGGGGACATCAGAAGGAGTTTTCTGTTTGGTCTTTGCATTCCTTGATAATTCCTAAAAAGTCAACTAGCCCGAGCAGTATAATCAAGCTGCTATCAAGCAAATTCCTAGCCCGGATGGTGAGGTGTAAAGTTTCAGAGCATACTTCCTTTTCCTTTTTTAAAAAAAAAACATGAAGGTATTTAGGTCTGTGCTCATGTGTGCATTCTGTTTTCATCTGGAGGCTGACTTCAGTGCTTGAAAGAGACTCTTTAAAGCTAGGGAGTCAGAGGGGAGCACATAATTACTATCTGCAGAGAGGCTCACTACTAATTCAGGGCCAAAAATAATGCTTAATGAGGAGAGGTTGCTGTGAGCTGGAATCTGACTGTTGAATTGACTGAGATGAGTAATATTTACTACGGCTTTAAAACAAAACACTTTCTTTCTCTTCAGTGTAATATATAGTCCAGTCCCTCCAATTTAGATCCTTTAGTGTCAGAACTTCCAGTAATACCTTTTTGGTGCAATTTTGTGCTCTATGTGTGTGTGTGTGTGTGCACTTTAATCTCTGAGGCTGTATTTTTGAGTTTGTAATCTCCAAGTTCTCATTGTAAAGAGCTGTGTCTGCCCGGAAAGTAAATTCCATCCTCTTTTCAATTGGTCACATGCAAGGCAGCCAGCCAGTGTGAGTTTTCCCAGTCCTGCTATGCAGGTGACCTAAATCTTTTTACCTGAATGGGTTTTCCTTCTCAGCAGTGACAAATTCATGCTCCTTCCCTGCTCGGCCTTAGATCTTTCTCGTGAGCAGAAAAAGCCAAACTGTGCCAAATTTGTCTGTGGGGTTGCTTTACTTAACTTTATTTCCTGTATGTGTTCTGTGATCTGGAGAATAATTCGAGGACTTGAGCTGAGATCAGCAATTTCAGTTTTATTTATTGTCCACCACAGTGCCTTGCTGGAGAAGAAACTCTTGTCTATATCTTTTAAACAACGTGTCCCTCTCCTGCTCTCCACTCCCTGCTTATTAATTGTGGCCTACTACTAAAGTGCATTGCTAGAAGTACTCAAATATCAAAATACTCCTGGGTGCCAAGTGTTTTACTGTGGAGTATGACTTTATATAAAGAATGCAACTTCCCAAGTGTTTATAGAGTATAATAGTGAGTTAGGTTGATCCTAGTACTGTATATATGTTTGTTTCTCTCTTTCCCCTAAACCATACGACCAAATGCTACATAAGATTACTCTGAACGTTGTGAAGGATATGATGAAAACTGATTATTCCTTCCTTTCCCCTCAGTCTCATGCTACAAGAATGAGAGGTTACTACTCAGTTAAAGTTATGGTCACTAGAATTGGAAAAAGCAAAAAAAGATCGAATCAAGTTCTGTGGCTGGCTTTAAAAACAAAACAAAAAAAAGGATGTCCATTGCTAATCTCTGTACCTGTGTAAAATCAGACCTAATGGGGATCAAATCCATTTGATTTGGTAATAGTTATCAAATATGGCCTCCAGGTGGATGACAATTCCTCTAAATTGGATCAAGATCACATGGTTACTGAGATTATCCTAAATGGCCTCTGGATTGGATCATAGAGCTGAATACACTGTTTGAGGATGTGACTAGAGATGTGAAGAACGATGGGTGCCCTTTTCATGGTGAGACCATTAATGTATTTGTTTGAGGTTAGAGCTTAGCTTTGCTCCTGTTGTAGGCAAATGAGGCTTCTTTTTGATGGACCACCCCGTTCAGCCAATGGACCATGCTTGTTCCCCAGTCCTTGACCACTGACATGTTGACTTCTGCTCACCTGCTCTGCAAGGTCAAATAAATAAGTTATTTAATTGTACATATGGCTAGAGAACTGACATAGATGGCTACTATTCCTCAGATAAATTCCATGCATTGGGGACAGCATCAACTGACCCACTGCACGGGTCAGGAAGGAATATTTTTTTTTTTTTGTATGTGCATTGTACACCTGGCTAGGTGCATTCTGGTGGTTCCTTTCTTCTAAAATATGGTCTTGGCTACTGGAAGTACTAGCATAATAGACTTGATAAAGTGACAGGCTGACTTTGTGTGGCAAATGCTACTTTTTTACACTATAAGTTGTTTCTTGTATTACTTTAACTGTTTTTAGAAAAAGGTCTAAATTCTGGCATTATGAGCAATTTGCAACATCCCTGCTTTTCTAGTGTTAGCAAGGGGCATGGTCATATGAGCTAGCATTAGCATGAGACCTGCCCTTAGATTTGGCCTTGGAATGCATCCACATGTAAATCTGAGGACTCTTTGCTGAAGATGACCAGCACCACCACTAAAAATATGGAGGAAATTTTCAAAGGCATAAAGGGCAGTTAGGCTCCAAATTCCCTTTAAAATCTCTTCCCATGGGGATTTTGTTCATTAAGAGCATCAGCTTTGTGTGGGGACACACCCCAACACATAGAGTTGAAATTTTAGTGTTACAACCCTAACGTCAGAATTCTGAATAAGTTCCTGTTTATTTCACCAGACTGGATCTGTGAGTTGAAGAACAGACTGATAATTAGTGCAGTATTGTTACCTAGAGATCAAAGACTCCAGAAGGGTCACCTTTTAAATTTTAGTGCCTTTGTGACAAAACCCTTGCAGAAAATTCTTTGAATTGTGGAAAATGTGATCCCAGCTCTTTTCTGGTAATCCTTACAAGGTGGTTCAGCACATAGCTGCTTCATACGGAATTTAAATACCCAGGACCTGAAGTTCCAAAAGTGCTGAGCACCCATAAAGGTATGTCTTCAAAGTGGCTGTGTAGTCGTGGCACCAGCCCGATGAGTAGCTAGCAGTCTACACTGCCACTTTACAGCGCTGAAACTACAATCATACACATTGTAAGGAGAGTGATCACTTTAGATAAGCTATTACCAGCAGGAGAGTGGGGTGGGAGGAGGTATTTTTTCATGCTTTGTGTGTATATAAAAAGATCTTCTACACTTTCCACAGTATGCATCCGATGAAGAGAGCTGTAGCTCATGAAAGCTTATGCTCAAATAAATTGGTTAGTCTCTAAGGTGCCACAAGTACTCCTTTTCTTTTTGCGAATACAGACTAACACAGCTGTTACTCTGAAACCTGTCATAGTTTGGCTCAACACCCATTACAGATTTCTTTATTCAATCAGTCTACAGGCTGAGAGTGTAGGGAAATAACACTGAGCTACCTACGGCTATGGCCATGCTAGAGAGTTTACAACACAGTGATGCAGCTGCACCGCTGTAAACTCTCTAATGTAACCTCTTTAAGCCAGCAGGAGAGAGCTCTCCTGTCGGTTTAACTACTCCAACCCAGTGAGCAATGGAAGCTATGTTGCTGGGAGACCTTCTCCTGTCGACATAGCGCTATCTACACCTGCGCTAAGGTTGGTGTAACTTATGTCACTTAAGTTGTTGGCTTTTTCACACCTCTTGAGCAATGTAAGTTATACCGGAGTAAGTACTCGTGTAGACATAGCCCAACTGATAGACTATTAGGTCGTGAGTCATCATGACTGACCATATAAACAGGGATTTGTGCATGCAAAATGGGTAACTGGCAACTGCATGTGCAAACAGCACTAATGTTTGATAGTTCCTGTTTATATACACAGATATGGCGTTCTGTGGACATAATAAATGCATATGCGTGTTTTGTGTCCCTATGGCAGGCAGCAGGTTGGCCATAAATGTTTATGCCTTTGTCAATCCACAGGGGACTTGCAAATAAACTCCTTCTGATACTGAAAATGGCAAATAACAGTGTAATTCCTCTGCGTGATAGACCCCCTTACTGAATAGAGAAGGTATGTGGTTATGTATTCTTAGCAGACAATTCATGAGAAGAATTACCCATTTACTAAATTGCATGTAATGACAAGTAATGTGTGTCTAGTTTTTAAAAAGTAAATAACACCTCAGTGAAGACCATTTATTTATCTGGATCCATACCAATTGATATGAGAGCAACAGTGGGAAAGTGTCAGGCATCTTACTGCCATTGAAATCAAGGCAAAACTCATTGTCTTTGTCAAGGTTCCTCCCCCACTCTGAACTCTAGGGTACGGATGTGGGGACCTGCATGAAAAAAAACCTCCTAAGCTTATCTTTACCAGCTTAGGTCAAAACTTCCCTAAGGTACAAAATATTCCCCCCGTTGTCCTTGGACTGGCCGCTACCACCACCAAACTAATACTGGTTACTGGGGAAGAGCTGTTTGGACGCGTCTTTCCCCCCAAAATACTTCCCAAAACACTTCCTGGACAAGGTTTGGTAAAAAGCCTCACCAATTTGCCTAGGTGACTACAGACCCAGACCCTTGGATCTTAAGAACAATGCACAATCCTCCCAACACTTGCACCCCCCCTTTCCTGGGAAATGTTGGATAAAAAGCCTCACCAATTTGCATAGGTGACCACAGACCCAAACCCTTGGTTCTGAGAACAATGAAAAAGCATTCAGTTTCTTCCAAGAAGACTTTTAATAAAAATAGAAGTAAATAGAAATAAAGAAATCCCCCCTGTAGAATCAGGATGGTAGATATCTTACAGGGTAATTAGATTCAAAAACATAGAGAACCCCTCTAGGCAAAACCTTAAGTTACAAAAAAGATACACAGACAGAAATAGTTATTCTATTCAGCACAATTCTTTTCCCAGCCATTTAAAGAAATCATAATCTAACACATACCTAGCTAGATTACTTACTAAAAGTTCTAAGACTCCATTCCTGGTCTATCCCCGGCCAAGACGACTACAGACAGACACAGACCCTTTGTTTCTCTCCCTCCTCCCAGCTTTTGAAAGTATCTTGTCTCCTCATTGGTCATTTTGATCAGGTGCCAGCGAGGTTACCTTTAGCTTCTTAACCCTTTACAGGTGAGAGGAGCTTTCCCCTGGCCAGGAGGGATTTCAAAGGGGTTTACCCTTCCCTTTATATTTATGACACGCCCCCCAAATCTCAGCTAGGGTGAAACACTGGCTGGGATTTCTTCCTGGAGCTCTAGGAAAAACAGAGTTAATAAGACACATGCATCTCTAAATATACTACCAAGTACATAAAGACTAACAATATTTTCCACATCTCAAGGACGATTTTAACCAGTTGACTCTGGGAAACTTTCACGGGAGAGTGCATCAGCCACTTTGTTAGAAGCTCCTGAGATGTGTTGGATGTCGAAATCAAAATCTTGGAGAGCTAAACTCCACCGAAGAAGTTTTTTGTTAGTTTCCCTGACGGTGTGAAGCCACTTTAGTGCAGCATGGTCGGTTTGCAGGTGGAAACGCCGTACCCAAACATATGGGCGTAGCTTTTCCAGAGCATAGACAATGGCGTAACATTCTTTTTCAGTGACTGACCAGTTGCTTTCCCTCTCAGACAGTTTTTTGCTGAGAAACACTACAGAGTGGAATTCTTGATCAGGGCCTTTCTGCATTAAAACTGCTCCCACACCACGCTCGGACGCATCTGTGGTTACTAGGAACGGTTTGTCAAAGTCTGGGGCCCTTAGTACAGGGTCAGACATGAGTGTCGCTTTAAGCTTGTTAAAGGCCTTCTGACACTTTTCGGTCCACTGAACAGCATTTGGCTGTTTCTTTTTGGTTAGGTCTGTCAGTGGGGCAGCGATTTGGCTGTAGTGCGGTACAAATCGTCTGTAATAACCGGCCAAGCCTAAGAAGGATTGAACCTGTTTCTTTGACTTTGGGACAGGCCACTTTTGGATAGCATCCACTTTGGCCTGTAGGGGGCTGATAGTTCCTTGACCCACCTGGTGTCCAAGGTAAGTCACTCTGTTTAGGCCTATTTGACACTTCTTAGCCTTAACAGTTAGTCCTGCCTCCCTTTCTTGTTCCTTCTTCAGCCGCATGAGTTCTATCTGTCTTTCATGTTCCCTTTGTCTTTCCTCAGCCTGAAATTTGGCTAATTCGAGCTGTAGTCGAGCCGCGGATTTTGCCATTCTAACCTCTCTGTTTTTAACTAACTTTACAGCCGAGGTTTAGAAATAAACAAACAAAACTTGGCTGTAAAATTTTGCTGTGCTGGAATAGAATACCTATTCTCTGATAGTGATTGTCAGCCTACAGAAAAAGACAATTCCCTTGTCTCTGCTCTGGGCCCAAATTAAAGCAAAAAACCTCCAACTACTTGGAAACCTGCTTACCCAGCCCAAAGAAAAAAAAATTCCTTTTCAAACCTGTGCTCCTTGTAAAACAAAAAAATCAAAATCCTAAAAAAAAACCCCTGCCACTTTTGTCTCCAGGCAAATGGGTAGAGCACACCCCCCCTATTTACTTTTAGGAAGAAAAGAAAAAAAAAAAAAACTCTGGGTTGGAAGACTGTGAATTTCCCTGCAGGAGTTAAGTACCCTGCCTCCAGGCAAAGAAAACCTGCAATTCACAAAGATAATCCCCTTTTGTCTCTGCTTGGCCACAAAGCAGAGAAAAACCAAGCTGCTTTCAGGGCTTCCTTTCCACAGGAAAAAAAAAAATTCCTTTTTAAAATCTGTATTTCTAGTTCAAAAAATCTCAACTGGATCTCAAAATGATTTCAGGTTAATCCCACCACTATGCCACCATGTCAAGGTTCCTCCCCCACTCTGAACTCTAGGGTACAGATGTGGGGACCTGCATGAAAAAAAACCTCCTAAGCTTATCTTTACCAGCTTAGGTCAAAACTTCCCCAAGGTACAAAATATTCCCCCCGTTGTCCTTGGACTGGCCGCTACCACCACCAAACTAATACTGGTTACTGGGGAAGAGCTGTTTGGACGCGTCTTTCCCCCCAAAATACTTCCCAAAACCCTGCACCCCACTTCCTGGACAAGGTTTGGTAAAAAGCCTCACCAATTTGCCTAGGTGACTACAGACCCAGACCCTTGGATCTTAAGAACAATGCACAATCCTCCCAACACTTGCACCCCCCCTTTCCTGGGAAATGTTGGATAAAAAGCCTCACCAATTTGCATAGGTGACCACAGACCCAAACCCTTGGTTCTGAGAACAATGAAAAAGCATTCAGTTTCTTCCAAGAAGACTTTTAATAAAAATAGAAGTAAATAGAAATAAAGAAATCCCCCCTGTAGAATCAGGATGGTAGATATCTTACAGGGTAATTAGATTCAAAAACATAGAGAACCCCTCTAGGCAAAACCTTAAGTTACAAAAAAGATACACAGACAGAAATAGTTATTCTATTCAGCACAATTCTTTTCCCAGCCATTTAAAGAAATCATAATCTAACACATACCTAGCTAGATTACTTACTAAAAGTTCTAAGACTCCATTCCTGGTCTATCCCCGGCCAAGACGATTACAGACAGACACAGACCGTTTGTTTCTCTCCCTCCTCCCAGCTTTTGAAAGTATCTTGTCTCCTCATTGGTCATTTTGATCAGGTGCCAGCGAGGTTACCTTTAGCTTCTTAACCCTTTACAGGTGAGAGGAGCTTTCCCCTGGCCAGGAGGGATTTCAAAGGGGTTTACCCTTCCCTTTATATTTATGACAGTCTTCAACTAACATTATTAGGTTTCAGAGTAGCAGCCGTGTTAATCTGTATTTGCAAAAAGAAAAGGAGTACTTGTGGCACCTTAGAGACTAACCAATTTATTTGAGCATAAGCTTTCGTGAGCGACCGCTCACTTCAGCAGATGCGTTATTAGATTGGTTTGTAAGCTCAAGGACTCTTTTTGTTATATGCTTGTACAGCACCTAGCACAATGGACCCAGACTCCTGACTGGACCTCCTTGATGCTACTGTAGTATAAATAATTATTAATAATAATGATGGCAGCAAGATCATGCCACGTCTGCAGATATATGGTAGTATCCTCTTGTTATTTTTTATAAATTAAGCATTTTGGTTAGCAAGTCCTGATTTGTGTGAACTGTTCTGACAATTTGTCCCTCACAGGTCTATCTCATAACCAATGATATTTTCCCTGCTTTACCCCCTTCCTCCCAGGTTTTAACTTGATTGCTCTTCTTCCATTCGTGTGTGTGTGTGTGTATTTTTAATCTGTTAAAACAACATATCTATCTTTGCAGTAAGACTAAGAAGATATTAGAAGACTTTTCAAATTCTTGTGGTTGAATTTTTTATGCTATCATTTAATAAAGATTGCTAGAGATCCAGGGTGACGTATGCTTCCTAAAAGTGTGGGGGCCATGAAGTCCCCCTTCCCCCCGTGGTCCCACCCCTGCACCTCCTCTTCCTCCAAGAGGCCAAGACCTGGGGCCAGGGCAGGTGGAGGGTCCGTGGCTCCCTGCAGGTGTCCATGCGGCTCTTACCCCAACCTGGCTTCAGCTTCTTGCCTGGCCTGCGGGTGGGGACTCCGGGGCCAAAGAACCACAGCCAGGCCATGGTGAGAGCTGCCTGGGGAGCCGTGGATCCTCCATCTGCCCTGGGCAGGGGGGCCCAGAGGGTGGGGACATGGGCCCGGGGCTGCTCTCAGGTTCCCTCAATCCTGGGCAGGTGTGGAGTGTCCATGGCTCCCTACAGCTGCCCGGGCTCCCCGGGCCGCTCTTACCTGGCTGGGTTGTAGCTTCCTCCTGGCCAGGAGGCGGGGCCTCGGGGGGAAGAGGAAGAGTAGGGGGCTGGCCTGTGGCAAAAAGTGGACGGGCCATGGCCCTTTTGCAGCCCCCCCATTCCGGCACCATTCTTAGAGATACTCTTTTTATGTATAGCAATGACAAAGTGATCTCTGATTTGGGAATACCTGTGTCCAATGCTCTTGTCGTAGACCAAATGGAATCAGCCACTTTTTTCCACTGCCTCCCTGGAATGCGGTCAGTGATAAAAAATGCGGAATGAGGTCAATGATAAAAAAACAAACAAACCCACTTATTTCACAGAAAAGTTTTTCCCCCCTGAAAGATTTTTATAATGTTAAATAATCTTGTGTCTCTTTCTTTAAGAAATGTCTCAGTACCTGTAGGACACATGTTGATCCCATTCTGCTGTAGTTAAAATGGAATATGTAGCGTTTTACATTTTATTAAACAGCACATTCTAAGCCAGCGTTTCTTAAATGCAGCCACCAGGGGCTTTTCTTGTGGCTCCAGCATCCTGGGCCAGTGGGGTGGAGGAGAGTGACAGCTTCTCCCTCTTTCTGTTGCTTCTGGATGCCCCACCTTGGTGTTGGTTGCTGGGACCACAGCTGGGGTTGGGCCTTGCCCCCCTCCGGAGACACCTGGGGCACAATGCTGGAGGAACAGGCAGCTGGTGAGTTCCCCACTTTCCCAGGAGTGGTGGGACTCAGGCTTTGGGCTTCAGCCCTGGGGTGGTGGGTTGGCAGGCTCTGGCAGCAGGGCTTTGGGCTCCAGTCCCAGGCTCTGGCTGCACAGTGGCAGGCCCCAGGCTCCAGCAGTGGGACTTCAGGCTCTAGGGCCCCGCTGCCCTCCCAAGCCCCTCATCCAGGGCTTAATTTGTTCCCAGGCTTGGCAGGGCTGAGTAAGTCTACTGTGAATAGCGATACTTGTATGTTTGTAAATATCACTTTTCACAAGGGTCTTACTAGCTAGCAATAAATAAATTACAATGATTTGGACTTGTATATGTGCATATTTATTTGGTTTTCCTAAAGATAATTAAGTATTTTAGGAAAAAGAGTGAGAGTGGCCACCAGCAAGAGTTGGTGGCCGCACTCTGAGGCCACCAAAAAACCTGTCCTGAGAACCCCTGTCCCTAAGCCCTATCAAATAAGCGCATTCTGGGAAGCAGTGCAGGCCATTCTTAATTTTGCTTCATGGGTAGGGGCTTTGATGGGCTTTATTAAATTTATGCAAGTTGGCTTCTTTAAAAGAAACTTGTAGGTTCGTGTCTTCACAATTCTTTTGAGTCTGTTCTAAAACTGCCGTTAAAAGGTGTGGTAAGCGTACCCTGAAACTTTACCTGTGTTATGTAATGATTAAAGATATTCTAAACCTAGTGGGGAGTACAGACTCTCAATATTTTCCCATCACCCCAGAACAAGCCGGTAACAGTGCAATGTTGCTTTTTCTCATAAATGTATGTCCTTTGATTTATTTTTGTTAAGTTTTTCTTGATCAACTCGACAAGCTGTTGGAGAATTTCCTAGAAGTGCAGAAATTAACTTCAGTAACTAAAATCCCTGTACTCCTAAATACCCTGATTTCTTTTGTGACATTTGCAGTGAGGCAATCTGATAAGTGATAATGCTATAAACCAATACACACAAAATCCCGTTAGAGCACTCTTTCTTTGGATTGTTGCATTCTTCTTCTCAGCAGTTCAGAACAAAATCCAGATGCCTCCAATGTCAGGTGGTTAGAGCATGTATGTGCAAGATTGTGTTTGTGGGAGGCAGAGCAAATCAAGATTGGAAATTGTTGCATAGTCTATCCTGCATTAGGTTCCTTACTGTGTGTGTGGGCAGGTGAATGATGCAGAGTAGTAGGAAAGTGAGGAGAGGCCTGTTATTTATCCTAAACTTTGAGATTCTTAATATTATCATTAGTTAGTATTAAACATTTATATTGCTGTAGCACCCTAAAGGCTTCAATCATGTCAGGACTCCCTTGTGACAGGTGCTGTACAAATCCATAGTGAACAGTAGTCGTTTCCCCAAAGAGCGATATGTCCTCCCCCTCCTGTTTTAAAGCAACTTTACAGTATTCAGAAGCTCCTCTTCCTTCTAGTGTAATGTTTCTGCTTTACTACATTGTAATTGGAAAATACTATCCTGTTAATTTAGTTAAGATACAGTGTCTCCCTTAGTAATATTTTTCTCTTCCTGCTGAAGAGAGCACTACCTTTATTGATGGCTAGGAAAACAATCAATCCATTGTCAATTTCTAGTGATTTCAGCCAGCCATTAGTAGGTACCCCGTGGTCTGATTGCTTCCCCCAGATATAAATACGTATCCTGATTCTGTGCCTTGGGTTGTCTGTGTATCAGGGATTTTGCACTTCGTTCTATCTTGAACTCCCTGATTCCTGGGTGAGCAGCGCCACAGGAAACTTTCTGTGCAAATACTAAAGTCAGCTTTCAAGATCGCTGGCTACCTGTACTGTTTTGGTATTGTGTTGAAATATTCAGTACATATATTCATAATCCTTGGTTTGAGAGGTAATTATTATTGAGCAAATGTAATGTACAAAGATAGTGAGTATTTTAAGCAGCTTACTGATACAGCAGTTATGTTATACCAATAAAATAAAAACCAGCAGGATCTTATTAAAGGGAAAAAGGTAAAATACCACATTTATTGTGAATACAGAAAGAATCATAGTAAGCAGTTATAGCTATAACATTCCATTCAATCTCATATTTATTCACACATTCATTCATATAAACATGCACACACAGGTTCTGCAAGGTTGTTATCATAGTTACCAGCCTTAGAGTTGCTCATGCCAAGCCACTGGCCAGGTGGCCTGGACATGAGGAGAGAGCAGGGCCTTGTCAGATGCTCATCTGATGCTCCTGGAAGTTGGTTTGCAGAATCAGACCCCAAAGTTCTCACTTTCTACAGTCCATTTTTATAGGAATTTCTTCCTATGCCAGTCTATGGGAATTGCTTCATCATGCTGTTGCTGAATCAATCAGCAGATAGCACATTCTTGACGGTTCCATGCTGCTAGATGTTATCTTGTTCTTTGATTCTCCCATTCCTGAGGCTGTTGAATGGATTCCAGTCTGCCCTCCGGGGGTCCTCTGGTTATTTCCACTTGATGCCTTCTTCAGCCAGTGGACACTGGATTCTTAGGTTTCAGAGTAACAGCTGTGTTAGTCTGTATTCGCAAAAAGAAAAGGAGTACTTGTGGCACCTTAGAGACTAACCAATTTATTTGAGCATGAGCTTTCGTGAGCTACAGCTCACTTCATCAGATGCATACCGTGGAAACTGCAGCAGACTTTATATATACACAGAGAATATGAAACAATACCTCCTCCCACCCCACTGTCCTGCTGGTAATAGCTTATCTAAAGTAATCTTCAGGTTAGGCCATTTCTTAGGCTGGCACATCCCTGATCATTCAGTTATTATCCATACCAAGCATCCATCCACACACATCCTCTATCTCAATTTTAATCACAATTGTTAATACAGCAAAAGGGCGGGGAGTCTCTGGGTGCTGTTTCTGTTGTTACAGAGTATTGCTTTGAGTCTGTCTGTGTGAATTACTTTGAGAACAGACTCTGTCTTAGAATGTACTAACGCAATTAGCAGCTTGCAAGTTTCACACATAGAGGTAGAGAAACAGTACCAAAAACCAAGAGACCTCTTAATTAGTAATACCCTGGAATTTAAACTATGGGGAATCAAACTCATTTGTGATTTTAATACAGAACTTCTTTAATATGATCCAACAGTTAAAGCATGTTTACTAGCCGTAGTAACATTACTTCTGGTTGCCTGTCTTAGTTCATTTCACATTAATCTGTCTTGTAGTTGGAAGTAAAATGAATTAAGTCAGTAACTTCAAGAGTTATGTAAAATCTGTACAGTGCTAAATAATTGCTCAGAGTTTTATGTACGCTGCTAAAATTGGATTGTCAATTTGACACAAATTCTCCAAAACAGAGTGTTAGATGAGCTGATCTGTTCCTCGAATAAAAGACTTGAAACTTCCATTCGTGTATTGCTCCAAGTTCAAACTCTCTTCTTTCATAGAACATCTTGTGCATATTTATTTTCTTACAAGATATTTAACTACACCTGGTGTCTGTCTTTTCTCATTTATGTATGTATATACGTACATGTATCTCTCATTATTTTTGGAGAGAATAAGGTGTGTGTGCACGTGCGCAGATGTGTGTACAAATCCTTGTGTGTCGCAGAAGCAAAAAGCTTCCCATTCTCTTCCCCCCCACCTCCCAAGAGACAAGGATATGACAAAGTAGAAACATGTATTTTTTATCAGCACCAAACAGGCTAAAAATGACTGACTGGTTTGGCACTTTGCCCAGCTGAGGATAACAGGCTTTTTTCTAAGTCTTTCCCCCAAAATGGAGGGAGGAGAAAGAAGGCTGAGCATTTTTCCAAAATTTTATTGGATTGTCTTTGTACCTTCTAAAGTCATCTGAAAAGGAGGGAAGGCTTGTCAGGATGAGAACGAAGGGAGTGTGTGCCTTGTAATAAAATTCATAGCCTGGAAGGATTGGTAAATCCATCTGCTTGTTGAGCCTTTTGCAGTAAACTAATGTTTTTACTGTTTATTTTTACAAGGGCCAGTGGGAAAAGTGTGAGCTCCACGTACACACGCACATGCAAAAACATGACATTGTAATTTGTGACTTCATCTTGTTTTGGCTTTATCTCTGTTGTTCTTGCATCACCACAAGTGTTTAAACCTTCTCTGTATAGCTGTTGGTGCTACCCATTTCACTGCATCCAGTTGCACTTTGGAAATGAGGCTGTTGCCTATGCTATCAGCTCTTTCACGCTAGAGCTTATCAAATCCCCTCAGAAGTTTGGCTCCTACTGAACCCTAGACTTTGCAAACCACAGCTGGAAGAACCTAGTTTTGGGGGCTTCCTAGTTGCTCAATCTGAGATGCTATTGAAAATATCCATAGGCAGTCTGAAGCCAGCAGTACTCCAGACTTTGTATCCATTAAAAAACAATGGTTTTGTGCTTGATAGCTCATTGAGGAATGTAATACTCAGAAGTGCAGAATCTCAGAGGAACAAAGGGTTCTGTGTGGCCTTTTGTCAAGGTTCCTCCCCCACTCTGAACTCTAGGGTACAGATGTGGGGACCTGCATGAAAAACCTCCTAAGCTTCTCTTTACCAGCTTAGGTCAAAACTTCCCCAAGGTACAAAATATTCCACCCTTTGTCCTTGGATTGGCCGCTACCACCACCAAACAGATACTGGTTACTGGGGAAGAGCTGTTTGAACGTCTTTCCCCCCAAAATACGTCCCAAAACCTTGCACCCCACTTTCTGGACAAGGTTTGGTAAAAAGCCTCACCAATTTGCCTAGGTGACTACAGACTCAGACCCTTGGATCTTAAGAACAATGAACAATCCTCCCAACACTTGCACCCCCCCTTTCCTGGGAAATGTTGGATAAAAAGCCTCACCAATTTGCATAGGTGACCTTAGACCCAAACCCTTGGATCTGAGAACAATGAAAAAGCATTCAGTTTTCTTACAAGAAGACCTTTAATAAAAATAGAAGTAAATAGAAATAAAGAAATCCCCCCTGTAAAATCAGGATGGTAGATACCTTACAGGGTAATTAGATTCAAAACATAGAGAACCCCTCTAGGCAAAACCTTAAGTTACAAAAAAGATACACAGACAGAAATAGTTACTCTATTCAGCACAATTCTCTTCTCAGCCATTTAAAGAAATCATAATCTAACACGTACCTAGCTAGATTACTTACTGAAAGTTCTAAGACTCCATTCCTGGTCTATTCCCGGCAAAGACAGAATATAGACAGATACACAGACCATTTGTTTCTCTCCCTCCTCCCAGCTTTTGAAAGTATCTTGTCTCCTCATTGGTCATTTTGGTCAGGTGCCAGTGAGGTTCCCTTTAGCTTCTTAACCCTTTACAGGTGAGAGGAGCTTTCCCCTGGCCAGGAGGGATTTTAAAGGGGTTTACCCTTCCCTTTATATTTATGACACCTTTAAATGTAAGACAAGTTGCAGGAAAACTTCCTTTAGCTTTTGATGTACACAGAATTGCTTTGTGCATAATTTTGACCTCTTTTTTAACATAAGTTTATCTGATTCTTTTTTTTTGGGGGGGGGATTTGAAGTCTGTATACATCTATTAGTGTTCTTTTTTAATAAATGATCATGAAGAGGTGAAAACACTTCAGTAGCAGTGCACTTAATGTATTAAAGCAATAGCAGCATCAAAGAATGAGATCCACTCTGTTGTACCATTTGCTATCATTGACACCTCAGAGGAATATGATCAGCTTTCTTGTTCTCAGTCTCATATGTGACTAGTATGTGACCGATAATATTTGCCTGTGGTAGAAGCATGTAAAATTACTATTTCTGGTCTCAGATCTGAATTTTTTTTGTATATGCTGCTTAAACATTGTTCTAATCCAGTGGTGGAGTCACAGATTACTGTCTTGACTTCAGTTAGTCTGTAGAGTGTGATAGTGATATAAAATGGGTTGCTGTAAACGTTTGCAAGACAATAAACACCATGTCATGATGAGGATTTTGAATGCATTCATGGATTCCTAAAGAGTGTTGATGATTAATTGTACAGACTGTGTATGTGCACACAACTTCTTTCCCAGTGGAAGAGAAATAGGTGACATGGAGTCTATGTATATTTAGCTAATGTAACTTGTGTATATATAACAATGTATATTCTAACTATTATAACTTGTTTTTTATACATATACACCAGTCCTAGAACAAAGGTTGTCAAACAGCATGCAGGGCAATTTGTTCTTTTGGGAATCTCAGCCCAACACCTAATGTCTAGTTTCCAGAGAGCAATTCTGCCTCAGAAATTGACTCTGCTCTCTACCTTCTCTCTGTTTAAACTTTCCTGTTGCTCACACAACTCCTCCCTCTCCAAGTACCGCTGTCTTTACATAGAACCTTGCACAAAAAAAACTAACACCACTACAGCATTTGTTGTACATACATTTGTTTGTACCAAGACTGAACATTTGTTTGTATGTTAAGAAAAACTTGGAAGACTACATATAACAGCACCGTCTTGTGATGCCTTCCATAAAATGTATGTATATAATATAAAATAAAATATCTCTTTTTTATATGTCATCTAGGTAAGACAGCAGGTCAGTGTCTGTCAGAATCATGCTGGGGTATTGACTGAAGCAAGCTTAAAAAAAACTTAGTTTTTTCAAAAATATTTCAAAATAATCTTCCTTCTGAAGTTTCAAAGAGGAATGAGTTTTCATTCTTTAAAACTTTTTGATAAAAAAATCAGTTTTTAATTTTTTGTGGGTGGTTTGGGGTTTTTTTGGTTTGTTTCCCCTCTGCCCCCCTTTCCCTCACCTTCGTTTGTTCCTTCCATTTTGCCAATAAATAAGAATGGGGTGGGTTGATTATGAAAAAATGAAAACTAAAAAAGTCCAAAACTGAATTTTTTTGTCCACGTTGTTTCAAAAGATCGAAAGTGTGCATGTGTGTATTATAGATGATAAAAAGGCCACTTTTTCAGCTAAAAGAATTTTAGTTTTGAAAATTTCAGACAGCTCTAGTGCTCACTCGATATTACCTCAGAACAGAGAGTTCACACTAATGAAGCACCAGAGCCACTTCCTTTAGCACTTAGTAACTTCCTTCAATCCAAATACTGACATGACCTGAATCTACTTAGCTTATGAAACCTAATGAGAATGGATGCAGATGGATTGTTTGATAAGACAGATGTGAATAGGGTATGAAGAAATGGGATCTGAACTTTTCAAAAATACATTTTCAACGTGACTCAGGATTTGGTCGTGAAACCACCATCAGTGCTAATGGGAGTTGTGTGGCTAAATCTCTGTACATTGCACTGACATGTACTGCATAATACCTAATGTGTTAATATATATGAAAGCTGTCTTTGAGCTAGCACATTTGAAAGATGAGATGGGGCTTTTGAGGTTGTTGCTGCAACACATTAAAATAAAATTTATGTTGCACAACTTAAAACTCTCAAACAGATGGAACTGGAATTGCTCCCACTAAGCATCTGGTCAGAATGCTAGAGTTTTCTGAAGGAGAGAAAAAAGGGAATGATCTAGGAATTCAAACCAGCCCTCTCGCCCCAGTGTTAAGTAAGCCCCAACATGCTACCTTCGCTCAGTAGGGAGGAAGATAAGGTATGGAAAGCTTTCTTTGCTACTGGCACATTAGACTTTGCCTCAGCTGGGAATTTAAAATTAGAATTGTCTCCAGGGCATTCGCACACTGTGGTGAGGATTTCTTGGAATCTTGAAGTACAGTCTGCTTTGGAGTGGAATGTGAAATGAATCCTCTGGTTTTGCAGTTACTATCTGCAGTCATCTCTAGTCAACCTGAAAAGCATCATTTGAAATTTAAGAGTTGGTCTTTATCAAGTTGCAGAAAAGTAATTCACCAGGCCAGTTTAGAAGGGAAAGGGAATATGGTTTCAGTTGTAAATCTGATACCGTGTCTGAACCAGAATGAAAAGGGCTTTGAGGCAACACACTTCACAAAAATTCTCCAAGTGCTTTATTCGTTCCTTTGAAGGTGTTGTGAGTGCTCTAAACTGTGTCTGTCTGTCTAAATTCATTTTATTTATTTATTTTAGTTATTTACTTAAATCAGCACCATTCCAGGTCAGATAGGTGAAGGTAGTCATTATATACTTCTGCCATGGATGACTTCTTAGCGTATGAGCAACATGCGTCAGGTGTTACCAATGATGTATTTACCTTCCTAACCATACCCTTTCGTTTGCATCCTCTCACTTGATATGTGTGTATCACATGATAAACTAGAATGTGAAAATAAAACACTGGGAGAATTATGGTGTCTGGCATTTTTAATAGAGAAGTCAAATTACATTAACCCTCGTTACATGTGTTGCTCTGTGTCCTGGATGTACATTTAACTCCATCGTATTCCCATGCTTGTAGACAGTATTGTCATGAGAAAGGACTGTGAACAATATCTATTAAATCAGGAATTTTCTTAGTCTGTAACTGAACCATAATTTTTAACCTGACCCTTTAAAAAATAGTTTTGCTGCCCATAATTAGCATTATATTCAAAGCTTGTGCTTCTTGCATATTGTTTAAAGAATTTGGCATAAATTAATTTCGGCTGTGTGACTTTCTTGTAAAGTGTGGGTGAACCACAAGGAATTTCCTGGGATTGTTGCATTTATTAGATCTGAAGAGCATGCGTGGTGGTGATGCTTAAAATGCTATGAAAAAGGAACTTTAGATGCAAGGACTGCGATCATTAGCATTCCCTTGTGTTGACAGATGATTGCACATGGAGAGTGAAGCTGTAGCAAAGAAATGAATTTTTCTGTCCCTCCTCTTCCACTTTACTCTCCATAAAGAAGTATTTTTCCAAATGTAAGTAGGACAGGAAATCATAGCTTAACAAAGCTGTCTGTTTTGGGTTCTTTTAAAAGCTCTGTGCAGACAGAAAACTTTCAGAAGTCGTGTTTATTCTTGTCTAAAACTCTGTTATAATTCACTCTATACCGAAGAACACCTCTCCCCCCGCCCGATACACACAGGCAGAAGGCTGTTCCTAATTTTAATCTCTGTTAGTGTTTTATGAGTCTAACAAACAAATGGTTGTGTGCAGTGGTGAAAACAGGCCTAAATTAATTGGTTTATTGAAGAATATTGCATAGTTTGGTCAGAGAAGATGCTGTACATAAGGGATTGCGGACTGAGACAGAAATCATAGAATTAGCAAGGGTTTAATCACAACTTGTGTAAATCTCTTTTGCTGGAGGACGTTCATTCTGGCAGGTTTAAGGAGAGCCCAAGATAGAATTGTGTCAGGACAATATGCTACTGTTGCTCATGTCAGGATGTAACTCTTCTTACTACTGTATAATTACAGACATCATTGCTCTATTTGTTGCATGGGCCCTTTGGCCTACCCACTCATACATGTTTAACGGCCTGGGAGGTACTGTATACTGATGGCCTTGGGCCCTTGTTAATTTTGAATCTCAGTGTGCTATACAGTGTATTTCCATAGGATATAATTAGAGGAAAATGATGATTAAATGGCATCTACCTTTAATCTGAACATTTGTTTAGTTAAATCTAGAGCCATAATTTTCTAAGGGCTCTTTAAAGACTCATAGAATGCATGTGCATGGTTGTGTGAATCGCTTGTTGTGGCACATCATTGACTAAAGAAGATTAACAGAAATACGGAGCCCTGAGTTGTGTGGTTTGGCAGTAAAGATGTGGAAAACGCCATCTGTATAGCAGCTGTTGTTTCCCCAGTTTCAACTATTGATATCTCTTGTAGTGTAATAGTCAACATTTTTCTTATTTTGGGGCTTCTGGATTCATCTTTTTTCCATTTGTGAGCCCCCATTTTAAGCTATTCTGGTGAAGGACGGCTACCTTTGCAGCCTGTCCACAGTATTCCCATGTCACACCAAAAAAGGGTGTATTGAACGCATGAGTCCACAAGCATCAGCCCATCTCAAAATGTTGGTGAATACAGGTTTGAGATTATTTGTGCAGCTGGAAACTGGGAAACCTCCCTTCCCGACAACCAGCCTCCCTAGCTCCTGTTGTTGGTAACTCCCTTTTCTCATCTCCCCTCCCTCTTCCCCAATAATCCTTAGGACCCCTGCCTTAAGATGTATAAAAAAGGAGCAGGGGCATACACTGGGGCTTGTTGTAGAGATGGAATCTTGGGGAGGGGATAGAAAGCAGCTAAGCGTGAATGAGTTAGCCATGGAAGTTTAACTTGCTCAGACTTGAACTTCCAAACAATCTTGCAAGAGTTTGTTCACCCAAACTCCTACAGGGTTTATGTAGCCCTAATAGTTTTGCTTGATCAGCTTTGTTCTTTGACCAGAAAGAGAGAATGAAGTATCTTCTTTGGACAGATTTACAGTGCAACATCTGTTTGAGTGACAAACACTGTCTTAAAGCCAAACAGTGCTTGTGTACGTTATGGTTATGAACAGTTGCTCCTGACAAAAACACGAATTTTATAGTTTTGTTCTATAGGGGTAATGTATTTTGGGAAAGAATAAATCCAGACTGAAAGGCTGCAGTGCAGCTTGAAAATAACCCGCCTCTTCAGTTGAAGAATTTTTCTCATTACTGTTGCCTGGCTGGAAATAGTACCGAGGATTAAGTTCACATGATCTATACAAAGTTTCATTCAAACTGCATTTCATAGACAGGTCTGTCTTTTATCCTGAAAGTGTATTTTGTCAGCTCTCTCGCTTCTTTCTGCACAGGAGCAAATTGACATTTTTGCAGATAGAACTTTTAACAGCAAAACATGCAAGTTTTCTTACAGACAATAATGTGGGTCTGCATGGCTTTAAAAATAATAGGACTGGATTAAAATTAAATTATACTGAAGGGGGGTTATGTCCTTTGTACTACTTCAACAGAAGGCAAACAGTGCCATATGTATGTATCCAAGGGCAGAATTAGGCCTCAAAAGGGGAAGGCAGCCTACCCTATATTTGGTACACAGTACTTCAGGTTACATTTTTAGGCTCTATGCCTTTGCTGAAGAATTCCTATCGCAACCTCTGGCATCTTCCAGTTTCTCAAGCTGAAGAATAGGGATTTTTGGAAATCGACTTTAGTCCTCTTGAGTAATTGTTTACATCTGGGGAAATTTGTACATCTGGGGAAATTTGTACTCAAGGTTCAAAACTCGGTTTGTAATGTAAGTGGCTCTGAGACGTAAATAAAGATTGTTTTCAAACTTAGATCTTAAAAAAAAAAATCCTGTAACTTTAAACACACCAAAGAAATATCACACTAAAATTTCCACACTGAAAACAAACTAGATTAAAAACTATTAATTTAGGTTTGGTTTTCAAAGGTGTTGAATATCTCTAGATTCCATTGACTTCAGTGGGATTTGTGAGTGCACAGTAAATCTGGAAATCAGCCCATTTTAACCTCCCACTTTAGTTTTATTTACTTATTTTTACAACTAACCATCCAACAAGATGGCACTTGTGTGACAAGGTGCATTTAGAGATGCCTGGCGGTAAGATACGACTTATTATTTGGGGGCAATTTGGAAATCCCAGCTCATTTGAAAGCTTATTGCATTGGGTATCCTCCCTATTTCATTGGGAGCTAAAGAATGCAAATTTCCATTCTGTCAGCTACCTAGAGGTCAAGAGTTTTCCAAGGCCAAAGAGCATGTGATGGGGCCTGTGAGGAAGAAGAAACTGAAGTCGGGAGCTGTCCTGATTTAATGCTAAAGGCCCATGTAGAGTGTCTTGTTGGAGCAAGCAGACAAGAAACCTCCTTTTGTGAAATCACTGGACAATACATTGCTTTGGCTGTCTTTTTTTTTGACTATGGAACCCAAGAGCATCATTGCACTTCTTCAGAAATAAAGGGAGGGCGAGATGGTTACCGTCTTAAACAAACTGTGGGTAGAAGAGTAATTCAGAAAGATTATTTTGTGAAAACATGCTGCTGTGGATGAGTGCAGAACAATGAGGTTAGGGCTGAGCCCCAGTGATAATTTCCCACAGTCCCAGTTGATAGACAATCTTTCATTTAAGGCCTTGCTGCCTAGACAAAGGAACAATTCAAGCAGTTGGTGACTCTTTCCTCCCCCCCTCCCCCCTTTCCATTTTCAGCACATAAAGGCTGCCTGAGGAAGGGAATCCTTGCAGGCCTCAGACCTGCAGTTTTCTTATAGACACAGAAAAGCTCCACTTCAAACTACTATGGGACACCAGATGAAAATGACTGAAAGAACTGACAAGGCTCTTAGGAGCCTGTAGCAATAAAGCAGAGAGGAAAAGCCCTGTATCTACTGAGGCAGACTCATGGCAAAGCAATAAGAGATCCGGGGATCAACCCCAACAAAAACAGAGAGGTCTTTTTGCCTGAAGCCTTCTGTGTCAATCAAACACATTTATCAGATTTGTTTACCTTTCCTGAATTTAGCATGTATTCATGCCTACACTTTTGAAACAAAGGGAAAGGATTAAACTTTCCTCTATGCAGCATAGCTTTGTTTTAAAAAAAATCAAATCTGTAAGCCCAATACTGATTCCAGCACTCTGATAAAATGTTGGACCTAAATAATGAATATTAAATAATTAGGGACAGCTTGGACTGAGTGTAAGCAGTGTAACTCCATTGACTTGAGTAAAGTTGTTTCTGCATAAATGAAGGATGAATTGGGCCTATGTTATTTCATTGGATTAAAAAATATTATTTAAATGACAGGCTATGGAAATCTAAGTGGATATGCTCTGATGGCACTCAGGGGCAGTACTGTACTACAAATAGTCTAAAAGGAAGAGTCTATTTCACTAGTGCTGCACCTTTCAGTCTTTATTTCTGGAGAAGACGATCTTTCACAGAACAGGGTTCTCTTCCTGAATGTAAGGAGAAGAGAGGAAGGATGGTCTTGTGGCCAAGGTGCTGGGCTGGGACTCAGGAGACTCAAATTCTTTCCTCTGCTCTGCTACTGACTTTGGTCAAATCACTTAACCTCTCCTTGCCTTTAATATTCCCTATTTTTAATACTTCCCTTCCCTATCAGGGCAGTTATGAGGCTAAATTAAAGAACGTTTAAGATACGAAGTACCATGGAAAAGCCTATAAATAATTCAAAATAGAAGAGCTTGCTTGAGTTACCCGTTGTTCTAGAAGAACAGGTACCACGGAAGGGAAGAAAGCAGGACTGGTAGCTAGATATCAGTTGAAGCTACTGTTTCTCCTTCTACATCATCAGGGTCAGTGACAAGGGCTGATTGTTTCTATATGGGCATTTCAGTACGTTATCTCACAATTGGTATTTCAGGTCTAAAAGTCCATCATCTTCTCCTCCCTCTCCATTAACAGAAAAAGTGAAGAGAGAGTTGGATTTTCAAAGTGTAACTAGAATAAAATATAGCTGGCACTGTACTATTCCCCCGCCCTCCCCCCAAGATACGGTATATTATTTTCTGACAAGTGACAAGAAAATATCTTAGTGCCAAAAAGAATGAATCAAAAAGTAAGCATGATTGCTGGGCATTTGGGCTTTCCACATTAGCAACCAATGGCTCTGTTCCACTGGGGGAGCAAGTCAATTTTAGAGCCATCCCTGTTGCAGATTAGTCATGTTTTCCATCAGCCAAGGAGAAATTTCCCAATCTGCTCCATGTGTATCCGTAGGCAGCCATGTGGAGCAGTAAAACTGAAATCCTAGAGAACTCAGAATTGGAGTGGGTGGAGGAAGAGGAGGAATCTGCTGTTCGCTAATTCGTATAGGTCGATTTGGAATCTGCTAGAAGGGAACAGCAAATGTTAACAACATGTTTTCTAGATAAAGCATGAATATTGAAGATTTTATTTCATGTGAGTCAAAAGGTTCAAGCATGTTTCAGATGGGAAAGAAGTATCATCAATTGATTGAACAGGTCAGATGTCAATCAATTTTCAGGAAGAAATTAAACAGGATTATTAAAGAAAAGAGATGCTAAAAAGAAAAGGCATTTTCTCAACAATGTCACTGGTCCAGACAAACTTAGTTCTTGTGCTTCTATCTATCTATCTATCTATCTATCTATCTATCTATCTATCTATCTATCTATCTATCTATCTATCTATCTATCTATCTATCTATCTTTTATTTTTTAACTCTGTTTCTATGTACCTTCTATCACATACAACATTTGTGGGCAGCCTATTTATCTCTAAGCACTACAGAAAAGCCATTTAATTGAAAATGAATGCAGTAGCATCTGATGTTCAGCAATGATCAAGATTTGGATTCAGACTCTCTGCAGAGTGCTACATTTCTACAGTGGAAAAATGCTGACAGTATTTCATCACATCTGACTGTTGACTAAGCTACAAGCATTTCAGTCACTGCCAGATGTACAAGATACTGTAAAATGAGCATTTCTTCCAGCAAATTAAGACTTTGTTGGCTCTGTGTGACTATATTGGCTGAAACTGCTTGTTTGTACAGAGGATTTAGCCAGATTGTGCTGGTCAATACAAACAATAATCTGATTTAGCACAAGAGAGCTCCAGCCCCCAAGCCCCAGTCTTGTAGTTAGTTATGTTTAGGAATTTTTATGATCGGCTTTGCAGTATTCACTTAGCTTTTATTAGCCTTCAATATAGATGTCTGTCAGACAAATGAAACTCTTTTACCATCTTGTGGCTGAATGCATTATCTTGCTGTGGCATTCTGTCGTGGGTAGGATCTGGAGTGTGATTTTAAATATGCGTACCATCAAAAAAACCAATCCGCAAATGATCCACTCCTCAGCGTTTCTCTGGAAGTCTGAACTACTAGGTAATTCTCTTCTTTCTGCTGATAGAAGCAGAAACACTCATGTAGTCTATCTGCTGGGCCAGATCCTCAGCTGGTATTTATTTGGCAAGACTACATTGAATTCATAAATTGCAAGGCTAGAAGGGTCCATTTTGCTAATCTAGTCTGACCTCCTGTGTAACACAGGCCATAGAACTGTCTCAGAATAATTCCTAGAGCATAACTTTTAGAAAAACATTCAATATTGATTTTAAAAATTGCCAGTGATGGAGATTCCACTATGACTCTTGGTAAATTGCTCCAATGGTTAATTACCCTCATCGTTATGTCTTTTTAAGTCTGAATTTCTACAGCAACAACTTCTAGCCATTAGGTCATGTTATAACTTTCTCTGCTAGATTGAAGTACCATGTAGGTACTTACAGACTGTGATCAAGTCACCCTTTAACCTTCTCTTTGTGAAGCTATATAGATAGAGCTCGTTGAGTCTATCGCTATATGTACTGTGTTTCTAAGCTTTTATTCATTCTCGTGGCTCTTCTCCGAACCTTCTTTGATTTATCAACATCCTTCTTGAATTATGGACATCAGAACTGGACACAGTATTCCAGCAGCAGTCAATCCAGTGCCAAATAGAGGTAAAATTACCTTTCTGCTCCTATTTGAGATTTCCCTGTTTATGAATCCAAGAATTGCATTAGCCCTTTTGTCCACAGTGTTGCACTGGAAGCTCATGTTATCCACCATCACCCCCAAATCTTTTTCAGAGTCACTGCTTCTCAGGTTAGAGTTCCCCATCCTGTAAGGATGGCCTACAATCTTTGTGGCTAGATGTTTATAATTGCTTTTCACTGTATTAAAACTCAGATTGATTGTTTGCACCCATCTTACCAAGAAATCAAGTTCACTCTGTATCAATCACCTATCCTCTTCATTATTTACCACTCCCCCAGTTTTTAGGTCATCTGCACACTTTATCAGTGATGATTTTGTCTTCTTCCAGGTCATTGATAAAAATATCAAGGACTATCCCTGTGGGATCCCACTAGAAATATGCCTGGTCAATGATGATTCCCTGTTTACATTTACATTTTGAGACCTATCAGTTAGCCAGCTTTTAATCCATTTAACATGTGTGATGTTAAATTCATATTGTTCTAGATTTTTAATCAAAATGTTGTGCCATACTAAGTCGAACAATTTACATAAATCCAGATGTATTACAGCAACAATATTATCTTTACCAACCAAATTTGTAATCTCATAAACTAACTTGATTTTTTTACCAAGATCTCTTTTCTATAAAGCCATATTGATTGACATTAATTCTATTACACTTCTTTAATTCTTTATTAATCTAATCCTGTTTCAGCAGCTCCATTATTTTGCCTGAGATCAATGTCAGGCCTATAATTACCGAAGTCATCCTGTTTACCCTTTTTAAACATTGGCACAGCATAACTGTTTTTCCAGTCTTTGGGAACTTACCCAGTGTTCAAAGACTTATTGAAAATCAACATCCATGATCCAGCGAGCTCTTCAGCCAGCTCTTTTAAAACCCTTGGATGCAAGTTATCTGGACTTGCGGATTTAAAACCTTCTAACTTTAATAGCTGCTGTTTAACATCCCTCTGAGATAGCAATGGAAAGGAATGGTGATACGACTGCATCATCTGTTTCCACCCCCTCAACTACAGAATTAAAATATTTGGGAACTATAATTTGGGAGCTGTGCCATTTTATATCAGCTGAGGATCTGGTCCACTGTGCTGTGTGAATGGTGTTAGCACTTTCACCAGCTTTCTACTGTCATCAGTGAGGAAGATGGCTCATATGCTATGATTCTGTGCTGATTTTTTTACTGGTCCGCTTGCTTGCATGCATCTTAGATGTCTTCCTTTACTCTACAGTGCATGCAGATCTTATGGGGATGGGAACCATTTAAATATCTCTAGGTAGATGGTTATATTATTATAGTTAGATATTGTCTGTAAGTATTAGCTACACTATTATTACTTATTATTACTTGTATTGCAGTAGTATCCAGGGGTCCTCAGTCCAGGAATCAGTGTCCGCTTGTGCTAGATGCTGTAGAAACACAGAACAAAGATGATTCCTGCCCTGAAGAGCTTACAGCCTAAGTATTAAGAGCCAACAGGAACGTACAACAAACAGATAGAGGGAACAGCAAGATAAAAATGAGATGATTCTGATCAAGACAATAAGCAGGGGTCACAGTGAGAAAAGGGAAATTGTTTTGTGGGGAATCCTGTTTTTTGGAATGAAGCTGATTTTAAAATTCTATTTTGCAAAAGAATAAGTTGAAATTTTGATGCTATTTGGGGCAGACGAGAGCCAGTTACCTGCCTCTTGGCCATCCTTATGAATGATTTTCTGTAATATGCAGGTCTATAAAATTCGAGGCAGGTTATTCTACTAGAACAGTGTTTCTCAATGACCAGTCCATGGATTGGTGCCGGTCCATGACAGCCCCCTGTGCTGGTCCCTGAGATTTCCCTAAGGCAATTTAGGAAGGCAGCAAGCTGGTCCCTAGTATCAAAAAGGTTGAGGAACACTGTAGTAGAGTACTGGGCAGCCTGTTAGAGGGGAAACTTAAGATGCCACTTAAAAAATTGGTTGGTTTATTACACTTACCCAGTACAGTGAGCAGGGGAACTTGGAGCGTATGCTCTTTATCTGATGCGACATTTAGGAGATGAATAGTTAAATAATTATCTAGAGCATGGGTTCCTAAACCATGATACTTTTACCACTTGTAGTATGTGAGCTTGATGTTCCATTCATTCACATCACAACAATTTTTTAAGAAGGTGTTACATGAACCAATAAAGTTTGGAAGCCACTGATCTAGAGACAACTAGGGGTTCACCATTGTAGAATTTATCACACTAAGGAAAGGGCACCAAGGAAGAAAACATGCATAGTGTTAGTGAAGTATTTCTGGATTCATCTGCAGGCAGAAAATGGTTACAGCAGGACCTCTGTGTCTACATGGAACTTTCCCACCATCGCGCTACTGCTGGCATAGACAAGGTGTCAGTGGTTTTTAACAACTGTGTCATGTAACTCTTCAGAGCAAGGTCTAGATGACGCAGTGGTAAAAATGTCATTGATGTCTTATCTACTCTAGATATCCCAGCATCCTGCCTTCAAGTGGAGCTGCACTGGTGGTAATGTAACAAATGGAAATTGTAAGAAGACACTCCATACAGACAAGGCCAGAGGCATAGCACATTGTGGTTTTACTGAAGGAAAACGAAATGTGCAAATAGAAAACAATTTTCCCTTTTCTTATTGTTCAGTTTACTGCTGTCTGAATGCAATCCGTTCCTGAGTTGGTTACATACCGCTCTGGTGGAAAAGGAGTGGTTTTCAATACAAACATTGCTAAACCAACAAGACACTATATGCAGATCTGAAATATTCAGACTTACAGAATGACAGTAAAGTAGCAAACCCCTTGTTTTCTTATTTGACAGTATCATTATTGGGGTGGAAAAAGAATTTCAGGTAGCAGAAATTCATAGATACAAGGTCTATAGCTGTCTGTATGTCATCTAGTGCTCTACAGTCTCTTTGTTATTGCAGGCATACTACCATGAATTGAGAGCCATCTTAACTTCCTCTCCATATAGGGGTTATCTAGCTTGTGCTGATTATGTTGTCATAAGAGTCTACAAAGTAGGTGCATGTGAAGTGTCAACAGCCACTCTGCAGGGAACTGAAAGCTAGGAAAGCCGTGGGAGAAAACATAGTGCTACTAATGTATTAGGCTTATAAACCATGTCTTTGTTTAAAAGATGCATTGGTCTCTGAGGAATGGAGTAATTGGGGCTAAGAAACGGTTTGGGCCAAGGTTTTGTATTGCTGTATCCATTCTGCTTTGAAAATTTTTACTAGTCTAAGGC
This sequence comes from Eretmochelys imbricata, assembly GCF_965152235.1. Taxonomy (NCBI): domain Eukaryota; kingdom Metazoa; phylum Chordata; order Testudines; family Cheloniidae; genus Eretmochelys; species Eretmochelys imbricata. The sequence continues at coordinate 26,036,439 of NC_135573.1, forward strand.
AGGTGCCGCCTTGGCAACTTCTTTTTTTAAACAAGTATTTGTAATATATCATTATCTGCTACAATCAGATTTCTTGAATATTTAGCACAAATCTTAATATTTACAATAGCAAAACAAGCATGCTATTTAAAAATTGGTTTTGTATAGTGTGGGTGGTGGGCTATTTTATCATCTGTCTCAGCCATCAGTTAGAGGCTAACTTTGTATGACAAGAGTGCTCAAAATTTGTCCAGCTGGGGCATCATTGACATCTTGCCAGGAGGCCCAGGGTCAGTCCTGATCCCCCTTACTCATGCAAGTAATCCTACTCAAATCAATTTACTCTCATGAGTAAACAAATCAGGATTTGCTCTTTAGCATGAAATGGAGCAGATTTCAGCCACTCTGATCCTTTAATGTAGCAGTACAACCAGTGGTGATTAGACCTCATGCTGCATCATGATGAGAGCTCAGACACATCTGAGGATTTGTTATTGCGATGCAGCCTAACCGGGGCTGAGGATCTAGCTTCATGTCATTAATTCACTCGTATGCTTTGTAAAGATGAGCAAACCTCAAAGCATATTAACCATCTTCCTGCCCTGGCCAAAAAACCTCAGGAGAAAATCTCAAGTGCGATTCAAGTCCCTTCTTTTAAGTTTTCAGTTTCCAGCTGAAGGCACTTAAAGGGTGCCCAGATTTTAGTACTCTCTTGGGTGGTCTTAGTTGTGCACTGCTTCATGTTATAGATTAAAATTGGTAGCATATTTTTTTATTAAGAGAGTAAAGCAAATCTCATCCTTAATTTATTAGTTATAATAAATTATTATTTATTAATAGTTTCCCCAAATGCTTTCAATAGCTTCTTTTTAAATATTATTTGAATCCCAAAAGTCTTTTTTTCATAGTTTTTTTTTTTTTTTAATCCATTTCTGATTTTTATCCATTGAAGAGGAGGGACAACTTCTTTCCTGAATTTGATATGTTTTGTGAACATAGTGCTGCTTTCTAGCTTATCTTTTGATAGGGCTATTCTTCTCTAATCTGCTGTGTGCGTGTAAGATGGTGAAGCTTCTCACAAATGTATTGCCACACCACACAAACTTGGTTATTTTAAAAGTACCAGTGTAAGTCATTTCAAAGTTATTTTTTCCAGCTAACTTTGTGTGGTCCTCTGCCAGCCAGTGCCTAAACTGAAATGCATTTGTATTCATGGAATTTCAGCACACTCTTTCGTCTCATGAACATACTCACTTGCTTTGTGGATTTCTCATTTTAATGCCATCCTTAAATCTTAGCTATATCTGATTACACTTACTTAAAAATATAAGATCAGTTCTAATTTTCCTTTTCAGGTAGGAATATTTCTTGAATTTTCTGCCATTAGGTACCTTTGGCACCAATTACCATCCAGGAGGCTATATCAGTTAATTGGTGAATTAAGTCTAGTGGTTTCCCAATCCCACCTAAAGCGGTGATGCTATGGATGGGATTGTATTGTGACATTCTACAATGAAAGAAAAGGAGTACTTGTGGCACCTTAGAGACTAACAAATTTATTAGAGCATCAGATGTATCCGATGAAGTGGGCTGTAGCTCACGAGAGCTTATGCTCTAATAAATTTGTTAGTCTCTAAGGTGCCACAAGTACTCCTTTTCTTTTTGCGGATACAGACTAACGGGGCTGCTACTCTGAAACCTACAATGAAAGAGGTCATTTGCGAATGATAAGCTTGAATTATTTGCTACTGATTATTTGAGGGCTTTTAGCATCTTTTCTCGTACTGTATTCCCCCCCCCCCCTTCATCTCCCCCCCAAATTCCTTTCATTCCGGTCTGTTTCTATGAAGGCAGAGAATTCCTGTACTGGCAAATAGAGTTTGGAAGATCAAGAATTTGTCTGGTCAGTTATCATGGTCAGTTTCCCAATATTTAAGAAATTGATGAGAAATATCTGGAAATAAATTCCACCCAGAAATCACTTTCTCCAAGTTGGTTCATTGTTTTACATGGATGTTACGGCCACATTCTGCTCTCCGCTGAAAGTCATTGGAATTGCACTGTATTTATCCAGGGGTAACTGAAAGGAGAATTTGACCTTTACAAAGGTGATTTTCTCCAGCAAATGTGCAGGAATTAAATTGATAACAACATTTAGCACTTTTATGGTGCTTTTCATTTTGCATATTTAGTGCCGACAATAATTCAGTATTGAACTCCAGCTAAAGCTAACACCAACAAACACTTTGGGGCTACTCCTGCCTCGATCGGCATAAATAGCATATTGACTTCAGATGGAGCAGATTCAAGTCTCTTTAGTGTGGATGAGTAAGGTTGTTTTGTTTTTTGGATAGCGAATGTTGCAAGATCTATTTATGGACTTGATACGCATAGGCTAAATTCTATTCTTAATTGCACTGGTTTAAATCCAGAGAATAGAAGTGGCTCAGTAATGTTATATGTGAGCATACTGACTGTATAAAAAGAAATGGCTAAGACCCAGATCTTGCATGAAGATCCATTCAGGTGCAGGAATGCTTTGCATGAGGCACCGGAAAGGGGTTTTGTGCTAGGGCAGGGGAGTGCCTATGCAGTCCTCAGTGCAGGTTTGGACCTAAATGTAAACTCTTAACAATCTTTGATACAGGACAAAAATCACATCAGCTGCTTTGATTTTAAAGCTGATGTTTTGGGGCAAGATTCAAGATTGATGAAGTAAGAAATGACCAAACCCGTCAACATATAATTTGAGCCTGACCTTGGACTGTCTCGTGTCCATTTTCAATGTTGGTAATAATGAGCACTCATATTCACCACTCTGAACAGGGGGGGGGAAAAGGAAGTTATAGACAGTCTCTTAAAATCTGTGTGGAGGAAGTGGGAGAGGAATTTGTCACTTGCCTCATACTGGATAATGTAAATATTTCATTCAGTTTTAAGAAATAACCTTTGAAGTGAAAAGTGGCAGCTGAAAAATGGCCTGAAGGATCGAACTGAAAGACTTCTGTTTACAGTGGTTTGTTGTTTGGGGATTAACATTTAATTTTTGAAAGTTGGGTCACTTCATATCTACCAAATACTAACAGCCATAGTAGTAATTATAAGACTCCGAGTATATTTTATGTTCTAAATAGCTACTGCCAACAGTACTGAATTTAATCCCTTTTAATAATTATGAAGTATCCATGTGACAGGATAAGAATTACATTGCTACTTCTTTCCCATCCCAAACCCAAAGGCATACAGAGATTCTTTTCAGATTTACAACTCACTGCAACCTTTCTCCTAGTCTCGTTCTGATTATTTCATGGGCTATTCAGCCTTACAAAAACTGTTAAGGCTAGAGATACAGCAATAAATAATTACATTCTACAATGGAAGCCATGGCTAAATGAATACAAAACAGCTGTGTGTGGATAACATGAAGGTTGTGACACACAGTCAGAAGCAGGGGAAAACCAAAGCAAAGACAGTATAGCCAACTCATTCAGTATCTACTCTATCTGTAAATTTATTGTGTTGTGGTAGCAGAGAAGTGGGAAGTGTAACAACATGAACTGAGTGAAAGTGGTATCTCAGACTTTGTATTCCTGACGCTTGTTTTTTTAGTTTCTAGTTAATAATAAATGGAATAATCTTTCATGGTGAGTCATTTGAATACACAGAATCGTTTGCAGACATTATGATCTGGTAGGGAAATACTTAACTGTACGTAGTGAGTGAAATTCTGTCCTAACTTACCCTCTATAATGTCATTGAAGTCATTGTTGTCCATGGAGCAAATCAGGAGCAGAACGTGACTCCCTATCTACATAACAGGAGTGGCCAAACTTACTGATCCTTCAAGCCGCATATGACAATCTTCAGAAGTTCGAGAGCCAGGGTGCACCTGAGGGCACTAAGGGCTTCAAGCCCACTGGAGGTGCCTGATGGGGCTCAGGATTTCAGGTCCGCTTTTGCTGAAGCCCTAAGGCTTGGCAGGTGCACCCTGCTGGGCAGAAGCCCCAAGACCCCCCCTCCCCACTAGACAGAAGCCCCTACCCCACCAGCCCATTGTAAGGCAGAGCTCTTTGGCCAATCCCCTACCCCCCCAGTCTGGTAGGTGGAGAAAGAGGGGATGTGGGGGGGCCGTACTTTAATGTGTCTTGTGAGCCACAGTTTGGCCACCCCTGCTATATAACATCTGTATTGAAAAACAGGTAGGTGATGCAGGAGCTGACTGATCTTTTACTCTGAAAACTTAAATTCAAATCTTGCTAAGGTCAGAGCATTTACAGTGCTTGCTGGTCTCATTCTTGCCCTCTGCAGATATTTGTTAACAGCACTACTGTCAGTATCTGCACTAATGTTCCAGGCTTGACATTTCAGGAGTATGGTAGGTCGGGAATGAGGTACACTGGCAGAGGGAACTTTAATAGCATATGCTTAAGTTGTGCCTGCTTCTAACCACTCAGGCTATGTCTACACTTAAAATGCTACTGTGGCACAGCTGTGTACCATTTTGTGTCCATAGAAGGCCCTCTCTAGCTTAGGACCAATACAAACCATTTCGTACTAATCAGGTTCTTATCCTGCCCCCATCACCATGGGATTTGAGCATCTGTGGTGGTATGCAGTCAGACTCTGGCACAAGGCAGCCTAGCCTAACTTATTGCACTTGATCTCTGGGTATGTACGAAAGTCTTAAGGTTCACTGTGCTGCTAATTTGGCACCTTCATTAGATCTAAATTCGTTTAAAAAACTGTATGAGCAATGTCCGAGGATGCATAAAGCATTTATTAAGCTTGTTAAAATTTGAAATAATTTCACATTATAACATTATTCCTAAGGATGAGCAAGGGGGCAATTTTATTTAGAATAAAATTTAAGTGAATTAAAATGTATATGTAACCTATTAATTTTATCCAAATGCCTCTTGCCTGGATTTCAGCTGAATCCAAACTGTGTATTTTTAAGTCATACAAGTAGATCAGTGATATTTTTGTTCACAAAGGCTTATCTGAAGCCAAACTTATCATATTTTGCCTGAATACAGATTTGTTATCTGAAAATGGATTCATCTCTAATTATTAGAATATTGGAAAATCAAACATCAGAACAAGTGAGAAAACTCACACTTCAGCTTTGCCCTTGTCCCCAGCTCATCCTTTCTTATTGCATATATTAAGTAACACACCATTTTCTTTTTTGACCTGAAGACATCTGTCAGTCTAAATATAAGTGGACACAAAAGTTGGAGGGAAAATGGCTTTGTTTCCACTTTTTGGAAATTGAGACAGACGCTTAACCTAAAATGAACGTCATCAATTAACCTCACATTCCCTCTCTCCTCTTCCCTGCCCCCAAACAAATAATGTTCTTGGACCCAAAACTAAGCATGCTACATTTGGGCTGAAATGTACTTTTATTGTGAAGATTAGAGCTGGGTGGCTAAAATTAAACTCATAATGGAACAATCTCATAGCTTTTTAGAATCACTGCCATTTCTCTAGTTTAATGAGGGGAAATATACTGCTACATATAACCTTGGATGTGATGGTTCAGCCTGTAGCAAATTTTCATGTCCAGATTTATTAGCCCTTGGAAAAGGGCTTAAAAATGAAAATTCTAAGCAGCCCTCATATTCCATGAACAGCAGTTCTGTTGTTATAAGAAACTAGCAGACAACTGCTCCTTCTGCTGTTGTGTGCTTCTCTGCATGGGACTGCCCTCTCAGCATGACCTTGTGTCTGTGTAGGCTATAATGAGACATAGTGGTGTCTGTTCCGTTTATGAGTTAAGGGCAAGGGTTGGGGAAAAAGATTCCTCTTGCTAGTGGTGAGTAGAATGCTCTTCTTGGCAAATGGGAGGCAGAAGAAAGGGGGATCAAGCTATACATTTTCCCCCAATTTTTTAAAGCTTTCATTAAGAGAAATTTCTAGCCATTATAATTTGAAAGATAGCCTTTTAAATCAGACGCTGGCACAAAACAACGCGCTGGCTTCTGCCTGAGTCTGCAGGCAGGCAGCTCCTCTATCCCCACTGCTGCTACGGCTTGTCCCTTTCCCAAGAAGCCATAAAGTGAAGCTGACAAGATCCTGCCTCATGGTATCATTGAGGTCTAGAGCTTAGCAGGATGCCTGTGGGCAACCAGAATATCCAGTTAGAATAGTAAACACTAAAAATGAGGAAGAGGTTTGGAAGGATATAAATCCTCATGCTTCAGGGTATAAGACAACCTCCAACTACTGGGGATTAGGAGAGTCTTCGCACGGGTCTGTTATCCCTTAACTTCCTATTGCAGCTTTCTTGAAGCTTCGTCTGAAGCATCTGGTACCAGCCACTGTCAGTGTCTGGATATGGGACTAGATAGATCCCTGGTCTGATCTTGAATGGCATATTAAGGGAGACTTGGGGTCAGTCCCTGCTCTGCCACAAACATCCTGTGTAACCCTGGGCAAGTCACTTAGTCTTGCTGGACCACAATTCTCCATCTGTAAAATGGAAATGATAGGGAGGTGCTATCTCACAGGGGTATTCTGATGTATTTCTCCTCAGTTGTTGGGTTTAGTGTGTGGGTGCAGAGTGATGTTAATGGCCTGTGACATTCAGGAGGTCAGACTTGATGATCTGGTGGTCCCTTCTGGCCTTAAACGCTGACTCTAAACAAACAGCGTGGCGATTTGGATACTATAGTGACTGGGCCATAAAAGTACTTTAGATAGAAAGACATCCTGGCAGAAATCCCAGCATGCTTTCTCTTCTCAGCAGCTGGTTTAAGTAGGGAGTGCCTGGATCTAATGGGGCCTGCTTCCTAATAAAACTGTAATATAATCTTCTGAAAAGCCAAAATGGGTTCTTATTAAAACTTAAAATAAAAACAATCCAAGGAACCCGTAACTTAAAGATCCTCCATGCTAGAATTAAGTTTTCCTGTTAGTCTGTTAACATGAACTTTTTCTTTCATGGGTTTTCCAAGTTGGAGTTCTATCTTAAAGTGCAAAGAGGTGTGAAGAGCCACCATCAATGCTGTTTGCCTAGGGAAATGAAAGGATAATGGTGATTCATATAATCAATATTTTAACCATGTAACTCTGCTTCTTTAATAATACCTTTGTCTTGATAATGTCAGTCAGAATAATTTGGTGTAATGAAACCTCATTGGAAGTCATTGAATTGTAACAAAGGTTCATTTCAGGTACTGGGTATGGGTTGCACAAAGTAAGTGAATCTCTGAAGGACAGCATGTATGTTGAGTGTTTTTATGCATTGATTATAGCACAGGTTGTAGCTCTGTATGGACAGAGTTTTGGTCACATTTCTTGTCTGCTTTCAGAAATGTACAGTTTGGGTGTAAGTTAACTAAACTGGCCTCCCACAAACTGTCTGAGGTGTACATTTCTGAATGGTATGAAGCAGTAAATCAAAAGCACAAGTAACAATATCTATACAGGGAGGAAAACATCAGATGATACATTAATCTTACATTTTTCAGGTGGAAGTTGATACTTATTCAGTTACCTGTTATTATTAGGTTATTATTTAAAACTTTATAACTTATTAAAAGTTATTTAAAACTTTTTAGGTTCACTGGGCTACATTTACAAAGAAACTTACGTGTGGTGATGCTCAGTGCTTTGTCTCTCTCTGTGGGCCAATGATTCTTTCATTAGTTTATCCACAGTGGAACAACTTCAACATGGGGCCAGAGAGAGCAAGCATGAGAGTGACCCAGATGGTGGTTAGTGCATTCATGGGGGAGGTCGGAAACCAGGATCCAGTCCCCCCTCACCGTTGCATCAATTTTTTAAAATTATTTATCCAGTGGAATAGCTTCAACAGGAGAGACTCTGGGAGCCCCACATCACAATATCCCAGAGCCCAGTTCACAAATCCCTTTTCCTGCTCAGGTGGAGGGGCAACTAGAACCAGGTGTCTCTCACATCCCAGGTGATTACCCTAACCACTGGGCTAAATGTTATGAGGGCTTCCCTCCATCCCCAGTTGTGTTTTGTAAGCTCATCTATAGGGGCCTGATCCAGTAGGTGAGGGCTGAACACGCTTACCAGATTGGGCCCTGTAGATGAGTTAGGCAAAGAAATGCCTATGTTCCCCCACTGGAGCTGGGACCTCTGGACACCCGGCATGGGGCTGCAGTGTGCATGCTCAGAGACAGAAACAGAGGTGCCTGTGGAACATTTACTGCAAAAATTTAGGTGCTGAGCGATTTTAGGCCTTTCCAGGGCTCAGGAGCAGCTGAGCAGGGGTTTTGTGAATCCCCTTGGGGCTTTGTTCTGGGATTTAGGTGCCCGAGTCCTTTTGTGAATCCAGCCCATTGTGTTAAAGCTATGTACTTTCACTTTAACGCCTTTACCTCTTCGAAAAACTTAGTTCTGCTCTCTTCATTCGCCCCCCCCCCTTTTAATATCATGGTTATGTCAGCCACATGGAAAATGTTCCTCAGACAGATAATTTGATAGTCTGTTACTATATCCAGTGATCTTGTGAAATTCAGCACAGACCATCTTGAAACCAGTGGATGTTGATGTCAAACTTTGACCTTCTCTGAATTAATAAAATACTTCTAGCTATTTTAGACAGGAAGCTGGAGTCATTTGCACAGTGGGGGTCTGTGCATTACAGCTGTGTTACTTTTTGGTTTGTGTCTGCAAACTTTATATTAAGTCTCTGCTCTTGATTCATCTTTTAAACATCTGTGTTAACTCATGGAGCTCTGGGAGAGCTGGTGCAAGTGTGAAATAGAAATGAACTGAAACAAGTCTGCTTAAATGGGGACTCTTTTTTTGTATAATCAGGCTGGATTATAGTGATCCAAATAAACAATGATTTGGATGCATACTTCCCTGCAGCACTCTTTGATTCTATTACATAGCTCTAGAAAGATGAAAAGAGTCTGTTTAGTATCTGTTCGAAGAAAGAGATGGGAGCAGGACAGTGGAAAATGTTTGCAAGATTAGAAATCTGTTTCATATTATAATGGCTTGCCCAGTTTGATACGAAACGTCCTTAATATTGTTACCTGTATACTATTGATTAGCAGCTAACAATTGTACAGCTCTAGACTGTACTGTACTTCTACTTCTATTATGTCTAACTTTTGTTCTTTAATCCTAATTTTATAGAGTTTTGTGTGCAGTACTTTAAAGCATTTTGAAGAAACAACAAACGAGTGATCAAGTACAATTAAAATGGAGTGAACTAGAAAAATCAGACTCCTAATATAAAGAACCACTATAAGCAAGGGTATGATTGGGAGATGTTTTTCCCTCACTCTCCTCCTGTTTTTAATGTGCTCTGAAGCACATGTTCTAGCAAAACTTATGCTTCAGGCAAAGTTCAAAGTACCCTGCCTGACTGCAAGGCAAGATAGAGGGAGGGAGGGAGTGGGCTTTCTGTTCTGCACCTTCCTCTTGGGCGTGGGGAGAGCTTTAACCGCCAGGTTTGAGTAAATCAGACTGCGTGTAGGCCATTTTTTTTACTTTATTCTCATGTTTTAAAAATGAAGTATCACCATTCAGGCTGTTGTTTTCTGCCCGCTTTTAAAATAATTGAATGTTCTGAGGAAAATACCTAGTGCTCTGGTTGTATGTAAATTTTATCTCTTTCTGAGCTGGGTACAGGATTCTCTATCACTTCCTGTCCTAAGCTAGTTGTGTGGTGTTACTGTGTGTATGGAATGAAGAATTCCATTTCTCCATTCTCCCCATAACTGGCAGCAGTTCAGATAATCGAAAGTAAAATCCTGGCCCTATTAATGTCTATGGGAGTTTTGCCATTAAGTTAAATGGTACCAGGATTTCACTGAGAGTCAGTTAATTGGTGTGAAAGCCTGTATAAGAGCTTCAGCTGTTGAAGTTTGGATGCAGTGTGGTCTGGAGGAATGGGTGTAAAGCTGGTGAGTCAGGAGGGCCTGAGTTCTAATTTTGACTGCCACTGACATGCTGTAGGCCATGGGCGGTCACTTTGCCTTTCTATCTTAGTTTTTCCTTCTGTAAAATGGGGACAATGATAAACTTCGCAGGATTGTTGTGAGGATTGATTGCTGTCAGAGCCTGAAAAGTGCTCAGCTGTGGTTTGTTGTTTTCCCTGGCTCAGTCTTGGTGAAGTATAGAAACCAAGTAAGGACTTAAACAAAACCCTCAATAAAACAGGCTATCCAAGGTTGATACAAGTGGGCTGACACATACTTTCTTTAACATGGGCCAAATCCTGCTGTCTCTAGGACCAGATCCTGCCACCTCTCCATAGGGCATGACCGTGTGGATCTGGCCCATCTTCAACTTAAAGGAAGAAGCAGGTTTCGGGGACTTTCCTCGGTAGCTCTGCTCCATGGATATACTCCTTAAGACCTTATAACTGAAATGATAAAGAGTAATGTTTGCTAATGTCCCGTAGACTTCTTAGTTAAACTGTCTTGTAAAGCCCTCAGCAGAAAGGTACATTGGTATGTGCTGCAGGTAAGAGAAAGTAGTGTCTGGCAGTCTTCACAGATATTTTTCAATGTGCATTGTGTGTCTCAATGCTCCTTAGTGAACAGTAGAGAATAGACTGGGATTACTGCAAGCAAATTGAAAAGTCACATTGAAATAGGGGGATGGAGAGAAGCAAAGTGCTCTTTTAAAAGCTTGTAGGGTTTCTTTATGTGCTGTCCAAGATAGCACAAGATAACCTCGACCAGATCCAGACCATGCCTCTCGCTTTCTTTGACATAAAAAATTATGTGCTGTTAAAGAGGGCTATACTTTGTGACCGCTGATGGAAAACCTCAGTTATTCAGCCTGCAACATCCATTAGGAAAAGGAGACTTGCAGCATTTTCTTGGGAAAGTCTGATTCATCACTTCTCTGCGTGCCTGGACAAGGAAAGGGTCATATTTCTGCTAGGCACTGAGGGGGTTTCTAACTTGGATTTTCAACTAGTTGAGATGAATTGAAACCCTCAGGGAGCAACTTCACATAATGTAAAATACTTTAATATTAGGGATGTTTTTGGCCTCCAGACTTTTTCTTCTATGGCATTTATGCAAGCACGCATTCCAAAACGAAATTAAACCAACAAACAGCAAAAGTCCCTTCAAGACTCTTAATTAGCCACTCAATAGTGTTCAATATGCAATTAGAATAAGCATGTAGGTAAAATATGACTGCAGTGCATAAGTTTTTGTTAGAAGTTGCGTCCGTAAATAACATCTGGGAGGAAGTGAGAGAGTTTATCCATGAATATCTTTTGCTTACAGTGTATCCACCAGCTATCTGCAGCACTAACAGTTGCTGTAAACTCCGCTCAGTATAGTCTTGTAGTTTAAAGCACAGGTTTAGGGTTCAGAAGATTTGGAAGATCGTGGTTGTGCCAGAGACTTTCTGTGTGACCTCAGGCAAATCATTTAACTTCTCTGTATTCAAGTTTCTCTATCTGTAAAACGGAGATAATACCTCATAGGATGTTCTGAAGCTTACTTTACTGTTAAGAAAAGCACATAGAGATCATCTGCTGAAAGGCACTATAGAAGCATAATGTATTAAATCCTAAATTGGTATAGTTCTTATTTGGACGTACCTCAGTTGCCAGAATACTCATCTAACGGTCACTTGCAAATACCTAATTAATTGCGAAAATATCTGGACATGTCTTGACATGGGAGAGAGTATATTTTACAGAGATTGGCTTGAACAAAATTCCTGGATCCAAACACCTTGAACATTTAAGGGGCATAGAAGGATAGAATCTTCTCAAAAATACTCTGTAGTTCATGACCTTGATCCTGCATTTATGCATGTGTTTTAACCTTTTGCATGTGTCAATAGCTGCATATGTATTTGCAGGATTGAGGTCAATAAGACTAGAAATACTGGCCTGCAAGGGAAATTTGCATTAATACAAGGTAGAGCATAGAAAGACTGAGATTAATGCATTTATTACAAAGTAAGAATATCTCATAATATAAATAAACTTTTGGCCTTCATTTTCCAAAAGTGATTAGTGATTTGCATGCCCATCTTCAGACATTTTAAAAAGACATGCTTTTCAAATGTGTGCTGAGCACTCTTGAAAATCAGCCTGCCTTAAGATATCTTAGAGTTGGGCACCCAAAGACTGCAGCACCCACAATCACTAGCCATTTTTGAAAATTTAGCTCTTTTTTGTTTAAGAGCAAAAGGAAATAGAAAAAAATCATATTTGGGAAGAATTTGTAACAAAACAATTAAAATATTTTTTTCTTTGCATATATCAGTTTTTAAAATTCATATAAGTTACCCAACTTATAGGGACATTGAAATAAGTTATATAATCCTCTCCTTCTCCCTCCAGCGTTTATAATTCAATTCATTATAAATTTTCATTCATAATTGTACTTGCACAAATTTTCAAATTAGGTTGAAGTTTTGTAAAACTGATTTTTAATCAATATTTTTAAAAAATCAGGTGACATATTCATTTATCTCAATGATTAAATCACTCCTACCTGGAAAGAATTATTGTTTCCATCCCAATCTCCCCCCACCCTCTTTTAAAAAATGTGTAGTTAATTTGCCAGCTGGGACAAGGACCTTCGCTGCACCTAGCAAGCCAATTTTCTCTCAAGACATTACAATATTATGTGAAAACCAGATATTTAAACAATAGGGAATATTTTATTTCATGCATAATTATTACGCACTATATCTTGTTTAGATCCTAATGATACTAAGTACCTTTGAAACAAATCCTCAACACGCCCAAATGAAAAACACTTTGCTTCTTCAGTTTCACTTGTGCAGCAATGATCATTAACACATCTTGGGAAGTTCCAACCATCTCTGATTAAATCGTAGCACACCATATGGGTCTTTCATAAATAATCCTTTCAAGAACAGGGCTCAGAGAACTATGAAAAGAAAATTACAAAAAGCAGACTCATTAACAGCCATGCTGTAATTAAAGGTGACTTGCAAATGGTAAAATAATAAGGGCCAGATTCTCTGGTCCACTCCTCGGCCTTTGCCCCACTCCACCCAGACAAAGAAAGTGGAAACCAATATGATCGTTATTATGGTTCTTGTTTCTTATTTGCATTGCTGTAGCATCTAGAAGCTCCAGTCATGGACTGAACCCAATTGTGCTAAGGACAGTGCAAGCACACCACAAAAAAGCAGGTACAGGTAACTTCTATGTCAGTCTGTTTTGCAACAGCCAGCATAAGGGTTTGTCGAGGGCAGACAGAAAGAGCAAATGGACATGTTACTCTCTGGTTATCCCGGGCTTGTTAGATGGTCCCTTGCGGTTCATAGCCAGCCAACACGTCTTAAAACAGCACTCAGGAGCTGTGAGCTTTAACTTTGGCTTTCTTCTATCAGTTGTACCCAGGATAAACCTGGGGGCAGTTGAGAGTCTGCACCCAAACTTGCAAAATGCCTTCAGTTTCAATAATCTAATTTATTTGCAATACTGGTAAGAAAATTTAAATTGCTTTTAAATTAAATGTTTTAAACCCATCAGTCTCCCTTCATTAAGACTTAGGTAAGTCCACCCTTAAGACTGTGATACGATTTTACAGGAGCGCCGTCAACTCAAAAATCACATTTCTGTGACCTATTTTTTCTACTATTATTACAATAACAATTTTAAGACACCATAACTAAAAAGGATTAGACAAAAAAGTTCTCTCTCTGACTGTTTACTTCATGCTTGTGTCAGTTCTGTTTTTTCCCCTCTCTAATCAGTTTTCCCTGTTTGCCTGGGTCTTGCACACAGCAACAGGAAGCAAGTTCTCAAAAATAGGAAAATGGGATAGTAAAACTAAAAAAGTTGGCAAGGAGACTCAGGCAAGTGAAATTTTGATTTTAAAGTTGACCGTGTCCCTTGAATTGCATAAAGTCCCTTTATATGTATGAAATGATGTGTATTTAGTATTGAATAGATTTTAACTACACACTGGCCTAGAACACCATGTCAATTGCTAAATCTCATTTCCTGTATATGTTTGGGCATGCCAACACTCCTCTGAAGATTTATTAGTAAAAGATTATACTCATAAAAACGGTTTTCAATTCTTGGATTAGATGAGGGAGTGGCCCCGTTACCTCTGCAACTACCCATGCCAACAGTCTGAAGCAAATTACTTCCCTCCTCAGTGTAACCAACACAAATTAGAACAAACTCCCTTCCTATTGAAACATTGTACAAAGTATAGTCTGCCCTGCCATCTGTGGTGGATTAATGGTCAGGTTTCAAACGGGCAAATACACGTATTCTGAGGACACTATGAAGCAGTTTTTATTGCTATAAGAACACTTAAGCAATTCAAATTGCAAAAATCCTGAGAGGGTGATGCCCCTTGTCTTCTGACCCCACTACTAGATTTTTTTAACCTCCAATATTTGAGAACTCAGATAATGCCAAGCTTCATCATTTTTATCCTACAGCATTTAAAGCCATTAAAAGCAATTATCAGAGTTGTCATGCCGTCCAATATTATTAATTAAAATATCTTCACATTTTGATTGAAGTTAAATGGTAATCATGAACAGGTTGTAAACTTTGAATTTAATCTTCACTTTTATATGTGTACATAGAATATAATTCTTAAAAAGTCACCTGCACACAGTAGGGAAGCTTTTCCTTAATATAAATAGGTTCCATATTTACTGAAAATGTAGTCTCTTTTCTTGAGCCATGGTGTAGGCCTATCTTTCATCTGACATACATACTAAATAGAGTTTTGACCAAACAATATGCCCAAGTCTTCATCTTTTCTCTCTCTCTCTCTCTCCCTCCCTCCCTCCCCTGCCCCCCGCGCGACTTGGAGCTTCTTAAATTGTTCTGCACTTATTCTGTCCACTTGACTGAATGCTTTTGGTATTCTTGAATTTCTCTCCATCTCTCTTGTGTTTAATTCCTAAACTTTTCTTCCATACTAGCTGTTTCGCTGCCAGGAATAGAGTGGACACAAGGAATTGGGTTTTTTATATGGGCACCAGGGGGAAATCAGGTGCTGCAGGAAGTGGTATTAACTATTCAGTAGCTGGCAGTCTTCCCTCGAGCCACTGCTGAATCAGTGCCCTTGCATGGTGCCAGTTTGGACGCTGTACAACTAGCTTTTAATGCAATGCAGGACTAACATCTAGAGTAGTGAAAACTTTATAAAAATTTCTTGAGGTTCATCATTGTTTGGACCAAATAACAAGTTCCATACAGATTTCTTGGGAGCAAAAAATATGAAGCAGGATTCACTGCTCTTCCAGGCTCACTAGCATAAGGGAAGCTGAGGCACGAGATCTTAGATCAGAATTTTCCAGGTATTGCTTCAGTACATTTAACTAAGAATCTGGACAGATTTCTTCCAAAAGAAATTCGAAAGAAAATTAGCATCAAGAACCTTGACAACAAATAAAATTAGTAAATAATAAGCAGATGCAATGAAGGCCTGTTAAGTATATAGCCATTATCTTTTACGTAGTATGAAGAGGCGTTAAGTATGTAATTCTTTTCACTGAGATTATTATTACTGATTATTTGTATTTTGGTAGCACTTAGCGTCCCCAGTCATGGGTCAGGAGCCCCATTGTGCTAGGACCTGTGCACACATAATAAACACACAGGCTATATAAATTGCTAGTCCTTTTTTTATTTTATGCAAGCAGCTGTATACTTTTTGATAGAACATGTGATATCTGATCATAATAGTTTCTGCTGCAGTGTTTGCCCAGTCTTGGAAGTAGGTGAACTGGTTTGGACAAAATGAAAGCTGCCCCCAAAATAAACCTTTCTGGGGAATTTTCTGATGTTGTCAACTTTTTTTAAACTTCAGAACATTTCTTCACTTACTGTTTCTGATCAGTTCAGTCTGTGTCTAAATGGTTCAGTTCAGGTTTGGCTGACTTCAGAGAGTTAAGATGATTTGGGGAGTTCAGATAAGCAGCTGAACTTCTCTGTGCATACCAGGGTTGAAACTTTTGCATGTCTGAAGAAGTGCATCCCTATCCATTCATTCTTGCTCTGCTGACATGTCCCAGCATGCAGTCTGCTAGTGCTGTCATTTATCACTGTTAAGTGGTGAGGAATAGCATTTTAAAATTGTTAACTCCGAAGAGGCAGGGTCTGTGTCCTCCTATATATTTGAATATCGCCTAACACAACATGGCCCTGATCCTGACTGCAGTCTCTGAATGTTATTGTAATGTAAATATTTAAATATAAACAGTAAACTGGGGAGGCAGCATGGGCCAATGGCTATGAATTTGGGCTGAGTCAAGAGATCTGAATTCTTCTCTGAGATAAATTCCTTAGTTAGTTCTTCCTTGTGGTCTATGTTCCTGTAGATCCAAGAGTAGATCACATTTTCCTGTGTGAGGATTTCTATCCCCTTTTCTCTTGTTGCTATATGAAAGAAAACAATACAAAGGCAACAGGGGGAAAATGACTGATTATACAAGTGAATCAGTGCAACTGACTATGCACAAAGTTAACAGAGAAATAGAGAAAAATATTTTCCTTTAATTTCTTTCAGTTGTAGTAATTGCAGCTGTAGTCCTAAGAATAACAGTTTATATATATAAAAATACAGAAATGCAATTTTTAAGAAGTGACTTATAAGTTGACTGCACCTTGAAAAAGAAAAAAAATTGGAGCAGACAAGGAATTATTGCATGTATTGCATACCAGTAGAGGGGATGGTGCTCCATAGCAATTTTTTAAATCGATATTATGTATCACAGAATAAGTCATAGCCCATGTGTATTTTTTTACTTAAATATATTTTCTGTGTGAATTTCAGTTTGGTTTGGGTAATATTATTTCATTGAGCAAGTGATCAGAGCGGTGCACTAGATTTTAATCAAGTCTTTTATTTTAAATGGCACTCACATGGCTAAAGTTTTCGAAACATATCTTCATAATCTTGATTTCATATTGGGCCAGGAAATGAAGAGTTATGACAGATTGCTAGTTTAATTCTACAAAGAAAAATAAGTATTTGGGTAGAAAGAATTAATTCCATTCCAAATGTTTAATTCGACAGTAATCAGTTTATATGATCTCTCTATTATTACTATACCAATGTTGGCCAGTGCACAGTGCTATACCATTTTGAATCCAAGAATAAATCATTTTTACTGTGTAGGATTCAGTAAAATATAGTTTGTATCTTTTATGCCAAGATAAACTTTTAGACTTTATCCTAAAGTTGAGATGGGCATTTGCAGCATTC
The DNA here is from genome assembly GCF_965152235.1 of Eretmochelys imbricata. Lineage (NCBI taxonomy): Eukaryota > Metazoa > Chordata > Testudines > Cheloniidae > Eretmochelys > Eretmochelys imbricata. The sequence continues at coordinate 26,053,604 of NC_135573.1, forward strand.
ATTTATGTCTCAGTGTAATTTAAAAATACTGAATTCTTCTCTAAAAAAACGAAATCCTTAATGATGATCAAGCGTGGATGGAGTTCTTGAGCCTCTTGGTCAAATTCCACCAAATGAGGATCAAATTTTATAGACAAGTATGCAGCTAAAGTCTTTTTCACAAGTGAGGAGTAGAACTGGAAATCTACTTTAGCCTTGGCTTTCCCTCCAACCCCCCAACTCTTCCCACTAGTCCTTTACTTGTCTGACTCTAAGACATGGGTGCACACAATACAGCTGGAACAACTATGACAGAGGTGAACGTGTGGCAACCCCTGGGCACTGTAATTGTAGTATATCGCAAACCGGTGGGGCTTGTGGGAGCTTCTAAGAGAGCTGGAATTGATTGTTAGGTTTAGTGATACTCAGGAGGTCAGACTAGATCATCTGGTGGTCCCTTCTGGCCTTAAATTCTATGATATATGTTGAGAAAAATTGAGCCTGCCCAGAAGAGAGAGAAAATTGGGTTAAGGGCCAACTGTATTTGTACCTTAGTTTCTATACATTCAACCAATCTTTCCCCATTTATTCGGGCAGCAGGGTGCTACCAAGTGAAGCTTATGTGTTGACCCTCAGCGGCCATTTCAGTTTACCCTTTTGCTACCCATCATCCTTTCTTTTCTTGGAGAGGAAAGAATTTATGGATGCCGATGGGCTGCCACGGTGAGCATCAGGGAGAGAGGTCACTCAAAGTTTGGAAGGTTGCTAATTAGGATTTTTTCCTTCATGAATTAGTCAAAGCTAATTAGTGTCTTTCTCTGCAGAGCTCCTGATGCAAACATAAGCACAGAGCAGTTACGGCAGAATTCTTGAAGGCAGCATTTTATTATTAACAACAACAACAACAGCAAGGACTTAACTAACCCCTTTTCTCTTCTTGATTGCTGTTGGCTTTACAAAGATGGGTGTGTATGTCTGTTTCTAGATGGTGCAGTTGTGGTGCACTGAAGTAAATAGACATGCCCAAGTTCATTAGTGAAGCCAAGTCACCTGACTTCCAACATTATGCCCTGCTCACCAGACCACACTGCCTCTTTCTTAAGAGAAGAACTAGCTGATCTCCATTTCTTACTCCTGGGGGAACTCCGGCCAAAAAATTAAAAATTCTGCACACAGTATTTTACAATTCTGCATATTTTATTTGTCAATATAACACAATGTAATCACGCTGGTTTCATTTATTTAGGTAATTTATTTAAACTACAATACAATGGATGGAGAATGGGAGTGATGAGCATTGGAGGAAATTCCCAACACCCGTTGTCTAATAGTAATGTAGCTTGGTTTGACTCTTTATTTCCAGTTATTAGTCAACAAATATATGCAGCCATATGCTCAGTGATACATCATAGGCAACTGAAGAGCAAGTGATGACTGGGAAATCAAAGTCTCAATTTATATTGGCTACTGTCCATCACCAGCAAGGTCAATAGCAAATAGTTCATGGAGCACATTTTTTCACTCCAAAAATTTAGACCAGTTCTAATCACTAAAGCACTATAAGCATTTATAAGGCCATACTGTCCTTTACACCACTCTGGCAATGTAAAGGAACCTTAAAACTTTTACACCTGTTTTATACTCTTGGGAGAATTCACAAAGGCAGTCTGAACAATTTACTAAGCAGGCAGGCTGCTACATTCAGCTCTGTCTGAGGGGACAGAGTCCGTCACATGCCTACCTCCTCAGAAACACCCCAAAGCCCTGCCCCTCCACGCTAAGCATGCCTCAGTAGCGAGTGAGAGGGACAGTGTGTGTGTGTGTTTGTGTGTGTGTGTGTGTGTGTGTCTCTCTCTCTCTTACATGTACGACTGCTCAGCCCCCCTCTCCTCCCGACGGTAATTTACGTCTCTGCCAGCTCCTCCAGGAACCTAGACTGACATGCCTGTACTGCCAGGGAGGGGTGTGTGACCACTCTTGCGGCTTCCCTTTGCTTCCCCATTAGAAGTCTTTTTTCTGCAGGGAAGCAAAGAAATCTGCGGGGGACATGAATTCTGTGCACGTGCAATGATGCAGAATTCTCTGAGAAGTAATTTCTGGAAGTGGATGAGTCAAGCTCAAGGGAGCTTGTTCTTATTCTTATTCTGCAAGTATTATAATCTACTGTGATAGTGGTCTAACACCACTTTGGTAATAACGCCATTTACTGTAAACTATAGCATTTAGGCCATGAGAGTAGATTACTTCAGGTTTCTGGTTTTTTTGGAAAAATAAGGATTGTATGCTTCTCTAAATGAGGGAAGTAGTGTGTGGAAAATGGTTTGTATTTGCGAGAAGAGGAAACCTCAGTGTCTTACCTTCTTGTTCCCAAAAATTCTTCCAAAATCTACAGAAGCAGGAAGAGGGTTACAGTACTGAGCTTGTTCACATCTCAGAGGGCTTGTGACATAAGCAAGTGTTCTTTGTAGGTTATTATTTGGGTAAAGTGCTTTCGAATTTGATCCACTGCTGTCGATCTAGTGAGTTATGCCAGATTCACTCTGCCACTGTCAGCACCAGTAGAGAATCATTATTTTCAGCAGCAGCCGCCGCCATCTCATGCTCGTTCACTGGAGGAGTCTGTGGCACTTGCAGATGGATGCTGATTAACCTCCAGGTATCTGACATAAGGCTAACTATGTGAAGAGGAAAATTGCTGTGTATTTCTCTATTAAACAGAGAAACACTGTGGTCTAACATACTGAGCCTTGGAGCCATGAATTCTCGCTTCCAATTCACTGTGTCCTTGGACAATTCACTTAAACCTCCTTTTGTAAGGCTGTAAATATGGAGTCACTTCACTGAGATCACTAGAAATCCTGTGGATTTACATCAGTGTAAATCAGAGGGAAAACAGACACCCATCATTACAAAACAGGGATAACAGTCCTTACCTGCCTCTCAGGGGCATTTTAAGGATTAATTAGTTAATGTTCATGAAGGGCTTTGAAGATGTAAAGCATTATACAACTACTATTGCTTTATCCTGTCTTACTCTTGGCTCCTGTACTGCTTCTGTCATAAAGGTTGTCACTTCAGCAAGATGGCTGTCTACAGCAGTCAGCTCAGAGTTGTCAATTTTAATTAAAATCTTATGTTTCAAATTCAAGTCACAGTTTTAGACATGCTGAGATATGCTTTATAATGTGAACTTTTCACATTGCTGGTGCTGAATATAATGGGGAGAGCTTTCGGCTTTCTGGAATTCCCTCTTTTTTTGTATCAATTGCAGTTAAATTAACTAAATTAGTTAAAAAAATCAATAGAATCATTTTGATGTACATGATGTTAAAAATTAGCTTTGAGTACTGAACACCAAGTGCTCCTGAAACTTCCTAATGTGCTCCTTACTATCTGGCAGTTATGTGTTTTCAATCATTCCTATCTCTGAAAGGTCTTTTCTCTGTTGAGAACAACCAATTTGTAATAAGCAAAATTTCAGGAACATTAACTTAAAGTAGCAGAATTATCAGGAATATTAGGCTTCAAAGTTCTAGCAGTATTCTGGCTGAATATGTATGGCAGTCTCTTAGAAAGTGCATTGAGGTTAATTCATTGAATGATGTAGTTTCTTCTTGGAAATATACCGAGTGCGAAGAGGATTTGATTGGATTTGAAATGTCCCATGTACTGTGCTGAAACTTTATCACATATGGAAACTAATAATTCAGGTTCTGGAGAACACAGAATATTTTAAACGGAGTCCCATCCTAAAAACAGGCAGTTTTAGACCTTGCTTTTGGCTGTGTGTTATCAGTGCTACCCTGTATAATGTCCATGTGTGTTCACGCTGCAAAGATTATGGCTCAGTTTCACTTGAGACACTGTTCTTTTATTCTGATATGGTTTTCCTTGGTCATGGGCTTTCCCCTGAGACTAGTTCTTTCCAGTTCTCTTTTAACATGTCTCTCTCACACATTCAGCTGGAGATAAGAGCCAGATTCTAATCTGTTACACTTGGGTAAATTTGGAGTACTGTTCCTTCTCTGAAGGCAGTGGAGTTTCCTCCACATTTATGCCTGTGCAACTAAGATCAGAATCTGGTCCAAGGTGTCAGGGTTTTCCCCCCTGCTTTCTTGTGGTTTTGTTTCTGGAACACTGCTACTTAGAGAAGACATTTATTCTTGCTGATACCTAAATCAACACAGATGTTCTACAGCCCTGAGGTTTCCAGTGTAGGCTAAAGTTAACATAATTTTGTAAGTCAATTATCCCAGAATAGTTTTGATTTTTCTGTTTTCAAGGGATTCTTATAAAATCAAAAAATTTTGCTTTAGCATAATGGCTCTCTGATGTGTTGCTATACCCTCCCACCTCCTGCCTTCCCTTCTTAAGTAGTTTAGGAAATTTGGATACCTACAGGGTAATATTAGAAGAGAGGTACTTGAAAGCAAGGTTACTGTAGTAGGTTTATTTTAAGTGTGCATGTGTTTTCTCTCTCACCTTTTGTCCTGATTCTATTCAGTTTCTTAAGTGTTTAAAAGGAACAAACATGTGAAGGAATGGACCTATTTGACCCTTTTAGGCTTATGTAGTGTGTACAACAATAAGTCCAACAAAAAGTCAGCACATTCTCTGCCTCAGTAGAATCCAGCACTGGCTTTGCTAGTCTTGTCCCTGGCTCTGTATTTAGAAAAGCTAGCACTAATGGCTGGTTAAATGTGATAAGATCACTTCTGTATCTAATCCTGATAGATTTATCTAACTGAGTTCAGTTTGTAATTGTAAGGAAACATGTTTCAGCGGAAACACAGTTGAGTATCTTAAACTGTTCAGATGAGCTGCTTCTTCCTCTTGTTGGTGTCAGTATTATAGTTGTGTATAACAGCCCCTCAGACTAGTTTCCAGTGCTTAGCTATACACACATATTCTACTGTAAGGTATTGAACTGTTTGACCTTGGCTTCTGGGAGCGACCTTACAGTTTCAAAGAACACATATGGGGAAGATTTGTCCTAATCAAATGAGATGTATTGACTGTGTCAAGGGGTTGTCAGCTTTCTTGTTATGAATGTAGGTTTTGACTTTCATTCTGTAGCTAAACTGCAGTGCCATAAATGCATACACCAAAAAATATGGCCAGTAAATAGTCATAGGAGTGAGTATGGGCTGGGAAATGAAGGCCTTCCGGGTGTGCTTGCTGGGAGCAAAAATAAAACTCTGAAATGTAGCCATATAAGGAATTATTAGCTGTTTTAAATAGGTCTCAGTGGAAGCTCACCACTATAAAGTAAAAACATATGTTGTGTTTAGATCACTTCATCAGTGGCATTGTTTTGCAGGTTGGATTGGAATGGTTCACAGCTTAGTCAAAAGCAGTTGATTAATCCATTCATCTGCTTGGGTCTAGACAGGAACAGAACAATCATTTTCCACTGTTCTGTATTTATTTAATTTTTGGGTGGGGTGGAATGAGCTTGCATTTCTTGGTATAAACAGTAATTTTTTTCCCCGTTCAAAATGGGGCCTGAAGGGAATTCCCTTCTCATCCTTTCAGCTTATACCTCTTGTCTCTAGTTGTCCCATGAGGACCCGGTAGTGACTTCTTTTTAGACTGAGTGGTCACATGGCAGTGAATATAGGTTTGCTTCAAGAAGCACACACCTGGTACCGCTAGCATTTCTTTTAAATACATTTCTTAAAAAATAAATAGTTAATTGGTTTTTGTCTGTTGCACACACAACACTACTACACTTAAATATCAGCTGTCATCCCAAGGACTTTGAAATGTTTCACAAAATATACATACATCACCCAAATATCTCTGGGTTAGAAAGCCATAGCCAGTTTTGTAGGAGATCTTAGGCCAGGGACACTAGGGTAAATCTCAGTTCTTACAAAAAATACCATGGAAGCACGTGTTTAGCATTTATTAGCCGAGACTTTACAGAAAAATCGTTCCACTTCAAAATAGATTAGAAGAGGTATGGGGAAGCTGCACACTGCTGCAGTTGGGTATGTTATGGTGACAACAGCTATAGAATCCAAATTCTCCTGCTTCAAAAGCACTGGCCTCTATTGCTTGAACTGAAGAAAAATCTCCTTTAGCTTTTGGCTGTGTGGGGCCCATGACACAGTTGAGTAGTTCTGATTCCATCCAGCAGAGGGCAGTGGTGCATTTATTGCGCTCGCGCTCTCTCTCTCTCACACACACAAAAGCCAGGGTGTTGCAATTTATCTTACTACATTTGTATTCTACAAATCTCAGTTGCTTTGTTCACTTTTAACTTTAAAAATCCTAGAGGGACGCAGGACAATTTTGAGAAACTTTCAGAGGTACAAGTGGAAGATAGGTTCACAACAGTCATTGATTTTTTTCAATGGGAATTGGCTGTGTAAGTGTCCTTTATGCATTTGAAAATCTGCCTCTTTATCTCCGCAAAAGTATTACTTTTAAGAGTGATCGCTCTCAGATTTGAAAGGCAAATAAGTTCTTTTAAAAGAGCTGCCATTTTAAAAAATCCTTCTATGCCTGTGTGCATAGAAGAAATCACAGTGCTATACAACCTGGTTTTAGATCTAAACACTAACCAAGAAGTTCTCAGTGTCCATAAATGGGAAGCCCAATGGCACAGCTGTTTTTTCTGGGGTAGGTTAAAGCAGAGATCACTGAAATGAGTCTCATAATGCTCTAAGAATTGAAGGGCCAACAGCTGCCTAAAGCATGATTCTTGTTCATAATGAAAGTGCACTTAAAGTTGGTTACTGTGTTTGGGGAAGACAAGGCAAAAATTGGAGAAAAATTGAAGGGCGGGAAAGAGAGTTGGTGCATTAGTTTCCTATCAGAAGGTTTAATTCAAGCCTGGCTTGATAACTTAAAAAAAAAATCAAATCTTTAGCAGGCATTTATCTTTCTTACTGGAGCTTTGTGCAGTGCTTTGAGGGAGGCCCCATACTGAGAGCTCAGGGACTTTGGCCAAATTCAAAGGGGAAATTAGGACCCAGTCCTCTCTCTCGTGATCCATATCTGTCCCCCCAGTACCATATCATCTGAGCATCTCATAGACTTCAATGTATGTATCCTCACCATATCCTTGTGAGGTAGGGAAGCACTATCCATATATTACCCATAGAGGACTAAGGCACAGAGAAGCTCAGCCAGTTGCTCAAGGTGACACAAAGTCCGTAGTGGAACTGAGAATTGAACTCAGGTTTCCTGAGTCCCAGGCTAACCACTGAAATAGTCTTTCTCTCTACTTTGAAGTCTGTAGCAAAGCTCCCATTGACTTTAATGGGAGCAGAGTCAGTCTTCAGAGTAGGGCCTTCCTACTAGTCCTGTTTGAGTGAATGCTATCCCACCTCCTGTTAACACTAATGGAAAATTCCTAATGGGAAAAGGATACAACCAGTAGGCTTCTGTAGAAATTTCAGAGGGTTCTATAGAAAATAATCTATTGAATTTGATAGAAAATGTGGTTTGTTTGTAGCTCTGTCACACAGATACTCTATTATTCCATAGGGTGGCCCGAAATCCTATAGGGAGGTCATCGCTTTCTATTAAATCCTATAAGACTTTTCCGTAAGAGAATAAACACTCGGGTGGTGGGAGGGGGCATATTTTAAACAAAAAAATTCATGTAAACTTGTTTGGTTTTAATGTAAAAATAAGAATACTTTAAAGGTGACTTTACATAGTCAAAAAAGCATTAAAGGAGTGATTCTGCTGTAATTTTATGTGTGTGTGTATACATACATATTCCTTTTGTGTGTATGTGCATATATACATATGCATGTTTTTCCTTCTTGTACTGGGCTGGCAGTATTTTGATTGCAGAGCAGAGACCATTCCCTGAACTTCTGCAATCGGCTCTTTTTTTCCCATCACAATAAAAATTCTGAAGGAGCACTCAATTCTCCTAGAGATGAAGCAGCTGTAGGATTTCTAATGGGGAAACTGTGCTGAACACAACTTAACCAAATTAAAAAATAAGCTTTACTTAAGAATGAGTGACTGACAGAGGGTTTGATTCCCTTCTTGCTCACACTGGCGTAAATTGGGAATAAGTCCATTGGAGTCCATGAAGTTGCAATGATATAAATAACAGCATAAAATGAGAGGTGAATCACACCCAGTAAGTCCCATGCAGAGATGCCAAATGGCAGCACAGGATCATCAGAAAATCCCGCAGAGAAACTTGAAAAGTTAATTATTGGGGACATTTTTTCTCTTCTGGAACAACGTCTGTTGTTTACCGAAACAAGTTACAAGCCTGCACAAAGCCTGTTATGCATGTTGTTGGCCAAGATCATACCAGCTTATAGGAAATGCACTTGTGTCTTTCTGTTTGCTAGTCTTGTATGTTGTCCTATTTTGTGACCTCCATTTCACCACCCCACATTGACAGCTCCCTGCCCCATATGCCTTTCCCTGTGAGGAAGAAGGGTTTCTGTGGCTAGTAGTAAGGTAAATAGGAAAGAGGAGGAGAATTCAGCTTTCCTTTTTGGATACTGAGGGAGGAGGGTCTTGTCTTGGCACCTTTAGAATATGTAGCAGAGTTCTTGGGTTTTGTGGGACCAATGCAACTTGCTTTCATGAACGGCAAATGGCTTCCTTTGTGCAGGTCTTAATGGGGAGAACGATACCATACAGAGAATGCTGTGCAAACTGCCATCTTATCTAGCCTCAACAGGAGCATCGGACTTGACCTTGAGGAGCTTTTCCCATTTCGAGGGCGGGGAGAATGTTCCAATTGAACTTCATTTCTAATCCCAGGCTAAATAATAGGCATAATCATGCCCAAGGAAGACAGCCCAGTACTTTCTCTGTGAATTCACACTTCCCAATACCTAGTCGAGTAAGAAATCATAATGGTGTAAAAGAAAACTAGGAAATTGTTTGAAAATAATGTAGACTGCTGGCTTACAAAGCTTGGTAGGCATCTGCCCCCTCACACACCAGTAGTGCTTGTGAAATGGGAAGGACAAGAAGAGAGGGCAAAGGGAAGCCCACAATGAGCAGATGCCAGTGAGATGCTGAGAAAGCAGTGGGAGTGCATGCTGGGGAATTCACATGAAGAAAGAAGTGGTGGTAGCAGTTGGCAACAATTGTGGCACATAGCGTTGTGCTCCACTTCCATTCCAGCAGAGGTTTCATTGGAGCTATGACTCGGCTGAAGGGGCGTTCCATGGCTCCCGATTGCAGAAGCAATGCACTGGAAATGTTTTTTCATTGGAGAACATGGAAGCAAAAGGTTTCCACAGAATTACAATGAATCAGACATGCACCATGTCAGCAGTTTTGGAAGGAGATCTCTTTTGTAGCTGTGCTTGAGTGTGCGAGGGAAGGGAGGAGGTTGCTGATGCTGTTGAGATTTACCAAAGAGGAAGTAAATATAAAGGGGCTAGCTTGTGCCTTTAGGCCAGGCCTACGCTATAAACATACGTTGATGACACTATATTGCTCAGGGGTGTGAAAAATCCTTCCCCCCCCCAAGCAGTGCAGTTATACTAACCTAACACCCAGTGTAGACAGTGCTATGTGGACAGGAGGGCTTCTCCCATTGACATAGCTACCACCCCTTGTGACCGAAGCTCTTCATTGAAGCACTACAGTCAATACTGGGCTGCACTGCTGCAGCGTTTTCAGTGTAGACCTACCCTTAGGCACAGCCCAGACTAAAGGGTGGTATAGAACTGTACTGACCCTGGGATAACACTGGGATGAGCCCTGCTCACTAGTGAGCAGGGAGAGCAAGTCCACTGCTATCGGGCACTGCCTTCTCCCACCCTACTCATCGTGCAAAGGGGACCGGAGGGAGCATGGTCTGCCTCCCCCCAGCCAGCGTAGGGCACGATGTGCCTCCTAGCAGAGTAGGGGGAGAGTTGTCTCCTGTGTGCAGGGACTGAAATTCTCCCTGACCGTGGGAGCGTCACACAAGGCTATCAGAAAGCCTCCGCTGTGAACCCACGCAATGGCCAGCCAGAGAGTTAAATGGTTAAAGAGAAAATGTATGGGTCCATTAGAACAAGCCATGCAGGGCTGGGTTAGAGGACAAACATGACCTTGTACTTAACTTACGTTGGTTTTTTACAGTGAAATGTGAGGCTGCTATCAGAGGAGTAGCAGCTAAATTTCATATGGCTGGAGCCCTCAGAAAATCAGAGAGAGAGTTAGTTGATTACTGAATAAATTTAGGTCTATGATGGCAACACCTAGAGGCACCATTGTGCTTGGTGTTGTATTAACAAAGCATGAGAGACAGTCCCTCGCCCAAGAGTTTACAGCCCAAATAGAAAAGACAAAGGGCAGCAGGGGTAACAGAGTCACAGAGAGGTGAAGCAACTTGGCCAAGTTCACATAACAGGTGAGTGGCAGAGCTGGAAATTGAATCCAGGTCTCCAGACTCCTAGCCCTGTTCACCAGACAATGCTGGATTCGGTACAGAGTTAAGTGAAAGGCGACATGTCCAGGATGGGAGGGTCGACCAGAATGCGCTTGCTTGTCTCCTGACATTCAAATTATCTTTAACAAAGTAGAAAAAACATTGTAAAGTCCCTCTTGAACTCCTCCCTTCTCTAAGGAAATATGAGTTCATTGCATTGTGTGAACAGTATTACAGAGGAGAACAATTGCTTGTCATGTCGCAATTAAGCTTTGTGTCCCGGTGGTGTAATGCCCTCCCAATCGGATCTGGGATCTATATACATGTTTTAAGAGGGGGCAAGGAGGCTGCCATCTGACTCAGATTTAATGTATTTCAAGTAATAAAAGCCACACAGTTCCCACGAACTTGTCAACTAGCTGTTCATATTTTCAGCATTACCTCTTTAAGAGCAATCTGAGCAATCTCTGGCTGTGGATATCGCAGTCATTACAGAGTGACTTCAGAAATGTTAGTCAGATTATGACACTGACTTCCTGCTTGCTGAGTAATCAGTCTGTCCCCTGGTTTGTGATAAATTCTATTTGCTAACACACCCTGTCCCTTTCCCACATAGCTGTACATTACATGGGGTTTTGTTTAAAAAAAAATCTAATCTAAACAAATACTGCAAAATGCCCCAAAGTCTGTTGAATCTTGAGGATTTTTTTTTTAACAATTATTATTGTTTATATGCGCCTAATGGGGAAATGGTTTGACAAGAGTCTGCTTTGTGCTACAATATCTGGCCATGTGCCCGTTTATATGCTTTCTGAGACTGTATACAAGCAGACAGCATTGAAAAATGAGGAGGGGGTACTGTGGGGAAACACGTCAGTCAGACTTAATAAATCAGGGAGATTCAGTAAGATTCCATTTGAATTGACTCTGTGCCAGCCGTACGCTATACATCATGCATCTGGGTTGAAGCTGACGTTTTAATGGTTTTATTAGTTTAGGAAGAATACTTTTATTGTATGTTACTTCAATTATATTAAGTACTGCGTGAAGTTCTGATGAGCTTATATTGCCTTCCTGTATATATTACGCTGTGTGCCTTCTATCCAAGATCCTAACAGTAATCTGGTGGAATCCTCTTAAATAAGGAGCTGCTAAATTAATAAAGCTGTTAATCGCATACAAAAAATCCTGTGTGGAAATGCCAAATCAGACCATAAAGGTTTTGAATTGGGAGAGTCTTGTAGGGGCAGGTAAAATGGCAGCTTACATTACAAAGATCCATTTCAAATGATGATTTTACACACTGTTCACTATCATTTTTTTAGGCATTCTCCATGCTTCGGCTTCAATCACAATCACTTAGACTGCACTTTTCATCTAAATTCTTAATCCTCTCAGAACCTCTGTGTACTATTATTATGATCCCCTTTACACAGATGGAGAGGTTAAGTGACTTGCCCATGGCCTCTTAGGAAGTCAGTATCAGAACTGGGATTTGGTTCCGGGGTGGCATTTCTGTGCTTAGTTCTTGAGATTGTGATTCCATTTTAAGTATTTTTATGTAGACTAAATATAAATTATGGGGTGAAATTTTCAAAAGTGACTTAGGTACTCAAGAGCCTATAGCTTACGGTTTGTCTACACCTACAGTGCTGCAGCTACATTGGGGCAGGTCTGTTGCTTGAGGGCTAAGTGAAGACGCTACCTATGCCAACAGGAGAGCTTCTTCCAGGTTCACAACTTCCCTGAGTGGTGGTAGCTATGTTGATGGGATAAGCCATCCCATCAACATTGCTCTGTTTACACTGGGAGTTCAGTCAGTATCTGCATTGCTCCAGGGTGTGAATTTTCCACACCCCTGAGCAACCTAGTTATACCAACAGAAGTTTATAGTGTAGACCAGAGCTTATTGAAATTCAGTGGAACTTAAGTTCCTAAACCACTTTGGTGTTTTTGAAAATTTTATCCTACATCTTGTACTGTTTAGGCTATCGTGGATGGGGGGAAAAACCCATTAGCCAGGAAACCGTGGTACAGCAATTGCTTCCAAATGTTGATACTATCACACTTTAAACTAAAGGGTAGACAATAGGGCCTAAAAGTTAGTGATAGGTAACTCCTAGTGAAAAATAATAACTGACAATGGGTTTTTGTATATAATTAGCCACTTCTGCCTGTCCCTACAGGTAAATAGATCTCTGATTACTACAGATGATGGTTATAATATAATTAGTAACTGGGTTAGGTGTAAATGCATCTGTGTTTGGCTGTACCTGTATTTTAAGCAAACAGGGTCATAGTCAGACAGTTCAGTGGCAGAGTGGATATAATTTTGATTTCTTTTTTAGGGGGGAAATGTTCACTATGGCTCAGCCTTTCAGCACAGGATGTTCCTGTTTGAAGTTCCTGTTTCCTTTTAAATGCAGTACTTATATGTTTCAGGAAGTAGTCATGATGCTATTCTGTTGGTCTAGTGAACTTTTGTGCCTGTCAGGCTCAGTGTTACCAGAAACTAGGAATTGCAATGGACCCAGTTAAAAAAAAATAATAAAAAAACCTAGTGAGTAGATGTGTAAGGGTAAAGCCACTCTGTGGAAAATATATGGAAATCACAGCTTCAGGGCCCAATTCTGCCATTGATTATATGTACACACAGTTCTCATTAGAATCAGTTGTAGCTGGGTTCACATAATCAGTAGCCGAACATGAAACCTTAATATCTTTCCTTGGAATATTTAGTATTGACCAAAATCTAATTTTTCACTAGCAAAGCGTAAAACTTATAGCCAGTCTGGTTATAAAGAGCCAACGTATGCATAGGTTGTCTGCTTGAGAGTGCAGTAAGAGAGACTGAAACAATAGCACTAAAAAAAGATTTTAACCATACACACCCAGTCACGTTCACCTTAATGGGGAGTTAATTTTAGTGCCTCAATGATATCTATTTCTATCTACCTTAGAGTTTGTACTGGTTCCCATCAGAGCTAACATTGCTGAGTTCTATGCTGCTGAACCAATTACATCCTGATTGTTTTGCTGCACATTCAGATCCACTAATCTGGACTGATGAGCTGCAGCTTTTGTCTCGTGAATGGCTGGCAACAGTATTAATACTAGTAGCTGCATCAATGGCTGAATGTTTGGTCTTGTCTCCCTGGAATCCCTCTTCTTGGCTCTGTTTCAGAGAGGCAGTCACGGCAGAATGTTGGGCTCAGAAAATCTCTCTTTAAGTAACAAGGTGTGTCAGATGGAGAAAATCTTTAAACATAGACTCTCAAAGTAACTTCAGGGCTTCACTTCAATCCACTATTGTGGGCCATCTTGTGTGTTTAAAATATATCAGGCTTAGAAGGGTCAACAGAAGAACTTTCTGAACTCAAACCTGTCCTAGGTTGGGCTTGATAGTGACCTGAAAGCTGTTGCCATCTGTTAGCTATTTGATGGCCTCAGGCCACTTCTGAGTGGAGAGGAATCCCATATTGCACAGACTATACTCAGTACTGGCACCCTTGCTGGCAATCTCAATTCAGCCCAGCAACTGAATGAGTATGGTGACCAAAGTGCTTTCCAATGCCTAGAATATTCCCATAGCACTCCTGACTTGACACCTTTCTCTTTTAAATGAAGTTAGTTCACCAACACAGCTGGACATACCTGGCACACTCTGATGTCCCTTTGATTGCTGTTTCTGGACCATATAATCCATCTGCCATGAAAGTAGTTAAATCTGGAATAGCTCTGTCTGATTTTTCTGTTGTTTAAATCTGAGGACTCATGCCAATAAAAAAAAAAAAAAGCCAAACCCGCCAAAAAACACCCACACACAAACTTAGTGCCCCATGCCAGCTCTTTAAGTCAAGTAAACCAAAAATCTTGAAATACCCTTATAAAGTTAAGAAACACAGTTTTGCCCATGTACACAGTGAGAAATCAACAAGAACAAGTGATGTTGACCTCAGACCCCAGGCAGACAGAATATCTTTAATCTCATGTTGTACTAGATTCTTAATCTCCCTTACATTGCTATGTCTCATTTGTACATATTTCCCTGTGTATAGACAGATAGGGGATTTATTCAAATATTAATCACCCTGACTGATGGTGGAGATTTGTGCATCTGACAAGTTGACATTCCAGCTATGCAAGTCTCAAAATTTACAGAGAGACAGCCATTACAGACAACCCTATCCAAAGTGCCTTTTTAAAGGGACTATATGGTAGGAAAACTTGACATTTTAGATAAGAGTTTGCAAACTTTTTGTTTAAATAAAAGTATGGGGGGAGTGTGGGGTCTTTGGCATGTTCATTATATTTTCTCGTGTGTTGACATCTCAGGTTTTAAAATCCAATTGGTGTTAGATTGCCAAAAGTTGTTAGGATTGCCTTGGGGACAAGTGACGTTTGAGTCTCACTTTCTATTTTTGTATAGAATGTTATCTACTGCATTACATTTATGAGCAGCCAAAAATGGCTTGATTGATCATCTTGCGGGACTGGCAATAAATGACATACCTCTCTGTTGTCAGGACGAATCATGTCGCTGGCTGCCTTTATGTTTCCTCCAGTGCATAGCTCATCAGCCTACGTTATAGGGTATGAAAGACAAGACTGTGGTTTGGTTTTCTTTTCATTTTGAGATAGCACATCTTTTGTTTAATACCAAACTGCTGACAGAATCCACTTTGATTTGTAACTGGTCACTCTAGTCTAATTTCAGGATGTACTATGAAAATTGCAAATATAGTATGGTGGGTCTGCACAAGAGATTCTGGGCAAGATTCTATACCCTGCTGAAGTCCACTCTATGACACTGTAGCAGCATGAAGGAAATGGAAAAAGCTCTCTGAAAATTCACCCAGCGCAAGGGTAGTGCAGGGATCTGTAGGGCACCTTATACCAAATTCCTGCACTGCCTCTGGTGTGCATGTGTGCCAAGGGAGTGCTGTGGCCAGAAAGGGCATGGAGGAGGCAAAGTGGTGAGTGGCTGGAGTGCTTTGCATTGGAGACTTCCTCAGTGGTCCACACTGGCCCTTAGAGCAGCCCAGAATGTGGAAAGTGTAGGGGTAGTTTAAAGGCACCTTTTTGTCTTCCCTCTCTCCTGGACTATCCCTAATCTAATAAAGATATGTTATTTTGGCTCTCAATTTAAGAGTTGGTTCAGCCGTTCCAGAAACCATTGTAGAAAACCTGTTCTGAGTGTAATCTACACTGTGTTCTTCAGATCCGACCACTTTGTGTCAGAGAAAAGATACTAACAGAGTTAAAAGCTAAAATACAATATCCGCTGCATTATGAGATTGACTGTATAAGCCTCCTATGTAAACAGAAAGCACCAATTTGTAAAGCTCCATGGTTAAATAACTGGTGCAGATTAATTTTTTCCAAATGTCAAATGTCTGTATTTAAATTTAATATGTATGTTAAGAATCTTTTCTCTCCTTTGTTAGCCTTTGATTTGTAATAGGAATCTCTCCCATGGAGTCAGCTAGAATTACTACTACTTGTAAAAACCTTATTTCTAAGAACCCTTCTAGGAGCTGGGAAAAGGTTTGTTCCCTAACCAGGACATACTCACCCCCAGACTGCAACCTTTACAAATGCCTTTCAGCTGGCATTCGGTGAAGTCTCCACGGTATGCATCTGATGAAGTGAGCTGTAGCTCACGAAAGCTCATGCTCAAATAAATTGGTTAGTCTCTAAGGTGCCACAAGTACTCCTTTTCTCTCTGCTGAATATGTTTCTTAGTTGACAGGATCATGTTCAGATGAAAGCATTATGGGTATTTCTGACACAGAAGAACTGTCTGTACATTGTCTGTCTGTACAGCATCAGCAGGTCTTGGCTAACAGCACAAACCTCGTGTGCTTCTTCATCTCTCTTCCCCGCTCATTATTTCAGTTGTCTCTCTTAGGCAGGGCCTGTATGCTTTTTGTTGTAACACAAGCATAAAAGCAAAAGCTCTGCCCTTTGTCTCCCTTGTGTTCTCTCCCTCTCCCTGTCCAGGGTGCATCTAAGAAATGTTCCCCAGCCTAGCTCTGTAATGCCATTGTTTTAACTTGGACACTGTGATTCAATGACTTAATTATTTGAAACATTGACAGACCTGTCAAGAGACCTGGATGCTCTGATCATATGGATTTCCAATCATGTCTGACTGGAAATCAGATGCTTAAACAGGAACTCCAGTGATAGGAGATACTGTGGTAATAGGCTTCTTTAGAAATGCAGATTGAGGGACAGACTCTCCCCATGAGAGACCTGTCAAATTAATGACTGCAAGACCATCTCCTACATTTCCACAATGTGAGCATATACACCTTAAATACATGTGCACGACTTCCCTCCCAGGCCTGCATTTTATTGCTGCTTTTGCCTGTAATTCACATAGAGTAGGACTTCATTTTGGCAACTTTCTAAATCTCACTGGGAAAGTCTGAATCCTTGGTTTTAGAGGTCATTTAGAGTCGACTAGAGGAGCTTGAGGGGTATTCAGGGTGCAGTTGCACTGTGGGTGATGATGGGGAAAAAATGTAAACAGTGTCTTTAGTTGTATGTAGTAGTTCTCCCTCTATCTTTGTGGTTCACTCTTTCTATTCCCAGGAATAAAATAAATAAATATAATAATTTTAAAAAATCATACAGTGTCATACGTAACAGGTACAACATATAAAGCAAATGATTAACATTGTTTTTTCACTGCCAAGATGTCTCTGACAGTGAAATGTTTAAAAATTACTTTATGCAAATAAATTGGGAAGACTAACCCACCAGGAGGATTATTCTTTTGCTAGGCCTTTACCCTACAAATCTTTACCTTTGTGCATGGCTCTACACATGTTAATAGCCCCATTGGACTGCAGTGTAAAGATATTTATGTGCGGAAGTATTTGCAGAATTGGGTCCTTAGTGAAAAGTTAGCATTGAAAGTGCTGCTATTCATTGCTATGTAGCTAAGAAAGGAGGGCGATGGAGTTGGGGAAACCCATTACAAAGCCACTGAAATCTAAAAGTAGCTTTTGTTGTAGGATCCAAATAAAAAGACTATTTAAAAAAGAAATAAGACAGTCAAACTGAACCAACTTGTAAACACTCCCCAAGGTTCCAGTCTCATCGCAAAACATTTGAGCTTCATTCTTTTAGTTTATATGATGCCAGCTGAACCCCGAGATGTATTTGACAGCCTTGTAATTCTCCTACCAATCATTTATTCTCTGTTTACATTTGTATGTTATGACCTCGTTCCCTGGGCTGTTGAAGATAAATGTCCTATCAAAACTAAACCCATTGTACATGCCCTCTCTGGGCAACGTTTAGCATTTGGAAGTGGGACACTATATTTTTCTTGGCTGGACCATGGTTATAACTCATGAGAACCAGGCTTATCCTTAGAGGATATGAAGTTTCCACCCTCATGAATGAGCAGTAGCATTTTACAGTCCCCCATTATTTATTTCCCTTATTAGTTTTTAGTTGTAATAAAATAAACAAAACTGTACAGAACCATAACTTAGTGCTGACAGGCCGAGAAGCCTGGCTGGGTTCTCTGTTAATGGCCTTCGTATTTCTCAGAACTCCCCCCCCCCCCCTTCTTCTTTTCTTCACTTTATCAATTGAGGAAAAATAGCTGGAGTCTTTCTGAGGGTTGTAATAGAAACTGAGGCAGCAGCTGTATATGTGGTTTGTGGAGAATAGCTCTGAGCCATAGCTCTGTGTGGACAGAATAACCCAGAGATGATCTCACTCGGGGAGCTGGTTTCATATGTCTAAAGCAGCGGTGTCCAATAGAAATTCGATGCTAGCCGGACTTTGTGGTTTTGAATTTTTCTTATTAGCCACATTATAAAAAAGCTACATGTATTAGCCACAATTCAATAGCCTATTAGCTACATGTGGCTAGTGGCGAACATATTGGACACCGCTGGTCTAAAGGTTT
Source organism: Eretmochelys imbricata (assembly GCF_965152235.1). NCBI lineage: Eukaryota > Metazoa > Chordata > Testudines > Cheloniidae > Eretmochelys > Eretmochelys imbricata. The sequence goes on from NC_135573.1 coordinate 26,071,876, forward strand.
TGCTCGACATGTTAATGGAAGATAATTGGAGGGAGATGGCTCTTTTGGTTGTTCTCTGAAGCACATGCTAATTTTGATCAGACACCAGCAGTAGTTTAGTTAGCGTAGATATTAGGTGTTTGACTCTAATGAACATGGTTATGGTGTGTGCAGCTAGCTTTGGGCTGCTAAGGTCAGCAGTAGTGGTATATCATTTTCATAAGTTCACAAGAGATTATGATTGTATTTGTCTTGAGTTTATAACATTTTAATGGACAGTGTGCTCCTGGCAATGGAAATAAGATCTATGGGAGGGATTTATGGGTTTTTCCCGGTGCTGTACATATTAATGGAGACAAAGCCTTTTAAAAACAAATATATGGAGTATTTTATAAATAAATAATCCAGTATTATAAATTGTAAACGTGTATTCACCAGTGTATGTGACACAGAGAGTACCCTTAGAAAGTTCCTTCTGAGGCTGGAGAAAATAAAGGTTCTGGAGATATTCCCTTTACTTAAAAATGGTGAATATAACTGGAACTGGTAATATTTCAAGGACCAGAAGGAACTTTTTAAGTTCATCCACTAAATGTATATAGAGTGAGATTTACGTATAAACAAGTATGGGTATCAGGAGTGCATATTGTGTGTGTGCGTGTGTGTGTGCATATGCCCGTACAAATGTGTGCATGAGTATATATACATTTATAAATATAGTGTTAACTATAAATTGCAGGTGTAACTCTAAACCACATGGCTTAAAAATATCTTCCATTCTGTGCTGCAAGATGGCTGAAAGAAATGGCATAATGTACATAGTCTCAAACACTACTTAAGTTCTGGGATTTTGGCACATCCATTGACAGAGAGACCCTTTTTTGCGGTTGTTTTCAATCATCTTTAGTTTCATGGAGAATTCAGAAAAATCCACAATTAATTGATAAGGTTGTGCAATCCATAAAATCTTCTACAACAAACTGAATATCATGAATTTGATGTTTTGAACAATAAAAAATGGGAAGAACATGACCTATAGTTTTAATTATTAGTATTTCATATATTATTCTAAAGGATCCTAAAATTCTTGTAATTTAGTAGTCTCTCACACAAAGTCTTCGCATTTCTATTTACCCATTACTGAAATGCAACCACCTCTAGGAAGAAAAAATATCAGCTGTTTAACAGCCTGCAGTCATGTGGATTCCTTACAAGAACAAATGAAGTTGGGTGTAGCATCGAAGTGAAACAATGGTGGGAACTTTCTGTAGGCATAATGTCAATACCTAGGTTGAAATTTGCCTGGAATACTGGAAATAATTTGGTTTTCTGCAAAGGGATCTTCGCTGACCATGTGATTCTCCCGCTATACAAGTATACATTATGACAAAAGTAAAGAAAGGGGAATATGCAGAAATATATGAGATAGAGATGAGCCTGAGCTGCACAACCCAGATGTGGATTTCAAACCAGACAATTTTTGGTTTAAAAAAAAAAAGTTATGAAATATTTTCCACTTTTCATTCCAACTGGCTCTTGCCCAGGCCCTTTTTCTAATATAAGCTATGTAAGAAAAGTGCTTATTCTGTTCCATCTAGTATTATATTAAAATCTATATGAAATTATTAATAAACTAAGGGGAAATTAGACTAAAAACTATAGGAGCATGAACCCCCCGAACTGGCCTCTCTTCCATCAGGTTATCTGTTCTAGGAGAAGGATATTTCACATTTTTTCACTTTTTTTTTTTCCTGGTTCTTCACTTGTGGATTTTTTTTGTGGACTGTTCTCTGAGCTTCTTATTTTCTCTCTTCCCCATTTTTATACTTGCAATGTATTTATTGTGAGTCTGACATACATCATCACCACCGATAACCTGAAAACAAATTGCCTCCGTAAACTGAATCACACCAGCCCTATGAATATCCCCGGCATCTATTGCTATTAATGACATTTTTTGTTCAGTCCCCCAGACACTGGTCTTAACATCCCTGCCTAGACATGACTCACAGGATAGACATTCAAGCATGAATGACAAATTAGTTTATCACAAATATATGAAAAAAGAAATGAGGTGCGACGGGTTTGAGGCTAGATAGGCATCTAAAAAGCAAGTGTGACCTTGTGTAGTGTGCATGCCAAGTTGTGTCAAAAAGTGCTAATGCTTCCTGTCCATGAGGGAAATGGGCTTTTTGGTTCCCTGGGAACCTGACTTCTTTAGATGCAAATGCTGAATAGCTGGTTAAGTTCTGACCCATTTCTATTTACAACTATTCCAGCCACTCCCAAGGAAATATTTTGGGGAGCAGGGAAAGGAAGAGACCAAAGAACAAACTTAGACACAAGAACTCATGAGGCTCAGGGTTCCCCCCACCCCCTTCTTTTCAAGTTCCCCCCCTTCCTTTTAGAGCCAGTTGGAATGAAAAGTGGAAAATATTTCACAACCTTTTGTGGCTGTTAAGCTGTTGAGGAGGAAGGGCAGAAAACAGGTATGTTAAAAATGGGATGAGCACTTCCTTTCTCTCTCTGGGTTTGTGGGCGGCCAATCCGCCTCATTACAGCCACATACTAGAGAGAGATAAAGGAAGTTCTCATCCCATTTTTAACACCATGTTCTTCAGCAAGTTCTCTGGGACAAGGACTGTTTCTTGTTATATGTGTGCACAGTCACTAGCATGATGTGGCCTTGATAGGTCCTTTAATATTCTTCATGATACAAATAATAATAATTGATAACCTTCCATAACTGAAAATCTACTTGGCATTGAGGACTGTGGCCTCTGTCGTCCCCTCATCGTTATCAGCAGCATTTGTCTTCTGAAAGGCTCAAGTATCATTATCCCCATTTTTCAGACAGGGAAACTGAGGCACAGAGGTAAAATGATTTGCAAAAGGTCACCCAACAGGGCAAGGAGTAGAATGCAGGTCTCCTGAGTCCCAGTCTATTAGGCCCCACTACCCCATCACCCCCTAACCCAGCCACCTATTTGTGTCATCTACATGGTACATCTTGCCTTTCAGACATTAAATTCTTGGGGCAGGATTGTTCATATATTATATGTTTGTACAATGTCTAGCACAATGGCACCCGCCTCACTGTGGCCTTTAGGCTCTACAGCAGTATAAACATTAAATAATAATATTTGTAAATACACGTTTCATGATTGTCAATGAGTAAGTTACAAAGTGCAATCCCAGTACTCTTTCATTGGGTTTTTATCATAGCAGGTATTGGAAGAGGTTAATAAGCACAATAGGACTATTACTCTGCAACCATCGCAGTCTGTAAAAGGTTCTTAATTCTTCTTTAAGTTGTTTATTACAGCATCCACTCGTCATCTCATACTGTGCAGCGTGGACTTGTTTCTCTGTGTGCCTTAAATTTATACTGGGCACTGTTACCCCCTTTCTCAATCCTGTTGGACAGGACTGCACTCGCATGGTTAGATCTCCTATTTATTCTACCTGTTTAGGCCTGCCCTGTCCATTATTTTTTCTCTGAAGTGCACGATATAACCCATGAGGCCAACATGAGGTCACCGTGAGCCATGCAACACAGTAATTACCGGCAAATGCTGATTGCCTTTGTGCTCAGATGATTTGAGAGGATGTTGCATGAAGGTGTAAACAGATAATTTCCTTTTAGCTTCTGTTAGCTATGCAACCAAAGGGAATCCCACTCATTTAGCATCATTCCAGTTCACTTTACAGCAGCGCTGTCAGCCAAGAAATACCCTGGTGAGCTTGTGGTCAGAAGCAGCGTAGAGAGTTTTTTTTTCCCCTAAGTAGCACAAGAGCAACAGCTCTCCCATCCCCAAAGAAAATTACTCTTGTTTTATACTTTCTGTGCTAATGGCTAGCTGTGGACTTTGTTACATAGTTACAGTGCTGGGAAGTGAAAGCTTTAAAGTAAATTGCCAGATTTCTTTTAAATTAGTTGACAGAAATTAAAATTAATAGATCTCTTCAAACAGAGGGATTTTCCTCTTTCGCCCGACCCCCTTTCCCTCTGCTCAGTTATAAAGCAAGATCCAGGGGAGTTGCAAGAAAAGAGCGTCATTCAGAGAGGGTGGAGAATGTAATTGCTAAAGGCTTCAAGTTTGGACAGCACATGAAAGTTTGAGGGAGATGTTCATATTCTTGCCAAGCGCAGCTGAAGACATACCAAAATGGATTATTGTCTTCAATGGGGAAATCTCGTTGATTGCAGGTTAGGGTATGCATTTTGTATATGGATTTAAGTGAAGTTCTAATCAGCAATTTTTGTGGGAACATCCTTGTTTTGTTTTGTTTTTTAAAGTGTGTGTGGTTGATATAGTAGAATGTCTTTAATTCATTCTACGTGGGGAGAGCCATTGTGAATTACCAATTTTAGTACATTAGCAGGCATTGTTTACTTGTGGTTTTGTCCTTCTCATTCTACTCCTGGATGCATCCCCTTGACCCTGATACAGCATCTAATGCAGTTCTTGCGGCCAGCCAAACCGAGCCATGTTTCAAGACAAGGTTAATAAGAATTCTGGAGTTTGATCTCCACCACATTGTGCTCAAGTCAGATTCAGTTGTGTTGCCAAAAAGGGAGCGGGAACAGGGAGAAAAGGTTGGCCTTTTAAATACACCCCCACACACACCCCTCTAATCAGCAGTGTTACAGGTGTCTGAGATCACGTTCACTGCTCCTCCCCACCCCCGTTTAAAAAATAGTCATCCTGCCTGGACATAAACTTTTGAACTGGGTATGATAATAGTCCTCAGTGTGGAAGGTATCTGTTTTCATGCTCTCATATCGCAAAAATACCTGAAATGACTAGGATCAATTTTTTAAAAACTCACATTTGGACTGAAACCAAGTATGGAAAGAAATGCTGAGGCATTTGTAGGGAATGAGAGAAATTACTTCTAATGGAAAGCCCTTCTCATCCTGCACAGAGCAGTTTTCAGGACTGGGATCTTTATCACTACAATGTCCTGTTTATACTGTCCAAATTCAGTGTCTGGCAACCTGTTTTTAAATACCACCCTCATCAGAGCCACCTGTTATGACTGTACAACCCACAGGCTTACAGAGTATGGACCACCAGCTGCTAAGGCCATTTTGTCTGAAAGAGGCCCATGGTTTTATTTTTCAAGGTCTTTCCCCTGTTGTCTTCTGCACATTTTATTTCATGCTTAAATAGAGGCAGGTGCCATTATTTGGATGGTGATAGCTTTTGTGATTTCCAGAAAGCCCCATAGGATTTTGATTTTTTGGGGCTGTAGGGAGAGTGGCTGTTGTTGATTTTTAAAATGTAAATAACCCATCCACCCTCTCCCAAAAAGAAAAATAATCCTTGACTAAAAGTTTTAATTTGCATGGTCAGTTTCAGCTATAAATTGGGTCACCCTTATTTTAATTAGTCACATATTCATGTAATTTCCCAAAACTCTATTGCTAAGTAAGGACAGGCAGCCTTTACCTTTAAATGTATAAAGGAAGACGATGGTTTATCCAGGTCTCTTGGATAATGAATGTGTGTGTGTGTGTGGCAGCCTCTCTGGGCTCTGGAGACTGGTATCAGAATTACTGTGACCTGCAAATGCACTCTAGATTTTAAAACACCTCCAGTAGGCGAGAGGAGGAAACATTTGCAGCGATGGAATTATCGGTCCCATTACCACCCAGGTGTCAAGGAAATGAAGCTTTTCCATTACAAGATGACCGTAAATCACATGGGGGGAGGAGGGGAAGGGGATGACAGCCTTGTTAGCATGGGCAAAGTTACTATAATTTATGTATAAATACGTCTGTGTCAAGATGTTGTATCATTCAGCTACCCTGAAATGTCTTTATTTTTTATATATCCCCCCCCCACACACACACACACAATTGTTGGCTTTCAAACTTGCTTGAAACCAGCAACCAGCTTTTCCTGTTCCTCTTTGGTTTTGTTTGAATAAGATCAGGGTGCCACTGTAGTCTGTTGGGGGGAATGCCCCCCCTCCCCCCCAGTCTGTGGGCGGCCAGTCCACCTCACTATGTCTCTGGGAGGTCGCCTGGCATGGGGAATCAGCAGGGTGATGGGAGACGTGAGGGAGGGTCTGCGATCAGGGCCGAATGACAAACACGGTTACAGAGCCCCAGCCCCTGGTCAGGGCGGGGCAGCAAAGAGTCTGAGGACTCAGGCTGAGCAGCAAACAGTCAGGCCTCCTAGCTCTGGCGGAGGGCCGACAACTGCAGGCTTCTTGCCTAAGAGAGGGGAAGGCTGACCCCCACGGATTGGGGTGGCAGGGGGGACGCAGGCCCACCCACTCCACTGCATCCCAGCCCAGGGCTCTAGCAGTGGGAGAGCGGTCTGCCACTGGGTCAGCGGGGATCCTGACTGCAACAAGCTGACTCACTTGCTGGCAGCGTTGCAGCCAGACAGGGATCGGCTACCCTTGGGCCATTTCCCAACTCCCCCTCTGGATGTACCTGGCTCTGTAGAGGGTCATCCTGGTTGTCAGGGAAGAAGGCTTCTGTCAGGGCTTGCAGCTCCTCCATGTTCAGGTCTGTAAGTGGTCCTGACCAGTCCTCAGCTTCCTCGGGGTTTGCGGCAGCCTCCCAGCTCGGGAGCTTGCAGGAGGCATCTGGCTCCTCCGGTGACTGGGTCCCAACTGAGTTCTCCGGCCCGCCTTTTATACTTCTGGTCCCTCTCACTGACCCCCGGCGGGAAGGTTGAGTGTGGTGTGGCTCTGCCCACCAGGGTTCAGTGAGGGGACCCTCCCCCTCCAGATTTGTGGGCGGCCAATCCGCCTCATTACAGCCACGTACACAGGCCCCAAGTCCAGCTATGGCCAGTGTGATAAATAAGTATTCCTCAGTCTTCTGTGGCATGATCCCTTCTTCTATGGCACAACCCTTTTGCATACAATGTGCAGAAAATGTTTGTGTAACCCCATATTGGCCCTTAGAAATAAATGTACAAGGCACACAATTTGCTGCCTCTTTATTTGACCAGTAAATAAACTGTCCTACACAATTTCCTCTCCTTCAGGTGCTGCATAGTAAGCTGTGAAAGAAAAAAATATGGCTCTAACTCCATTCTCCCATTTCTTGTCTGCTATAGCAGAGTGTCACAGCTGTACTTGGCTACACTGTGCCTAATGCTTTGCCGATTACATTATGTCTCACATGATTACAGGCTGTGCCATCAGTTTCCATAAATTCTCAATATTTTCCTTCTGGGAAGGAATTTATCTTATGATTAGGCTTGGCTTTAGAAACGAGTGACCATTTCAGTGCTTCCCTGTGGCCGTATTGTTCCTGGACTGATGAAGGGGCTGATGGTTGTCAGTTTGGATTGTGTGTCCAGATTAACCCATTCAGGTTTAACTGCCTCCATGTGTCCAAGTCCAGATTTGTTTTATGAAATTTTATTTTTTCAGTTCCCTCTTAAAGTTTTTGTTTTCATGGAAAGATCTTGTGCTGCTGCCCATCGCAGTAGTAATTAGTGATTCAGAGCACTGAACAAGTACAGCAGAGCAAGCTTCCCTACATTACTTGAGTACTGTGCTACAGACTTGTTTTGGCAGGGCTGCCTCTGGGAGGGAATCCATTTACGTTCCAACCTTTCCCTCTCATTAGATCTCAAAGAAGAGTACCAATGCAGCGTCCTTTGTGATTTTAAAATTAGTTTTGTAAGAGCAGATGTTTTTCTTAAAGCCTCAGCTTCTGGACTCCTGTGATTACATGAGAATCTTAGGTTTTATTTTATTAAAAAACAAAACACACCCTCCCTACAAATATTCTGGCCCTCATGGTTTCAGAGAAATGCTTGGAAATGTGACCTCCAAAAGCTCAGAAACTAGAAGAAAATAATAAAATTTTGAATTAGTTTTATCTTTTGGCCTCCTAGCTCTGGCGGAGGGCCGACAACTGCAGGCTTCTTGCCTAAGAGAGGGGAAGGCTGACCCCCACGGATTGGGGTGGCAGGGGGGACACAGGCCCACCCACTCCACTGCATCCCAGGCCAGGGCCCTAGCAGTGGGAGAGCAGTCTGCCACTGGGTCAGCGGGGATCCTGACTGCAACAAGGTAACTCACTCGCTGGCAGCGTTGCAGCCAGACAGGGATCGGCTACCCTTGGGCCACTTCCCAACTCCCCCTCTGGGTGTACCTGGCTCTGTAGAGGGTCATCCTGGTTGTCAGGGAAGAAGGCCTCTGTCAGGGCTTGCAGCTCCTCCATGCTCATTATTTTAAACCGATCTCATGATTCTGCAAGGCTGACAATTATTTGACAAATCTGCAATGCCTCTTTGGGAGAAGAGGCATTATTCTTCTCTCATCCACCTACCCACCCTCCTAGCTACTGGTAGTGTCTGAGAGACTTCATTACATGGGGTACCTCTTCTGTACTGCTAGAGATGTAATTTCCAGATCAAGTAGAGGTACACATGCTAGCTGTGATTGCTATTTTAGCATGCTAGCTCATTACAATCCTGTCTGAGATCCTAGGTACATAGTTGGGCCTCTAGCCACGGCAACTTGGATGGTAGCTAGAGGCCCAAGTATGTACCTAGAATCTCAGACAGGATTGTAACTGGGGGGCTAGCCTGAGCCGCTGCAGCTACACTACTAATTTTAAGCACATTAGCTCAGTCTAATCTAGTGTGTGTACATTTACCTCAGCTGGAAAATACACCTCCAGCTGTAATATTGTCATGCCCATATAAGGTAAAGTACACCAACCGCAACATCCATTTTTCAGTCCTTCTCCAAAGTGAATAACTCCAACACCTTCCTCTGCTGCTGCTTGAGAGAGTAAAATTGACTTGATTCTTGTCAGTTTCACTACTGCATGCAGGTTCTGATTAGCATCTGTGATAGCTGACAAGTCTTTTCCTCTGTTGTACCTTGGGAAAGCTCTGAGCTGGAAGGCACTGAAGCTGTTTGTCTGCAGACTCATGAAGGCAGTGCTGCACTGGATACGTTCAGTTCAGGTTTTCTTTGCAACGATAAGGACTGGGATTTTTTTATTTTGGATGGAAGCTCAGATTTTGCAGAAGTTGTTGGTACTCACCCAGGAAGGCTTCTGGCTCACCAGGAGGGAGGGATTTTTTCTATCTTTATTAATTAATAATAATAATTAGTACTAGTATTTGGTTAATATAGTACACTAACACTTTTAACAATACCTAATTTATTAACTCTCCGATTCACTTATCCAAGCTAGAGGGCTGCTCTTTAGGCAGAGTGTGGACTTCTAAGACATATGAGACTCTGATTGACTGGAATGCCCAGTCTCTGTTCTACCTCAAGTAGGTTTGTACACAGAAATCAGCAGCTCCCATTTTTCTTCTGTGTTTTCCTTTTTTCTGCATGGCCAGTAGACCATACCTCAGACTGCAGCAAGGAGAGCAAGAAGGAATGCAATTCAAGCTTTGCATGCAGGTTGGGAGCACACTGTAAGCTTCCGTTCTCTCCCCCCCGATAAATTTCCCACTCACTGGACTATCCTCTTCAAATACTTTGCAATGAAATAAGAGCCTCAGACCTTTTTTTCAGGCCGTGGATAAAGAAAAGTCTCAGAAGGCAGTGGCTGTGAGCTACAGAGGTCTTTGTGCAGGTTAGTCTGCGCATCCTCGAGGGTTCCCTTAACTTCATGCCAACTTTATCTTGGCTCCACATAATCTTTGGATTCGCAGACCTAGACAAAGCCAGACTGCAACTCTCTAAATTATAACAACTCCTGCTTTGGTTTATAACTCTGGCTCTGGAATCAATTCCAGTGTTAGAGATTTCCATGGGGAAGGTAGAAGATTCTAGTAGGCGAAATGGCTTTGGAACCTTTTTGGCTTTCACTTGTAGATTGGCTTGTAAAATACTAATTATACCATGTTCTTCTATGAATTCTTTTGTCCAAGGATTTCTAAGCCGTTCACAAACATGAATGAATTAAGCCTCGCAAAAACTCTGTGAGAGGTAGGTAGGTAGGTATACCCATTGTACAGAGGGGAAAAGGTGAAGTGACTTGTAGCTCACATACAGCATGTTAATGGCAGAGCTGAGAATAGAATGCAGGAGTCATGACTCCAGTCCACATCCTCTGATAACTACAAAATACTTGAGTAAGTAGCCTTGGATAGTCTATGGCAGTGGTTCCCAAACTTGTTCCACCGCTTGTGAAGGGAAAGCCCCTGGTGGGCCGGGCCGGTTTGTTTACCTGCCTCGTCTGCAGGTTCGGCCGATTGCAGCTCCTACTGGCCATGGTTCGCTGCTCCAGGCCAATGGGAGCTGCTGGAAGCGGCGCGGGCCGAGGGACGTAGTGGCCACTGCTTCTAGCCGCTCCCATTGGCCTGGAGCAGCGAACCGCAGCCACTGGGAGCCGCAATCGGCTGAACCTGCAGATGCGGCAGGTAAACAAACCGGCCCGGCCCGCCAGGGGCTTTCCCTGCACAAGCGGTGGAACAAGTTTGGGAACCACTGGTCTATGGCTTTGTCCTGACAGGCAAAAAGGTGTGTTTTTCAATAATACTAAACTTACTTGACTGAGCTAACATGATTATAACGGGTGTATTTTTCACCTGTCAAGAGATATCCTAAAAGACTGGTAGCTCTCAGTGTCCATTATGGAATGTTAGTAGCTTGTCTTTCATTTCTCGCTGAAAGTCCAAAGCTGTGAGTATGCTTTCTGGCATCTAGCAGGAAAGATACTGTATCTTGACAATAACCTGCACTGTACATGAAACATTTGAGCTGTTTTCTCTTTCATTTAGCCTCCGTTCTTTTCTGAGCACAGCAGGGAAAAAACATAATTAGTTTTGGACAGCGTAGGCTGGAGGTGTTACCTAAAAACCCTACTCCAACTTCATCTGAAATTGAGCAGTTCTGAAGACCTAGCTATATAATATCTCATTTTGCTGGAGGGCCACAAATAGACTTTCTAAGCCTACCCCTGCCATTTTGATCTGAACCTTTTATGTGAGGCTTACTACAAGCCTACAGATATTCCAGTTAGAACTAGTTTTATCATCACCTTTATCAGCTTCACGAAAAAGGAGCATTTAGAGGAGGGGGGGGATTCAATGTATGAGTTCTGAAAGGCTTTTTTGCGGAAGTTGACTGACTGTGGGTTGAAAGCACAGGCTCAAGGCCCCACAGGTCGGATATTCCTATTCCTTTGATGACCTTTAAGAGGCCAAGCAGGATTTTAAAGCTTGTCTGGGAGCAAGACTCCCATCATGCTTTGCAGTTAAGATAGAGATGTCTAACGAAGGATGGAATTTTATTGTGCAGTAACCCTTAACTTATTTTGAAAGTTATTGTAAGATATATTTTTATCATAGACTAACTGCAAGATATATAATAGATGAAATTATCCCACAAAATAGTATAATAACTGGGTCTGTGGATATGAGGAAAGCAGTGGACGTGATATATCTTGACTTTAGCAAAGCTTTTGATTCGGTCTCCCACAGTATTCTTGCCAGCAAGTTACAAAATAATGTATTGGATGAATGGACTATAAGGTGGATAGAAAGCTGGCTAGATCGTCGAGCTCAACGGGTAGTGATCAACAGCTCGATGTCTAGTTGGCAGCTGGTATCAAGCAGAGTGCCCCAGGGGGTCGGTCCTGGGGGTGGTTTTGTTCAACATCTTTATTAATGATCTGGATGATGGGATGGATGGCACCCTCAGCAAGTTTGCAGATGACACTAAGCTGGGGATAGGGTCCAGAGTGATAGGGATAGGGTCCAGAGTAACCTAGACAATTGGAAGTGCAGAGTCCTGCACTTAGGATGGAAGAATCTCATGCATCACTGCAGGCTGCGGACCAACTGGCTAAGCAGTAGTTGTGCAGAAAAGGACCTGGCGATTACAGTGGACAAGAAGCTGAATATGAGTCAGCAGTGTGCCCTTGTTGCCAAGAAGGCTAACGGCATGTTGGGCTGCATTAGTAGGAGCATTGCCAGCAGATTGAGGGAAGTGATTATTCCCCCCTATTCGGAACTGGTGAGGCCACATCTGGCGTACTGCATCCAGTCCCGTTCCCCCCCTCCCCCGCCAATAGACAGAACAAGGAGCAATGGTCTCAAGTTGCAGTGTAGGAGGTCTAGGTTGGATATTAGAAAACACTATTTCACGAGGAGGATGGTGAAGCCCTTGAATGGGTTGCCTAGAGAGGTGGTGGAATTTCCATCCTTAGAGGTTTTTAATGCCTGGCTTGACAAAGCCATGGCTGGGATGATTTAGTTGGAGTTGGTCCTGCTCTTAGCGGGGGGTTGGACTAGATGACCTCCTGAGGTCTCTTCCAACCGTAATCTTCTATGATTCTGTAAACGCAGACTAGCCTCTAGGTATTGAGACAGTTGGAAAGTTACAATGGAACAGAGAACCTTGGAAATAGCTTAAGATAAGGAAAAGTGTGCACCAAGAAGAGAAACTAGATAAGGACCTGAATGATACACAATAAAGGTAACAAGGGTATAATTGCCCCTAAATCATAAAGGAAGTAAGACTACTGGCAGGTTGGATGCAAACTGTCAGAAACTACAGGGAAGGTCTTCCACAGCTGTTGGTAATGTATGCCTTCTTGTATGAGTTGTCTTTACTAACTGTTTGATTAATAAATCCAAGCAAAGCTGACTTACCCAAGGTCTGATGTCATTAAACTAATCCAAGAGAACACCTCTCAGTAAACATTTAATCATGATTAAAATTCCTACCAATTATTGATTGTCAGACTATTGATTATTAATGGTTAATTATAAATACCTTGAATGCTGCCTTAAAACAGAGAGCCAGTGTGGAGATGAACCATGGAATATGGAAAAGTATTTTTGGTGTCTTTAATGGCAGAGAGGTATTGTTTTTACTCCACATATTGGATCAGAAAAAACAGATATACACTAGATTCTAATATTCCTGTATGATTTCTCCTTAGTAATCATAATATCATAAAAAGTAACTTGAATTAACTTCTCTCTCAGCAACTGAAAAAACATTTGTTTGTGGGGAATTAATATCTGAGTTCTTTAAAAATGAAATCGCTTTGGTTTGTTATAGGTGGGCTTGGAAGGGCGTAGGTTTTTATTTGTAAATATTAGTAAACATCGACTTAACCATACACACACAACCCAATGAAAAATATATCCATTGATAATCAAAATTTAGAGATTGGTAAAATAAGATAAAATAAGAAAAATGCTGCTTGAGAACTTATTCAAGTTTGATTTAAGGATATTTACTTCGTACATTTTGACATGTTGACAATTTGTGCTTAACTGTTAGAAAGCTTTAACTTTTTGAATCTCAGCATCTACTGTTGTTAAACAATTATTGGCTATCCCCCCATTGTCTGCCACCCCCATAATTTCCTGCAACTTAGAAAATTTAAATTTATCAAAATCAATTTAAAAAAAAATCTGTTAGCTGTCAAAATGATTTAAAAAATCAGTCTGCTAAGCCTATGTATAGCTTTTCATTTTAGCCTCTGAACAAACAAACAAGAGTTAAAATGAAGAGAACTAAAATGAAGAGAACTCCACGTGTGCTCAACTATAAGAGTAGCTGCTTTTTAAAGTTCCATTCCATAAAGAATCCATTCATGGGATTCAAGCCAATGTTCCTCCAGTCAGTGCGTGTTTACCAGGTGTATGTTTACAGCACGGCTCTTGAGGGAATGGGGAGGGGAGGTTGTGGTGTTGTCAAAATTCAGCTTTCTGAAGTCTTGAGAAAAAAGACTTTGCAACCAGCTGTAGAGTTTTTAAAGGGAATTCTTTGGGGATGGAAACAAACAGTTCTTCTTTACATTTCACAGGCATGAAACAAAATACAGTGTTGCAACAATGGACTGTTTTTGGAGGGGTTTTAATAATGGCGTGGTGTTGTTTTTTTCTCTTTAGTTTCCTAACCTGCAGGATAAATAATATGAAACCTCCCAAGTTGATTAAGTTCTTTTTAAGAAATTCTAAACTGTGTTAAAGAAGTGCAACTAGACCCACTGATTAAACGAATGGAGGAACTGAGGCACAGGAAAGCTAAATAACATGCCCAAAGTCACACAGGAAATTTGTGGCAGAGCCAGGAATAGAACTCATGTCTTTAAGTACAAGACTCTTTTCCTCTCGATTGTGCACTAACCAGTTTCTTAATGTCCCTAACAGCTTTTGATCGTTGTTTATCAAAAGGGCTGTTATTTAACTGAGCCTTATAATAAATTAAGAACACAGATTTTTTTCATCCATTTTCTTTATGAGCTGGATTTACAGTGAACTGAAAAGACTGAGGTGTTCTGGAAATTGTTGAGTAGATTCCAAAATATGTTTTCATATTAGCCTCTTTCAAGAGAGAAAAGGAGTACCTGTGGCCCCTCCTTTTCTTCTTGCAGATACAGACTAACACGGCTGCTACTCTGACACCTTTCAAGAGAGAGTATTTTTTGGCTCCCATATAAGCTGTAAGATTGCTGTGGGTAAACAAAAAAATGTTATAGAAATTTATTAGAATATTCAAAAACTAGTTATCAAATGGTTAAGGGTCTTACACAACTCCACAAAAAGAGGATAATTGAGAGTTATGTTTAAAACTGCAGGCTCAATGCCGCTATGTGTCTAGACTGCTGCTGCAGAATATACTGTGTAAGGTCAGATTTTCAGTGTGCCTCCAAAAATGTGACCTCAGCAACAGGCTTTGTGAATAAACAGGAGCTAGACATGCAAAATAGCCAGTTTATGCATGCAAATGTCTGTGCACACATGCTGATGCAGGCACCCATAAATACTGCATTTGCATTAGACCACAGTACAGAATATTAAAGGCATGTTAATGAGTTTTAAGAGAATTTTAAATGCCAGGACTAATTTCCTGAAAATAATGAAACAATTATGAGAGCTAATGAATAAAAATCTGTAGGCAATTAAAAAAAAAAATAGATATTTGACTCTGCAGACTGTCTGCTTGCGACACTGAACTTCAGACCATCTTGACCATAAAGCTAGGAGTTTAGAAATTTTTACTCACCCCTCTGCCACACACTCACTGTGCAACCTTGGGCAAGTTTCTTAATCTCTCTATGCTTCAAATTTTCCACCTGTTCACAAATATAAATAAATAATGCCTAGTCTCTCATGTAGTGCTTTTCATCAGTGGATCTCAAAGTGCTTTACAAAGGAGGATGGTATCGCCACCCCCATTTTACAGATGGAGAAACTGAGTCACAGAGGCGAAATGACATGGCCATAATCACCCAACAGGACAGTAGCAGAGCTGGAAATAGAACTCAGCTGTCCTCCGTCCCAGTCTAGTCCTCTATACTAGTCTGAATTCTTTAATATTTATAAAACACTTTGAGAGCCTTAGACAAGTTCATGCAATGCAGTTGAAGTACAAAATGTTTTTGTTGTTTATTAACAGCAAAGGAGCACTAGAAAAATCAATATACCAATGTCTAGTAAAAACTATGAGACAGTAGCATTGTGCTCTGCCAATAGCCAAACTCCTATTAAATATTCATTCTATTTTTTTAATCTTTTTTATTATTTGCAAGCAAAAACCCTTAGTCCCTGCTATGTATTTAAATTATTGGAAAAAATGTCATTTTAAAATTCTAATTTCTCTCTGAGTTTTGGAACCACAAAAGAGCATTTTAAATCAGTAAATGGCTCTCCAATACATTTAATTGAAATACAGATGTTCTACAGCCTTTTTTTTTTTTCACTGTTGATCTGGGCTAAGGTGTGTAGAAATCTAGAGGAAAATTTTACAAACTGCGAATAAGGGTTTGTAACTGGATATACTGGCAGACACTGAAGTAAAACGTTTATTGTTAGCCATTCATATTGTCAGAAGGAAACTTGAATCTTGCTGAATCTAATTATGTACGATTTCTGCCAGGGTTTGTTATGTACAATTTATGCCTGTGCTGTTGTTTGATATCTGTTTCTAAGGGGAAGAGTTAAAGCTGGAGTACGCTGTCATTGATATGGCATTGCCTTTGACAAGAACAAGGAGGTTTATCTCAAGTGTAATACCAGACACTGTCTATGCCGGGGTGGGCAAACTACGGCCTGGGGGATGCATCTGGCCCTTCAGATGTTTTAATCTGGCCCTCAAGCTCCCGCTGGGGAGCAGGGTCCAGGGCTTGCCCCACTCTGCACATGCTGTGGCTCCTGGACGCAGTGGCATGTATCCTCTCCAGCTCCTACACATAAGGGCAGCCAGGGGGCTCCTCATGCTGCCCCCATCCCAAGCATCGCCTCCACGGCTCCCATTGGCCGGGAACTGTGGCCAATGGGAGCTGTCTGGTCACACCTCCATGTAGGAGCTGGAGGGGGGACATGCCGCTGCTTCCAGGAGCTGCTTGAGGTAAGCGCCAGCTGGAACCTGACCCCCTCCCACACCCCAACCCCCAATTTCATGAACAACGACTTTGCCGTCATGGATGTACTTGTGGTACTCCCCGAGAGTGTGCTCTAATTATTAAATTGGAGCAAAAGGGACTGGATTCCTAGGTTCTATTCTTTGCCCTGCCACTAAGTTGCTGTGTACCCTTGGACAAGTCACTTAACCATTCAGCTTTATGTTACCCATCTGTAAATCAGTTATTATTTCTAGAATAGGAGAGGAAGGATGATCTTGTGGTTAAAACGTAGATCTAAAATCTAGGTTTTGTTCTGAGCGCCACACTCAATCTGCACATTGGGCAAAAGCACTTAATTCCTCTATGCTATAGAGTCCTTTATATATGATGTGAGTGTATTAATGTGGATAATGCTTACCTCACAGGGGTGTTGAAGGTATAACTAATGTTTGAAAAGAGTGTTAAGATCCTTAGATGTTTATATGCAAGAGCAAAATATTACTCTTTTACTACACACTACATCTTGGGAAAGCCTGGTAGGTTGCCAATTTTAGAACCATTAAGAAAAAATGCACAGCAGCTAGAATTTTGCACCAAGCACAGTTGTATATGTTTCTGAACTGACTCTCAATGGGCACAATGATAAAAGCAATCTATTTAAAAGGGGTGGAAGGACCCAGAATTGTCCTGCAGAAGCCATTTTTAGGCCACTTTCCTGTGTGAACAGTATGAACATGTTCATACTGCTTACTTCGGTGCTTCTTGAATTTTGTTGGGCAGCGACAAAGGTTTTATTTGTTGAATAGCAGGATAGTCCTAGCACTGAGACCATCAGCCTTGATTTTTGTAGAAAGTAGTCTCTTCGGGGGACTGGGAGGCAAGGGGAGGGAAGAGGTCTGGTTTAGTGTTTTGAGAAAGCAGGCCACCATGAAAAAAGCAAATGTGATCTTCCCCATTGCAAAGAATACCACTGCACAGGCACTGGTTCAGCAAGGAGATGTAATAAATAGCTGCTACCAGCATAGCAGCATCGTTGATCTGATATACCTTCTTTGCTGCTAATAAAGCTAGCTGTACAAGTGTTGATGAGCGAATTACTATCTCTGTTCGTAGACATCCCATCTAACAGCTGATATAATAATGTGGATAGATAGTCCTAGAAATGGCTCCGCTATTGATACTCCTGTCTGCAACGCTTTCAGCTCAAGCTCCAAGAGCATCGAGAGACAATAGATTTCAGCTTGTATCTTAGTAAGGTTCTGTATAGCACCATTGTTTCCTTTTTAATTGCCTTAATGTACTGTGTAACAGCCCTACCCCCTCCCTCAGTAAGTTACAGTACAGCAAATATGAACTAGAAGTCAGTCCCTGATTATAGCAAGGGAGAATTTCAAGCAGATTTGTATTAGTAATTTTCAAGAGGGAAAGATTTATAAGGATAAACACCCTCTAATGATGATTGAGAGCAGAGGCGACACGCAGCTGTTGATAGTGGGGTGGGAACATGTATTTTGAACTCACTCCCCACAAATAAATAAATAAATAAAATATATAAACCCTGGCAGAAATCGGGAGGGGGAGGGAGGACAGGGCCCAGCGTGCCTCTCCTCCCCCCACCTCCCGTATCGCCACTGGTTGGAGGTTTTTTTAAAGTTGTCTTGAAAATACTTAATACACACAATCTCTGCCTGGGAAAAAGGACCATATGGAACATTCATCGACGTAAATCAAGTCCAGTCCCAGTAAGAGTCATTGGAGACTAAACCCTGCTGCTTCAAGGAGCTGTCTGTCAGTCTGACTTGTCTGATTTCTTTCAAATAATAAATGTATATTCTAATGTATGCCAAAAGAACTAGCATTGTTGTCTTTGACACTGGCTTCCTACGCTCAGGTTTTTGTAGTGTCCAATGGTGTTGGAGAATTTCTTAAGTGAATTCATTACTTCGGAAGGGAAAAATATAAACACATCTTTGGTGATGCAAGAAACCATCTTATTGTGCTGTTTTTATCACTTCCATTCTCAGGGGAGCCAGGAGAAAAGTGTAAATAGAACCCACTCTGATCTTGGTTACTTTCAACTAGCTCCTTTTCTTTCAGTGGTGTTACTCCACATTTTCATGATTGAAAAGGAGAGCAATAGTTTGACCCACTAAAAGCAGAGTGCGCTGAATCTAATAAGCATTATGCTAAAACTTTCAAAGCATACTATTTGTTAGCTGCTTAAAATGATGTTGGTTTTGGGCCTGCTGGACTATTGCAGCTGCAATAAAATGCCTCTCTAAGTTGTCTATCTGATACATTCGAGACTACTTGTCTATGAATGTTAATGAAATGGAAGTCAAGCTAAAATTAATCAGACTGTACTCAGTTTTATAGATGATGGATAAGCCTTTCAGTTTTTTGGTTTTCAAAACAAAAATATGAGTTACCGTTTCCTAGAGATGAAGTCCTCTGTTTAAGCACAGAACAGGTAAAGCTTCAGCAGTAGCAGTGCAAACTTCCCCAGCCTTGCTTTGATCTTGACCTGGGAGGACCTCTTCTAAATGACGGAGAGTGAAATCCTGGCTCCGTTAAAGAAAATGGCAAAACTCCCATTGAATTCAGTTGAGCCAAGATTCACATTCAGAGGGTATTTCAGTCTCCATACATATTTAGTCCTTGCGCTCACTTGCTGAGACTTCCAGCACAGGTGCCAGGTGATTGTAGCTTTGTGGTGTAGAGAGATACCTGTCCACTGTACTAAATACACCAGACTTATTTTCCACAGGATAGCCGAAAGAGTTCAACATAGGCTGTAACTCAGTGATCAGAGGAACGGCAGGTATTTCAGAAAACAGATCAGGAAGGATTAATTTATTGCTTCTATTTGTGTAGTCAAGAATAAGAGTTGTAACAGTCTTTTTGGCAAATGGCTTTGCTACTGTTGTCTGGAAAATGCAGTGACTGATTCTGAGATCTTCAGAGCATGTTCCCTTGTAGATATGCACTCAGTAGGGTGACCAGATGTCCCAATTTTATAGGGAGAGTTCCAATTTTTGGGTCTTTTTCTTATATAGGCTCCTATTACCTCCCACCCCCTGTCCCAATTTTTCACATTTGCTGTCTGGTCACCCTAGCACAGAGTTATATGTATAACTTTTCCTATCTCCTAGAATAACCTTTTATCTCAAATCTATAAACAGAGAAGAAAAAGGAGAAAAATCAGAATTGTTCTTTTACTGCATTAAAAAGCATAGAACTGATGATTTATAAGTCTTCATTGGATATGTGACTACAAGTGACTTCTTGAGATAGCATAAGTGACTTTTGAGGTTTATTGCTTCCCCCTCTCCCTCTTGTATTCATAGAAAATTGGGTAGTAGTTGTACATAAGCTCCATAGGAACCCTTGTTTTTAAAATTTTGGAAACCCATCAGATCCTTTGAAAGCTGGTGTGTAAGGGAACCTCTCTTGTCCAGTGAGTATTACGAGCTGTCATTTTGCTTTAACTCAGTGGGTTACCTGCTTTGATGCCCCTGCAATAATTTATTAAAATTCACTCATCTTAATTTATTGTGTCCAGTGTTGCACACACGTGTATATGTATAATATAGTGTGTGTGTGTGTGTGTGTGTACACATATACAGACATACAAAGACCCTGTAGTGTGTGCTTAAGTACTTCCACGTGTGTGCATGTGCATACACCCATGCATACATATATAGACTGCGATTCAGGAAGCTCACACTTCAGGGCATGCGTGTGTGTGTGTGTAATATAATGTAGACTGGGATAATGCCTTGTTTTGACAGTGTAAGAATAAATAGAGCTTGGCATAGAAAGGAGCAGTATGATTGTGAATTAAGTTTACAGACATGGCGTGAAATGCTGGCCACACTGACTCATAGCTTTTTGCCATTGACTTAATTGCAGGCCAGGATTTCACCTATGATATAGGTTCAATCCTGGCCTCATTTTGGTAATGGTTTTAAAAAAAATTTATTTATGATTTTTTCATCCCAAAGCTTTTTAGCACATCTCTTTATTAAAAACAATAAGTCAAGCTCACTGTAGATTCTGCATCTTTGCCAGTTTCAGCCATTGCAAAACCCCTTTCTAAAAATGTGTTTTCCACAGTTTCTAAATGTGAATGCAGCTTGTACGATTGTCTGTATAAAAGCACTTTTTGATTGTCTAAGAGAATGTAAATTCAATCTTGGTAAGTGCTTCCCCTGAATGCAACCTTCCCCCTACAGTAGGAGCATGCATATTACATCTGCATAAATATATTCAGATAGATCCACATAAGTGACCACTTATTCAAAATGCATTTTAAGGTAGCACTGAAGGATCTATTATCTATCACAAAGTTTTTGTGTAGATTAGAAAAAACAGTACGAGAACACATTTTTGCTTCTATAACAAAACAAATCAGGAGTTGTCTTAGACACTGTTTCTCCTCACTATCTTCTGAGCTAATTGGTATCATTATCCCAGCTGTCAGAGTAGCAGCAGTGTTAATCTGTATCCGCAAAAAGAAAAGGAGTACTTGTGGCACCTTAGAGACCAACAAATTTATTAGAGCATAAGCTTTCGTGAGCTACAGCTCACGTCATCAGATGCATATAGTGGAAAATATAGTGGGGATATTTTATATACACAGAGAACATGAAACAATGGGTGTTACCATACACACTGTAACAAGAACGCCATTAGCGATCACCTTCTGCCCCCAACTAAAACCTCTCAGACGCATCATCAAGGATCTACAGCCTATCCTGAAGGACGACCCATCACTCTCACAGATCTTGGGAGACAGGCCAGTCCTTGCTTACAGACAGCCCCCCAACCTGAAGCAAATACTCACCAGCAACCACACACCACACAACAAAAACACTAACCCAAGAATCTATCCTTGCAACAAAGCCCATTGCCAACTGTGGCCACATATCTATTCAGGGGACACCATCATAGGGCCTAATCACATCAGCCACACTGTCAGAGGCTCGTTCACCTGCGCATCTATCAATGTGATATATGCCATCGTGTGCCAGCAATGCCCCTCTGCCACGTACATTGGCCAAACCGGACAGTCTACGTAAAAGAATAAATGGACACAAATCAGACGTCCAGAATTATAACATTCAAAAACCAGTCAGAGAACACTTCAATCTCTTTGGTGACTCGATTACAGACCTAAAAGTGGCAATTCTTCAACAAAAAAACTTCAAATCCAGACTCCAGCGAGAGACTGCTGAATTGGAATTAATTTGCAAACTGGATACAATTAACTTAGGCTTGAATAAAGACTGGGGGTGGATGTGTCATTACACAAAGTAAAACTATTTCCCCATGTTTATTTTCCCTCCATATTGTTCCTCACACATTCTTGTCAACCGCTGGAAATAGCCCACCTTGATTATCACTACAAAAGTTTTTTTTTTTCCCCCTCTCCTGCTGGTAATAGCTCACCTTACCTGATCACTCTCGTTACAGTGTGTATGGTAACACCCATTGTTTCATGTTCTCTGTGTATATAAAATCTCCCCACTGTATTTTCCATTACATACATCCGATGAAGAGAGCTGTAGCTCACGAAAGCTTATGCTCAAATAAATTTGTTAGTCTCTAAGGTGCCACAAGTTCTCCTTTTCTTTTCGCTGATACAGACTAACATGGCTGCTACTCTGAATCCAGTGTTACTGTTCATCAGTACTGATCCCCAACGTAAATGTTCTTCAGCATAGACACACACATTCATCATTGATACGTTCTGGCCTCCAGGTCCACATTAATCTGAACAGAAAGAAAAATTTCTAAGAGCCTCTACGCTATTTAAGAGTGTGATGCGAAATTGATAGGTGAGCAGGGGGTTGGACTAGATGACCTCCTGAGGTCCCTTCCAACCCTGATATTCTATAATTCTATGATTAGTTACCTTAACAGAAGGAAAATCATAATGTAAGCTGGGTTCCCTTTTTCTACCTGAAAGATGCTTTTGTGGAATTGCAAATTGTTGGTGGGCTTTTGGTTTTGCAGGCTCCCATTTTACAGCCTCATAAGGACCTTTCAGGAGTCTATCTAGCTTCAGTGCCATTTTTTCCAAACAACAGGCCATCCCAATCCACTTTTCCCAGGGGAGTGGTTCAGGGTACATTGATAGAATCACGTAAGAGTCTTGGATTTGTTCATTAGATCCTCTATGCGTGCATAAGGTATTAGAAGCTCTTTAGAATATGGAGTAACTGATTATTTTTAAATCTCTCTCTCTCAAGACCTTTGCTTATCTACCTCCATCCTGCAACCTGTGCTCTTCATATTCATGCTAATTACAAGGTATTTTAACATCTTTTGTAGTTTGTGCCAGTCGTCATCATTTTCCTGAGACCCTTTTGAACTTCGCAAATATCATACTTGTGGACATGCCCTATCCATTACTGTTTGTATCACTTCACCGTCTCATTTAAAATCTGTTAGTTTGGGGTTTTTTAGTTTCATTAATGACCATACAGAACCCTGGATAGGATCCATGCATCACACAACAGACATTTTCGCTTCCATTTTTCTGACTCTCTCTGAGCTCAGTTCCAAATCTTGTGGAAAGCACAATTTTTAATGTGGATGACTGCTTGGTAATGTGTGAAGCCATGAATTTGGCAGCAGAGTGAGAACTGTGAGATTCTACTTATTTAGCTTCATGCACTGTTGCCTTTAACAGACCTGCTGGGTACCAGTTTTCTTAAAGTTTATTGCATGTTTAGTAGATTTCAGCTCCTACCATTACCCCGAACTTCTGGCTTCTGGAATGGTTCATGCAGAGGTAGAAGGGGATGTGTGTGTATGCCTATGTATGAACCATGTGTTTGTTATGTACTGTAGTGAATATTGTAGTGATAGCCTGTAATTCAACCAAATAGCAGCTACAATAAGAACAAGAGGGTGAGCTCCAGTAAATGAGAATGTGATTAGCATTTTCAGCATGAAACCTTTGGTCAGCAGGAAAGAGGAAAAAGCAACGTGGTTTTGACACATGAGAACAAGAACATTTCTTATTGCCTAGGCTATTCCCTGAGACTTTGAAATGCCCCTCTTTGTTGACGAAGCATGCAAATGTTCTCATTATTTTCTGTAATTTGCATTATTAAAGAAAAGTTATTTCCCAGGCTAAAACTTTCTTATAACATTGAGTCAAAGATACAGTTTTACTTGCTGATACTGCAGGCTCAAATGGAGTTAAAAGCATACAGTTCAGAAGCATTTTATTTTTTGAGAACCTTTAATTACTTAAACATGCCCTGCTGTAAATAGACAGAATAAACAGCAGTCCCTTCCAGCTCTGTTGTGTGAGAGTGTAAAAGGATTTGGATCAAATTAAGTGTTTAATCCTTTTTTCTTATATTATGGAACAAATTTTTTAGAAAAAGACCTCAGTGGTTACTAATCCCAATTTTAACCACAGGAACTGCCAGAGCGATTCCCTCTCTGAGTGCTCTTACACTGCAGGTTCTTTCAGCGGCATATAGTGTACATGTAGCGCCCTCCCCCAAAACCAGTGCGGATGGTGTATCTTGGCTTAGGTAAGTAAAGACATACCTGGAGGGCTCTTGCCTCCCTGTCTACACTGCTGTTTTAAGCAGTGTTGAGTCCTCGCTACTGGAGCATTTTCCTGCCGCAGGAAAGAGCCTGGCAGCTCCCTTCTGCTGGAGCCCTTCCCCTCCCCTAGTGAAAGGCTCTGGCAGCAAGACTCCCGCAGCTCCCCTCTGCAGGGAAAGACACATGTAGCTGTGCACTGCAGTGTGGACACCGTTTGCTTTTCACTGGGGTGTGTAGTTACACGTAGTTACACCACCAAAAGTGGTGTGTAGTGTAGACATAGCTGTTGATTCTGGAATACCTAGTTTTTTCTGGATCCCTTGCTTTACTCTCTTCAGGTTGAGAACAGGGGAGACAGGATTATACTCTCTGGATACCACAGTGCTGGGCGCTATGTAAAAACCTAAAATAGAATACCTCTGTAACTTCAAACTCTGGGTTAGATTGTCTCATCCAGTGTTGGTTGTTAGTGAGTCAGGTGTGTGTTTGACTTGATTGATACATGAGGATCTGCTGTGCTTTACACACACTGCCTTTTACCCAGCCATTGCTTTTGTAGATCAGTCCATCCATTGCTATGTGCTTGTGTCAAACCACAAAAAATTTCCGTGCCTGCATCTCTCTTTCTCTCCTTGATATAAACAAGATGCCACAGTTAAGCAGGACACTCCTTGTCTGGGCAGTTACACCATGTAAATGTGTTCTTTCTAATTCACTTAAAACACAAGCACTTGAAGCAGCTGAATTCTCTCTAACAAGAATTGATACTGTCACTAGTTTTGAGAGCAGCTAGGGGATCTACATTCCCTCCTGGAAAAAGCGGTCAGTGGTTGCTGAGAACTCTCGGGTGGGAGGAAATGGGGGATTAAGTGAGTTGTGATTGATTCCTGACGTTGCCAGCGTTCTTGGGGATTAAAAAAAACAAAACACATAGAAAGTAACAGGGAGTTTTCCTTAGTGGTTTTCCTTTAGGCACAGGACAGTAAAACCACTGTTGATCTGGGGGCAGAAGTGAGAGAAGGAAGTAATGACCTTGTAGAGAAGAAGCAGCTTATAGCTCTGACAGGGTCCTGTGAGGAAAATGCAGCCTAGCGGCCTTGCCAGTTGGTGTTTATTCCCAATAAGGAGGATCAAAAATGTGTTGCTGATTGTGAAGGGAGAAAGTGGAGAGGTGGGAAGGGAAGGGAAGGGAAGGGAAGCAATAGAGAGATTGTCTCAGACACAGGCCAGACCAATGGGAGGGGAACCTGTGGGAAATTAAGGACAAGTTCTCATTTCTGCATTCCCTCCAACACTGACTTTAGCAACATGTTTGAGTATAAAAGTGCCGAACTGATCTAGCCTCCTCCAGAGGTGGGCCTGCTTATTTCTTTCTCACCGTTTGAATTCCATTTGCACTTAGGAATACTCAAAGGATATGAAAAACCTCACAACTGCAAAGGGCTGATTTCTCATAGCTGCATGGTCAAGCGCCACATCAGTTTATCTGGCCCTGCTGTTTTGACTCTGAGGATTTGGCTGTGAGCTGAGACCTTTCCTTTGGGCCAGATTTCTCTCTCTGCCTGATAAGGCTTTAATGTTAGTAATAGTAAAGTCATGTGATAGGTTGTAATCCTTTAATAGTAAGGACAGAAGGCAGTTTCCCTAATGGACAGAAAAGTATATGCTGTATGGTTTTGTCTCTGCTAGTTGATTTCACGTGGGGCCAGGGCCGGCTCTACCTTTTTTGCCGCGCCAAGCAGCAAAGCAAAAAACAAAAAGTGGCCGAAGAAGAAAAAATAAAAAAGCTGCCGCCGAAGTGCCGCGGCCGAAGTGCCACCGAGGAAGGAGTGCCGCCCCTTCTGATTTGCTGCCCCAAGAGCAGCCGGAGTGCCGCCCCTTCTGATTGGCCGCCCAAGGCACAAGTTTCCTTATCTGGTGCCTAGAGCCGGCCCTGCATGGGGCTCTCAGAAGATGGGGTTTGACTGTTTCCTGAGGAGCCCTCTGCTTGGAAAGGCATTCACTATAGACTACTTTGATATTCTGCTGTGAGCTGCACCTACTATTCCTCTGATCTCCCCATGGGCCTTATGTGGGTATATAAGAACGGCCACACTGGGTCAAACCAAAGGTCCATCTAGCCCAGTATCCTGTCTTCCGACAATGGCCAATGCCAGATGCCCCAAAGGGAATGAACAGAACAGGTAACGGTCAAGTGTAGTATCTGGCTGGTGATGTAGTATCTGGCTGGTGAATCTTGCCCATATGCTCAGGGTTTAGCTGATCGCCATATTTGGGGTCGGGAAGGAATTTTCCTCCAGGGCAGATTGGAAGAGGCCCTGGAGGTTTTTCGCCTTTTTCGCCTTCCTCTGTAGCATGGGGCACAGGTCACCTGATGGAGGATTCTCTGCTCCTTGAAGTCTTTAAACCACGATTTGAGGACTTCAATAGCTCAGACATAGGTGAGGTTTTTCGCAGGAGTGGGTGGGTGAGATTCTGTGGCCTTGCATTGTGCAGGAGGTCAGACTAGACAATCATAATAGTCCCTTCTGACCTAAATATCTATGGAAAAAAAAAAGTGATCCATCCCCTGATGTCCATTCCCAGCTTCTGGCAAACAGAGGCTAGGAACACCTTCCCTGCCCATTCTGGCTAATAGCCATTGATGTACCTATCCTCCATGAATTTATCTAGTTCTTTTTTGAACCCTGTTATAGTCTTGGCCTTCACAACATCCTCTGGCAAAGAGTTCCACAGACTGACTGTGCATTGTGTGAAAAAATATTTCCTTTTGTTTGTTTTAAACCTGCTGCTTATTAATTTCATTTGGTTGCCCCTAGTTCTTGAGTTATGAGGAGGAGTAAATAACACTTCCTTATTTACTTTCTCTACACCAGTCATGATTTTGTAGACCTTTATCATATCTCCCCCCAGGCGTCTCTTTTCTAAGCTGTAAAGTCCCAGTCTTATTAATCACTCCTCATACGGCAGCCAATCCATACCTCTAATCATTTTTGTTGACCTTTTCTGAACCTTTTCCAAATCCAGTATATCTTTTTTGAGATGGGGCGACCACATCTGCATGCAGCATTCAAGATGTGGGCGGACCATGGATTTATACAGAGGCAATATGATATTTTCTGTCTTATTATCTATCCCTTTCTTAATAATTCCCAACATTCTGTTAGCTTTTTTGACTGCCGCTGCACATTGAGTGGATGTTTTCAGAGAACTATCCACAATGACTCCAAGATGTTTCTTGAGTGGTAACAATTAATTTAGACCCCATCATTTTATATGTATAGTTGGGATTATGTTTTCCAATGTGCATTACTTTGCATTTATCAACATGGAATTTCATCTGCCATTTTGTTGCCCAGTCACCCAGTTTTGAGAGATCCTTTTGTAGCTCTTCGCAGTCTGCTTGGCACTTAACTATCTTGAGCAGTTTTGTATCATCTACAAATTTTGTAACTTCACTGTTTACCCCTTTTTCCAGATCATTTATGAATATGTTAAATAGGACTGGGCCCAGTACAGATCCCTGGGGTACACCACTATTTACCTCTCTCCATTCTGAAAACTGACCGTTTATTCCTACCCTTTGTTTCCTATCTTTTAACCAGTTACTGATCCATGAGAGAACCTTCCCTCTTATCCCAGGATGACTTACTTTGCGTAAGAGCCTTTGGTGAGTGACCTTGTCAAAGGCTTTCTGAAAATCTAAATACACTATATCCACTGGATCCCCCTTGTCCACATGCTTGTTGACCCCCTCAAAGAATCCTAGTAGATTGTTGAGGCATGATTTTCCTTTATAAAAAACATGTTGACTCTTCCCCAACAAATTATTTGTCTGACAATTTTGTTCTTTACTGTAGTTTCAACCAGTTTGCTCGGTACTGAAGTCAGGCTTACCAGCCTGTAATTGCCGGGATCTCCTCTGGAGCCTTTTTAAAAAATTGGTGTCACATTAGCTATCCTCCAGTCATTTGGTACAGAAGCTGATTTAAATGATAGGTTACAGATGACAGTTAGTAGTCTTGCAGTTTCACATTTGAGTTCCTTCAGAACTCTTGGGTGAATACCATCTGGTCCTGGTGACTTATTACTGTTTAGTTTTCAATTTGTTCCAAAACCACCTCTAATGACAGCTCAATCTGGGACAGTTCCTCAGATTTGTCACCTAAAAAGAATGGCTCAGGTTTGGGAATCTCCCTCACATCCTCAACCGTGAAGACTGATGCAAAGAATTAATTTAGTTTCTCTGCAATGGCCATATTGTTCCTTAAGCATCTCGGTCATCCAGTGGTCCTACTGGTTGTTTAGCAGGCTTGCTGCTTTTGATGTACTTAAAATTTTTTTGCTGTTACTTTTTGAGTCTCTGCCTAGCTGTTCTTCACATTCCTTTTTGGCCTTCCTAATTATATTTTTACACTTCATTTGCCAGAATTTATGCTCCTTTCTATTTTCCTCATTAGGATTTAACTTCCACTTTTTAAAGGATGCCTTTTTGTCTCTCATTGCTTCTTTTACTTCGTTGTTTAGCCATGGTGGCTCTTTTTTGGTTCTCTTACTATGTTTTTTAATTTGGGGTAATGCATTTAAGTTGAGCCTCTATTATGGTGTCTTTAAAAAGTTTCCATGCAGCTTGCTGGGATTTTACTTTTGACACTGTACCTTTTAACTTCTGTTTAACTAACCTCTTCATTTTTGTGTAGTTCCCCTTTCTGAAATTAAATGCTACAGTGTTGGGCCGCTGTGGTGTTTCCTCTGTCACAGAGATGTTAAATTTAATTATATTATGCTCACTATTACCAAGTGGTTCAGCTGTATTCACCTCTTGGACCTGATCCTGTACTCCATTTAGGACTAAATCAAGAATTGCCTCTCCTATTGTGGGTTCCAGGGCTTGCTGCTCCAAAAGCAGTCATGTAAGGTGTCAAGAAACTTTATCTCTGCATCCCTTCCTGAGGTGATATATACCCAGTCAATATGGGGATAGTTAAAATCCCCCATTATTACTGAGTTTTTTATTTTAATAGCCTCTCTGATCTCATTTCACAGTCACTATCACCATCCTGGTCAGGTGGTCGGTAATATATCCCTACTGCTATAATATTATTATTAGAGCATGGAATTATTATCCATAGAGAGTCTATGGTACAGTTTGGTTCATTTAAGATTTTTACTTCATTTGATTCTACGCTTTCTTTCACATATAGTGCCACTCCCCCAGCAGCATGACCTGTTCTGTCCTTCCAGTATATTTTGTACCCTGGTATTACTGTGTCCCATTGATTATCCTCATTCCACCAAGTTTTTTGATGCCTATTATATCAATATTCTCATTTAATACAAGGCACTCTAGTTCACCCATCTTATTATTTAGACTTCTAGCACTGGTATATAAGCACTTTAAAAACTTGTCACCTTTTAGCTGCCTGCCATTACATGATGTAGTTGAATGGGACTTTTTTCATTTGACTGTTTCTTATCAGATCCTACCTGTATTTGCATAGAATCATAGAATATCAGGATTGGAAGGGACCTCAGGAGGTCATCTAGTCCAACCCCCTGCTCAAAGCAGGACCAATCCCCAATTAAATCATCCCAGCCAGGGCTTTGTCAAGCCTGACCTTAAAAACTTCTAAGGAAGGAGATTCTACCACCTCCCTAGGTAACGCATTCCAGTGTTTCATCACCCTCCTAGTGAAAAAGTTTTTCCTAATATCCAACCTAAACCTCCCCCACTGCAACTTGAGACCATTACTCCTTGTCCTGTCATCTTCTACCACTGAGAATAGTCTAGAACCATCCTCTTTGGAACCACCTCTCAGGTAGATGTTGCCCTTCGCTGGACTCTCTCCAATATTTCCACATCCTTCTTGTAGTGTGGGTCCCAAAACTGGACACAGTACTCCAGATGAGGCCTCACCAATGTTGAATAGAGGGGAACGATCATGTCCCTCAATCTGCTGGCTATGCCCCTACTTATACATCCCAAAATGCCATTGGCCTTCTTGGCAACAAGGGCACACTGTTGACTCATATCCAGCTTCTCGTCCACTGTCACCATTCGGTCCCTAGTCGGTAGCGGTGCATGGGATTCTTCCGTCCTAAGTGCAGGACCCTGCACTTATCCTTGTTGAACCTCATCAGATTTCTTTTGGCCCAATCCTCCAATTTGTCTAGGTCCCTCTGTATCCTATCGCTACCTGCCACCGTATCTACCACTCCTCCTAGTTTAGTATCATCCGCAAATTTGCTGAGGGTGCAGTCCACACCATCCTCCAGATCATTTATGAAGATATTGAACAAAACCGGCCCCAGGACCGACCCTTGGGGCACTCCACTTGATACCGGCTGCCATCTAGACATGGAGCCATTGATCACTACCTGTTGAGCCCGACAATCTAGCCAACTTTCTACCCACCTTATAGTGCATTCATCCAGCCCATACTTCTTTAACTTGCTGACAAGAATACTGTGGGAGACCGTGTCAAAAGCTTTGCTAAAGTCAAGAAACAATACATCCACTGCTTTCCCTTCATCCACAGAACCAGTAATCTCATCATAGAAGGCAATTAGATTAGTCAGGCATGACCTTCCCTTGGTGAATCCATGCTGACTGTTCCTGATCACTTTCCTTTAGTGTAAGTGCTTCAGGATTGATTCATGCTCCATGATTTTTCCAGGGACTGAGGTGAGGCTGACTGGCCTGTAGTTCCCAGGCTCCTCCTCCTTCCCTTTTTTAAAGATGGGCACTACATTAGCCTTTTTCCAGTCGTCGGGGACTTCCCCATATCGCCATGAGTTTTCAAAGATAATGGCCAATGGCTCTGCAATCACAGCCGCCAACTCCTTTAGCACTCTCGGATGCAACGCATCCGGCCCCATGGACTTGTGCACATCCAGCTTTTCTAAATAGTCCCTAACCTTTCTTTCTCCACAGAGGGCTGGCCACCTACTCCCAATGCTGTGTTGCCCAGCACAGCAGTCTGGGAGCTGATCTTGTTCGTGAAAACAGAGGCAAAAAAAGCATTGAGTACATTAGCTTTTTCCACATCCTCTGTCACTGGGTTGCCTCCCTCATTCAGTAAGGGGCCCACACTTTCCTTGGCTTTCTTCTTGTTGCCAACATACCTGAAGAAACCCTTCTTGTTACTCTTAACATCTCTTGCTAGCTGCAGCTCCAGGTGCAATTTGGCCCTCCTGATTTCATTCCTACATGCCCGAGCAACATTTTTATACTCCTCCCTGGTCATTTGTCCAATCTTCCACATCTTGTAAGCTTCTTTTTTATGTTTAAGATCCTCAGGGATTTCACTGTGAATCCAAGCTGGTCGCCTGCCATATTTACTATTCTTTCGACACATCGGGATGGTTTGTCCCTGTAATCTCAATAGGGATTCTTTGAAATACAGCCAGTTCTCCTGGACTCCTTTCCCCCTCTTGTTATTCCCCCAGGGAATCCTACCCATCAGTTCCCTGAGGGAGTCGAAGTCTGCTTTCCTGAAGTCCAGGGT
This sequence comes from Eretmochelys imbricata, assembly GCF_965152235.1. Classification (NCBI taxonomy): domain Eukaryota; kingdom Metazoa; phylum Chordata; order Testudines; family Cheloniidae; genus Eretmochelys; species Eretmochelys imbricata. The sequence goes on from NC_135573.1 coordinate 26,103,253, forward strand.
CCGTATTCTGCTGCTTCCCTTTCTTCCCTGTGTCAGGATCCTGAACTCGACCAACTCATGGTCACTGCCTCCCAGATTCCCATCCACTTTTGCTTCCCCTACTAATTCTTCCCGGTTTGTGAGCAGCAGGTCAAGAAGAGCTCTGCGCCTAGATGGTTTCCTCCAGCACTTGCACCAGGAAATTGTCCCCTACACTTTCCAAAAACTTCCTGGATTGTCTGTGCACCACTATATTGCTCTCCCAGTAGATACCAGGGTGATTGAATTCTCCCATGAGAACCAGGGCATGCGATCTAGTAGCTTCTGCGAGTTGTCGGAAGAAAGCCTAATCCACCTCATCCCCCCTGGTCCGGTGGTCTATAGCAGACTCCCACCACTACATCACTCCTGTTGCTCACACTTCTAAACTTAATCCAGAGACACTCAGGTTTTTCTGCAGTTTCATACCGGAGCTCTGAGCAGTCATACTGCTCCCTTACATACAGTACTACTCCACCACCTTTTCTGCCCTGCCTGTCCTTCCTGAACAGTTTATAACCATCCATGACAGTACTCCAGTCATATGAGTTATCCTACGAAGTCTCTGTTATTCCAATCACGTCATAATTCCTTGCCTTCACCAGGACCTCCAGTTCTCCCTGCTTGTTTCCAAGGCTTTGTGCATTTGTATAGAGGCACTTGAGATAACTTGCTGATCGCCCCTCATTCTCAGTATAAGGTAGGAGCCCTCCCCTCACAGACGTTCCTGCCTGGCCTTCCTCCCGGTATCCTGCTTGCCCACTTACCTCAGGGCTTTGGTCTCCTTCCCCCGGTGAACCTAGTTTAAAGCCCTCTTCACTAGGTTAGCCAGCCTGCTTGCGAAGATGCTCTTCCCTCTCTTCGTTAGGTGGAGCCCGTCTCTGCCCAGCACTCCTCCTTCATGGAACACCATCCCATGGTCAAAGAATCCAAAGCCATCTCTCCGACACCACCTGCGTAGCCATTCGTTGACTTCCACGATTCGACGGTCCCTACCCCGGCCTTTTCCTTCCACGGGGAGGATGGACGAGAACACCACTTGCGCCTCAAACTCCTTTATCCTTCTTCCCAGAGCCACGTAGTCCACAGTGATCTGCTCAAGGTCGTTCTTGGCAGTATCATTGGTGCCCACGTGGAGAAGCAGGAAGGGGTAGTGATCCGAGCGTTTGATGAGTCTCGGCAGTCTCTCCGTCACATCGCGAATCTTAGCCCCTGGCAAGCAGCAGACTTCTCTGTTTTCTCGGTCAGGGAGGCAGATAGATGACGCAGTCCCCCTGAGGAGAGAGTCCCCGACCACCACCACCCGCCTCCTTCTCTTGGGAGTGGTGGTCGTGGAACCCCCAACCTTATGACAGCGCATCTCATGCCTTCCAACTAGCGGAGTCTCCTTCTGCTTTCTCCCCCCAGACGTATCATCTGGTCCACTCTCCGCAATGGTACCTGTGGAGAGAACATGAAAACAGTTACTTATTTATTTCATCGTCTTTGATCATCTCCTTATTAGGACATAGGGAATCTCCATGTATAGATCCTCCCCTAAGGGATGTCCGAACCACATGCTCCTCTGCACCTGTTGGCTTTCCCCCAGCTCTTAATTTTAAAACTGCTCTACGACCTTTATCATTTTAAGCACCAACAATCTGGTTCCATTTTGGTTTAGGTGGAGCCCATCCTTCCTGTATAGGGTCCCCCTTTCCCAAAAGTTTCCCCAGTTCCTAATAAATCTAAACCCCTCCTCCCTACACCATCATCTCATCCATGCATTGAGACCCTACAGTTCTGCCTGTCTAACTGGCCCTGCACGTGGAACTGGAAGCATTTCAGAGAATGCTACCATGAAGGTCCTGCAGTGGGAATGAAGATGGGAGAGGATGCCAGCCCTTTTGCTCTGGGGGGTATATCTACACTGAAAAATAAACAAACAACATTGACTTAATACAGCTTTGAAACTTTACAATGCAGAAGAAAAATGCTGCTTTCCCTTTTTTTTTTTAAAAAAAATAGTCTACATTTTAACACAGTACTGTACTATATGTGGGAGGTTTTTTTGGTCTCTGCTGCTGCGTGATTGCGCACTTCTGGTTCCAAATGAGGTGTGTGGTTGACGGATCAGTTCATAACTCTGATGTTCATAACTCTGAGGTTCTACTGTACATCACAGTAAGGGAGGCCTTTCTGGGTATATTGGCCTCTAGGGGTTAAACAAAAATAACCCTATACGAAGCAGAGCCCTGTTGCATGAGAAGTGAGGTCAAAGTTTGTCCTTGATGAGTTTGGATTTAGAAGGTCATCTTGCCAAGACCTCATAGCCTGGCTGTTCATTGCCTGTGGTTATTAGCTGGGCGGGGGGGAGGGGGAGAGAGGGCATGAGAGCTATTAAAAGTTAAACACTGGTACATTTGTCACCATGTAGAACAGATTGTGATGCTGTTCCATTGTACATGGAGTAATCCATTGGTCCAGATGAGTCTTGAAGCGTTTAAAACCTTTGAGTCAAGGGAGATGATTATGATCAGGCCCACTTTGTCATCTTGACTTGCAGCATTTTCTCCTCAAGGGCATTTAAAACAATGGAGTATAGCTTTCAGATTTGTAAAATGCCACCTTATTATCCTATTAGTCAATTATGCTGTTGAGGAGCAGGAGTAAGTGACAGTATGGCAGATTACAGCAATCCATTTGCAGTTCCCATAGTCTTGTACCACATATCATCAGGCTGTTTAAATTTAATGATGGGCTTTTGGATGTGTGTTAGTGCAGTTAAAGTTGTAATCAAAATGTTTAGGAAAACCCCTACTGACCTGCATAAATACTCCCTTCTACAACATCGCTTAATGTCTTCTTGTAATCTTTATAAGCAGAGCTGACTCACTAATTAGGGGAAGTAACCCACTCTGGAAATAGTAAAGTAATTATTTTTTACCACTGTACAGAGCCTAGAGGAATAAAAGTTGCTGGATGCACAGCACTTGGGTTCTCCTTTGGTGCTGTTTTCCCAGCAGCCACCCGCCCAAATGAGGTGAGGAAAAAGCTGAAATTGGTAAAGTTAACTTATTTCAATTTATCCTGGTGTGATCTGTTCAGGGAGGGGAAAATATTCATTCGGTTATTCAAGCTCATGATCAGCGATAGTGGTAAGCTTGCACAAATGGCTTTAGTCAGGCAAGAAATCCTTTTAAAAATGGTCAGCATATATTAGCTTTGGGGTTTGTATGTAGTACGTTGAGGAAGAGGAGGATGAACACTAGCAGCCAAATTATTTTTCATGCCCTATGTACCACCTCTGACTTCCTTTCAGCTCTTTGCTCCCCAGTATTATTCACTCTGCCTCTGGAGAGAATAATCATGATAGCCAAACGACAGCCTTTGTAGTGCACATGCCAATTTCCCTCTTCACCATCAGGGAAGAAAAGGAGTCAAAGAAGGGCAGGAAATGCTTTAATCCAAGGTAGGCATGTGGTCAAACAATAGCAGGACTGGTCTGCTTGCAGTGTTCAAATCACCACCCCACGGGTGTCCACGTCACCTCTTGATATAAAAGAGATTGAGAGCTTCTTTAAAAAGATTTGAAACTCTTTGCCTCTCAGCTGATGAGTGCCATCCGAAGGCTCAGCCCATCCAGAGTATTCATAGCCCCGTTATGAACCTATAAGTCACCACCTGCTTCCCTGAGCTTCCTGGGATGCAGCATATTGTGTGATTCTACCCCAAGATTCCCCTCTACCCTGTTGGCTCACAATATAGCCACGCTTCTGATAGTCAGAAAGGCCCAACAGCCATCCTGGCTCTTGGGGCATTACTGAAACTGCTCTCCAGGGTTTTGTGATGACTGATATATTCTCTCCCTCTATCTACTACAGGAAATGTTCACTGGGCCTGGAATTTACTATTGATACTTCTTAGCTTTCAGAACCCATCTGTATATGCAGCATAATTGTGTTTAAACCGAGCAAGTTGTACCTTGTTGCTGTTTGTGTTTGGTGTAAAATGGCAACCTTGAATAGAAGACTCATGCACATCTACCGTAAGGGCAAAATCGTGGCCTTAGTGTGTGGCATTTGTAGTCGCCGCTAACCAGAGTGAGTTTGAGCCATGTTGCATTTGCAAGGCAGAATGGCTCGGGTTGGAGGGTAACTCATTCTGAAAGATGTGAATGGTGACTTCCTCCATGGTGCCTGCTGCTAGCACCAGCGTGCGAGGAAGGGTAAGACCAAGGACCCCAGTTAGCACTTAAGGCAATGGTAGGCCCATAATCTTCTCTGCTCCTGCCTGATTAGGAATGGAAAAGATTCCTTCTTGCCCTCGCTTCCTCCTCTACTTCAGAATTCCATCTATTGTGTTCCTGTCATTTTGCTGGGTTGTTTTTAAACTGCATTTGTCTTTTTTCTCCTTGTTGAAAAACTTAGATTAGTTAATATCTATAGAATTTCAATGTTCTGTTGTAACCCTTCCATTTTGCATGCTTGTTTGTTGCTTTTGTTGTCTTTGTTTTGTCAGCAAACTCTCTCCCCCCCGCCCCAATTATATTAATTTACAAGGGAAAGTTTCTGACGTGGCGTTTTCTGGAACTGAATAAAGCAGCTCTTGAATCTGGTTTTATTTCACATGCAGCTGCTTCTCCTCACCGATCACACACGTCCTTATGCTGGGTTTGCGAGAAAGGGGTGGCAAGGTGCCAGTATACACAAAGGACCTGATAGTGTCTTTGCAAGAGATTGAAATTCATAATCCTGGCCTCGCTTACTAGACAAGAGGTATGGGGTTTCTCTGGGTCAGATGAATACTGTCAGGTTTAGACTGAGAGGTTGCTAGTTAACGAGTAGTAGAATATAAAACTGTGCTCCAGGGAATAAATAGTTCAGTTTACACTCTACAATAAGATTCATAAAAAGACAAAGGCTGTTACTTTCAGCAGAACCAAGGGCATCAGAACAAATTTTCCTGGAGCTGTTAACCAAGGGTCATATTATCATTTAATCATATCCATATTGGGAATATATCACACAAAAATATAATTGATGAATGTATTATCTGGCTTAATTATGAAATTAAAAAAGCCACTTTCCCTTCATTTACAGATTATTAGCAGCATTGCCCATGTGGTGTGTGACTGTTTGCATGTAAGTCTGGTATATTGGGCATACATTTTCTTTAAAAGGACCCTGGCAACTTGGAAATTCCACCAGTTTGAAAAGTATGAGCTAAAGGGACACCATCAACTTAAACATCACAGTGTTTTACCTACTCTTGGTACAAGTAACACCTAAGATTACTAATAACTGAAAGAGCAAAGAGAGGAAATATTTTTCTTAATTTTTTTTAGTTTATTGACTTTGGGTGAAACCATTAAACCATTAAGCTCTGTACTGGGCCTCTGCGTAGGAGTGAATTTCACCTGGAGTGCATCTGATAGTATTTTGTGTATAGTTTATATAATTGTTTTCCCTGTGTAGCCAGTCAGTTAGTTTCTGACTCATGATTGTATGAGGGTCTTTCACACAGAAATGGGAGAGAGAACCTTAAAAAAAAAGTGATTGTAAAATCCCAAAAAATGGAAGATGGACTTTGAGGCAGGTGCAGTATGCACTACTTCTAAAACATTGCTGTTGAACTATCAAGTTGATGGTATCACTTTCACAGTGGTTTCAGATACTACACCTGTCTAGCGTTCCCTTGCCGGGTTTTATGCTTTTCCAGTTTTTTTTGACGTTGTTGTGTGAAAGACCCCCACAAAGAAAAAAAGAAAATGACTGACTAGTTTCTTCTAGCCATTGAAGCTAATTCTACACGTAGTGGTTTCAAATACACACCATAAATAAACTGAACAAGTAGAGACAAACGATTTTTTCTGGTCTCTTTCAAGTACAGTAATCTTAGGTTCTACTTGTAACACCTGTTGACAAGCACTTGTCTCTGAAAAGTGTGGTTTTATATTGTCGGTGTATCTCTTTTAGAATATAGTAGTGTAGACAGATGGAGGAGAAACCAAAGAAAATCAGGTAAATGAGTATTTTTGTGGTGATGCCAGTGGTGACATGTCTCCAACTGAATGCACCCCGTTTTCAGGAAAAATATGAAAAGGAAGTGAGTTATTATAAGTAACATGGAGTTCTATATTATGTACTTATCTGGCCTCCACTATTGTAGTGTCTGAACACTACATCATGAATGTATTTATCCTCACAAAAGCCCTTTGAGGTCGGGAAGAGCTATTGTCCCCATTTTACAGATGGGGAACTGAGGTACAGAGAGACTAAATGGCTTACCTAAGATCACACATGAGGTCTGTGGCAGAACATGGGGTTGAACTCCCAAGCCCCGGGTGAGTGCTCTAACAAGCAGACCATCCTTTATCTCTAAGGTAGACATGGTAGGAACAGAAGATGAAAGTCTTACCAGGATAAGTTGTATACCAAGGGTGCACTGTCAGGAGTCACGAAGCTTTTGAAAAGGAAAATCTGGGTTCTTTGTCAGTATTTCATCCTGTCAAATAGGAGATCTGTATTTGCTGCAATGGCTTTTACTTTCATAGCACTGCTTTAAAGCTGGCACGAAGGTGCCAAAACCCTTCACTAATTTATTTTTTTAAGGTTTTTTTTTTTTATGTAGCTTTACTTAAAAGCTAAATAAGAATACAAATGTAATGAAAACTGTGAATTTAAATCTGTTGAAAATAATTTTAAACTGCAAGGGGAAAGATTTAGAACATGAGACACAAATATCTATATAATCTATTTACCTATAATAAAATATTACATTTATAATCCATGTGACAGTCACTGCTCCTCAACCAAGGTTGAGCTGAGTTTTGCACTTGAAGGAGATTCAATCTCTTTGTTCCTCTTCCAAATTGAGAAAAACAGTCAAAATCTGGGGGGGAATTGTGAACTGGAAATTTTCTTTTTTTTCCAATTCTAACCATTTTTATTTACATTTTAATTTTTTTTAAATTAAAACATTTTAAATTTTAATTTATCATTAAAATATTGAAATTAGATGGTTTGACAATTTTGAAACTTTTCTCAAAAAATTTTGAGTGAGAAAATTCATTGAAACTGACCTTTTCCCTCAGAAAAGTTCAGTTTTGACAAATCAACATTTTTCAGTAAAAAAAGTTTCATTGAGAAATTTCCGACCTGTTTTAAACATGAATAGTCTCTTACAGCACTTTCTTTTAAAATACAGAATGAAATTTCAGAGAATTTTCAAGTAAATCCACTAATTAGCTCATTTGAAAATGGGTCCTTAAGAAATGTAATGCTCTTGTGAGACCTTTTTTCGTTTCTAATGAGCTCAACGGAATAACAAAGACCCTTCAAATTTTACAGATCGTTAAAACCTTGTGATATCTTGTACATAGGATATGTTTGAAGAAATCAGGTTGCTACAAAGCTAAAATGAGTAGTTACCCTTTCCATCACATTCTGAGTGATGAAATATTGGATTGGATTCCAAGGGATGGACTGCATGCAGGAATGATGGCAGCATTGTTAATCTGATAACTGGTATTCTGGGGATCTGAGTTCTGTAGCCCACAGACTTCCTGAGTGACCTTGGACAGAACATTTTGGCCAACATTTTCAAGTGCCCAGTTCCATTAATTTTTGGTGCTTCAGTTTTGGGTGTGCACATTGAAATATCTTGGATCTGATTTTTAGAGGTACCAAGACTTCCAGTTGACTTCACTTGGAGTTCTGGGTGCTCAGCACCCTTTGAAGATCAGGCCCCCGATGTGTCAAATCAATACTGATACATCTACAGTTACAGGCACTTCTGAAAATAGGGGCCTTAACCTCTTTGTGTTTGTTTTGCTACTTGTTTATAGGGATAACAATACTGGTCTATGATCCAGAGATATCAGGTATTCATTAATGCTGGTGGAAATACACAGTTATTATTAGTTGCTCTCCTTATAATGTAACTAATATTTTGTTGTTACCAGGGATTTTCCAGTTCAGATTTTCACAATAGATTTATTTTTTATCCCATGTCATGTTTGAGTAACATTTTTCTTCATGTTCAAATGGTGGGACCAATTTCTGTGGCGTTTCAATCAATTTGAGCTAAAACTGATTAGCACTTTCTGAAGAGTATGCAAATTGTGCTAATCAAGGGAAATCAAGCCAGGTGTGTTATCTGTTGGCTGCTGAGTAGAACAGACTTTACTATAAAGGGAATTTTTTGTTTAATCAATCAAGAGATGTACAGTTTTACAAACTACAACCCAGTGCTGTACAAGTATTTGAACAGAGTCTGCACCATGGAGAAATGGTTTCAATTGGCACATATAACTAGAAATGGTGGGACTGGAAAGAAATTAAGAAAAGGTCTTTTTTTCTTTTTCCTGTAATGTGCGATGGTAGAGGAAAGAATGAGCTACTTCATTTTGCTTCTGGGTAAGGTTTTTCAGCTGAAATGTTTATGTGCGTTTGATACACAAACACTGTATAATTTTGAATAGGGCTGTCAATTAATCGCAGTTAATTCACACGATTAACTAAAAAAATTAATTGCGATTAATCACAATTTTAATAGCACTGTTAAATAGAATACCAACTGAAACTTATTAAATATTTTTGGATGCTTTTCTACATTTTCAAATATATTGATTTCAGTTACAACCCAAGAATACAAAGTATACAGTGCTCATTTTATATTATTATTTTTATTACAAATATTTACATTGTAAAAATAATAAACAAAATAAATAGTATTTTTCAGTTCACCTCCTTCAATACCATAATGCAAGCTCTTTATCATGAAAGTGCAACTTACAAATGTAGATTTTTTTTTTTTTGTTACATAGCTGCACTCAAAAACAAAACAATGTAAAACTGTAGAGCCTACAAGTCCATTCAGTACTACTTCTGTTCAGCCAATCACTAAGACAAACAAGTTTGTTTATATTGCTGCCGGCTTCTTATTTACAATGTCACCTGAAAGTGAGAACAGGAGTTCGCATGGTATTTTTGTAGCCAGCATTGCATTTACATGCCAGATGCGCTAAAGATTCATGTGCGACTTCATGCTTCCGCCACCATTCCAGAGGACATGTTTCCATGCTGATGATGCTCGTTAAAAAATAATGTGTTAATTAAATTTGTGACTGAACTCCTTGGGGGAGAATAATATGTCTCCTGCACTGTTTTACCTGCATTCTGCCATATATTTCACGTTATAGCAGTCTCAGTTGATGAGCCAGCACATGTTGTTGTTTTAAGAACATTTTCACTAGAAATTTGACAAAACGCAAAGAAGATACCCATGTGAGATTTCTAAAAATAGCTACAGCAGTGGACCCAAGGTTTAAGAATCTGAAGTGCCTTCCAAAATCTGAGAGGGAATAGGTGTGTAGCATGCTTTCAGAAGTCTTAAAAGATCAACACTCCAATGTGGAAACTACAGAGCCCAAACCACCAAAAAAGAAAATCAACCTTCTTCTGGTGGCATCTGACTCAGATAATGAAAGTGAACATGCGTTGGTCTGCACTGCGTTATAGAGCAGAGCCCCACATTAGCATGGACGCATGTCCTCTAGAATGGTGGTTGAAGCATGAAGGGACAAATGAATCTTTAGAGCATCTGGCACATAAATATCTTGCGACGCCGGCTACAACAGTGCCATGAGAATGCCTGTTCTCACTTTCAGGTGACGTTGTAAACAAGAAGTGGGCAGCATTATTTCCTGCAAATGTAAACAAACTTGACTGGCTGAACAAGAAATAGGACTGAGTGGACTTGTAGGCTCTGAAGTTTTACATTGTTTTATTTTTGAATGCAGTTCTTTTTTGTATATAATTCTACATTTGTAAGTTCCACTCTCATGATAAAGAGATTGCAGTACAGTATTTGAATGAGGTGAATTAAAAAAATACTATTTCTTCTGTTTTTTATAGCACAAATATTTGTAATCAAAAATAAATATAAAGTGAGCACTGTACATATTGTGTTCTGTGTTGTAATTGAAATTAATATATTTGAAAATGTAGAAAACATCCAAAATATTTAAATAAATGGTATTCTATTATTAACAGTGTGATTAATCGCAACTAATTTTTTTAATCACTGGACAGTTCTAATTTTGAATATAATTTGCTGGACTAAGTTGTTGGGGATATGTTGCTTAATTATGCCTAAGGCTAAGATTTTGTCACAGATATTGTTAGTAAAAGTCATGGACAGGCCAGGGGCAATAAAGAAAAATTAACGGAAGCTGTGACCTGTCCATGACTTTTACTAACAATATCTGTGACAAAATGGGGATCTGTGGCTCCCCACACCACCTGCAGCATGGCAGCCGGGAAAGGAACTCAGGGGTCCCCACTCCAGGTTGGGTGTTGGAGCTCTGAGGTCCCCTGCATCCCATGGCTGGGAGCTGTGGGGACCCCTGCCACCTGCAGTAACTGGGGGCCACGGGGTATGCCTGCAGCTCCGGGGGTCCCCAGCCACCTGTGGGGGGCAGGAACTGTGGGGTGCCCCTGCCATCCACAACTCTGGGGGCCTGCAGTGGCGGGGAGCTCGGGGTTTCCCCCACCACCCGCAACAGGTGGGAGCTGAGGGTGCTCCCACTGCCCATGTGGCCAGGAACTGCGGGGAACCCCCACCGCCAACAGCTCTAGGGACCTCTGCCGCCTGCTTCAGCCGAGAGCTCAGGGGTTCCCCCACTGCCTGTGGCTACAGGTTGAAGTCACGGAAATCACTGTAAGTCACTGATTCTGTGACTTCCGTGACCTCCATGACTAAATTGTAACCTTAATTAGGCCTCCACCTCATATCCTCTCCTCCGTTGGTGAGGAATTGCGATGCTGCTAGTGCTTATACTTGATGGCTTAATGCACTTACTCAGTGTGTAAGAGGTGCTGCCATGAAAAGCTGAATAACAGTTGGTTTTATTCTTTAAGTGTGAAAACAGAGTTTAAAGAAACTTCAGAGCAGAAGCTTTCTGTCTGAAACATATGGGCATTTTTCAAGCAGAGTAATTTATTAATCTCTATTCAAGTAAGTAGGAACCTACTGAGAGTCTGTTTTTCAAGCTTGCTCTAAAGTGAGAGAGAAAGAGAAACAAATTTCTGAAAGACAATGAATCATTTGACATGTCCATGTTCTTTCACATGCTGCCCCTGTATAAGCTTATTGGTTCAGGTGCAGTGATCACAGGAGTGGTGACAAAAATTATAATTTCAGTCATTTTGGGGGGAACTGAAATCTGCCCACGCAGGGACTAATAGAGTGTGTGACTCACAGAAGAGTCCATTCAAAACTGACTGTAGCTGATCATCTAAAGCTGTCAAAGAGCTATCCATTGACTCGTACTACAGTTGATCTCTGGTCTCTTAAGAGACACTTAATTATACAAGCAGGCTGCATGCCTCACTGGTATTCAGTATTCATTTACCCAGCATGCACTACAGGAAGCAAATCCATTCAACAGTTGCTTAGTTATAGTAGCCTACTATTGCATTGCTTCTTGCCTGGCTGTTTGCCTACTACTGGAGTAACCCCATGTAATCCTAGCAGAGTGGGAAAACCATCATGGTGAAGTGCATCAGTAGACATATATTTATGAAAGAGCCAGAAGGCTGCAGAGACCGAACTGACTGAAGTGTTGAGCTCTAAACTTTGGAGTTGCTGACATACAGTATACGTTGTGGCTCTGATGCTTTGCATGAATGCTTGTCATTCATCTGTTTTACAGCATATACCATTTGCAATGAGATAATGACATTTTGCATTGACATTTGGATACTGGCGCATCAAATAATTGTTCACCTGACTGTTAAATATTAATCTCAGCCTATGATATAGGGTTTACCGGAAGAATTTGGCTTTTATTTGAATAAATCGCTTTCCCTCATCTTTCTGTGCTTACCAGGAACCTTGTAAAATACAGATTATTTCTGGCCATTTTAAAAAACTGAATTTTTACCTATAGCAGTTTAAATGGTAGAAGGCAGTGCCTTTTAAAAAAAAAAAAAAAAAAGTGGCCTTCACCAACAAATAAAATAAAACCAGGTCTCTAGACACACAGCAATTTTGCCACCTAACTTTTAAAAATATAGCCAGTTGCTGGACATCAGGTTAAAAAAATAATAGCTTCAACCAGGGTTAGCTCTTTTCCATGGGATGTTGTTGCCTCATCTTGTTACAATATCATTTTTGAGGCTGCATCTTGCCCACAGTTTTGTAAGCCGAATTCCCCATTGAAGTCATAGAAAATTCATCATAAAAATTGATGGCATGATCTGGCCCATTATTCATTATTAGTAGACATCATCACTTTGCACAGAACTTTATGGGAATAAAATGACATGCTCCAGTCCCAGTGTAGGTGATTTATTTGAGCCTGATGTCTGACGTTAGGCTCCTTGAAAGGTGGTTGTGTGGTTTCTATTTCTGTTTAAACTCATTGGGACAGTTTGAGTGTATAAAGTGACTCATGTGTCGGTGTCTGCACCGTCAATTCTCATTCCTGGGCATTCAGGAACTCGCAGGATCAGGCTCTAAAGTAGACAAAAATGTGGAGTAATCTGCCCAAGAAGGCACCACCTTAATCCTCAGTATATAGGCATTGTTTCAAGGGATGATACATGAGGTTTTATGTCCTTTCCAATGCTCTTTTTGTTAGGAGGAGCTGGGGGGATGAAGGGAGCCAGAAATGATTAATTTATTCATATTTATGTATTTGGTATGGTATGGTAGTTTATATTTATTAATATTTATGTATTTGGTATGGTATGGTAGTTTTGATGATGACAGGTTTCAGAATGGTAGCTGTGTTACTCTGTATCAGCAAAAGCAACGAGGAATCCTTGTGGCAATGTAGAGACTAACAAATTTATTTGGGCATAAGCTTTCATGGGCTAAAACTCACTTCATCAGATGCAGTAAGCAGTATATATATCATAGCACATGACTTTGGGAGACAGACCAGTCCTTGCTTACAGACAGCCTCCCAACCTGAAGCAAATACTCAGCAGCAACTACACACCACACAACAAAAACACTAACCCAGGAACCAATCCCTGCAACAAACCCCATTGCTAACTCTGTCCGCATATCTATTCAGGGGACACCATCATAGGACCTAACCACATCAGCCACACCATCAGGGGCTCATTCGCCTGCACATCTACCAATGTGATATATGCCATCATGTGCCAGCAATGCCCCTCTGCCATGTACATTGACCAAGTCTCTACGTAAAAGAATAAATGGGCACAAATCAAACATCAAGAATTGTAACATTCAAAAACCAGTAGATGAGCACTTCAATCTCCCTGGACACTCAATAACAGACTTAAAAGTGGCAATTCTTCAACCAAAAAACTTCTGTCAAGGTTCCTTCCCCACTCTGAACTCTAGGGTACAGATGTGGGGACCTGCATGAAAACCCCCCTAAGCTTATTTTTACCAATTTAGGTTAAAACTTCCCCAAGGTACAAACTATTTTACCTTTTGCCCTTGGACTTTATTGCTGCCACCACCAAGCATCTAACAAATATATAACAGGGAAAGAGCCCACTTGGAAACGTCTCCCTTCCCCCCCCATCCCCAAAATCCTCCCAAACCATACATCCCCTTTCCTGGGGAAGGCTTGATAAAAATCCTCACCAATTTGCATAGGTGAACACAGACCCAAACCCTTGGATCTTAAGAACAATGAAAAAGCAATCAGGTTCTTAAAAAAGAATTTTAATTGAAGAAAAAGTAAAAGAATCACCTCTGTAAAATCAGGATGGTAAATACCTTACAGAGTAATCAGATTCAAAACATAGAGAATCCCTCTAGGCAAAACCTTAAGTTACAAAAAGACACAAAAACAGGAATATACATTCCATTCAGCAGAACTTATTTTATCAGCCATTTAAACGAAACAGAATCTAATGCATATCTAACTAGATTGCTTATTAGCCCTTTACAGGTGTTCTAACCTGCATTCCTGCTCTGGTCCGGGCAAAAAAACCACACAGACAGAGAGAACCCTTTGTCCCTCCCTCCCTCCAGCTTTGAAAGTATCTTGTCTCCTCATTGGTCATTTTGGTCAGGTGCCAGTGAGGTTATCTTTAGCTTCTTAACCCTTTACAGGCGAAAGGGTTTTTTTCTCTGGCCAGGAGGGATTTAAAGGTGGTTAGCCTTCCCTTTATATTTATGACAACTTCAAAAACAGACTTCAACGAGAAACTACACAACTGGAATTAATTTACAAACTGGACAGCATCAAATTAGGCCTGAATAAAGACTGGGAGTGGATGGGTCACTACAAAAAGTAATTTTCCCTCTGCTGATACTCACACCTTCTTTTCAACTGTTGGAAATGGGCGATGGCCACCTTGATTGCATTGGTCTTGTTAGCACTGACCCCCCACTTGGCAAGGCAACTCCCATCTTTTCATGTGCTGTGATATATATACTGCTTACGGTATTTTTCACCCCATGCATCTGATGAAGTGGGTTTTAGCCCACGAAAACTTATGCCCAAATAAATTTGTTAGTCTCCAAGGTGCCACAAGGACTCCTTGTTGTTTTAGTTCAATGGTGATCTAGTAATTGTGGATGGATTGAAAACTGCAGTGTGTGTGTGTATGTGTGTGGTTTCCTCTGACACCCACAGATCACCACCCCGACCACTGAACTGCAACAGAGATTAGACTGGGGAAGGATTCTGTGCTGACTGTGAATTTTATGGCAGGGGAATGAGTCAGATTTATCAGCTGCTGAACAGTTTGGTTTTGTCATGAAGTCTAAATTTAAAAAAAAAAGTTTCTCTGTTTCTCACTGTGGGCCACTCGAGTGTGAAATAAATGTGCTTCATTTGTTCACTTCTCATTATTGTGTTTCCTTTATCTATTCATATAATAAGTATATGAATTCTGGGTTTGGCCCAGTGCAGCATTAAAATGACTGATGAGAGGGGATGAAGTTGATGAGTACACAAGGGGCTGTATTGCAATCATACCTGTTAAGTGCTTGGTGGCAGTTCAGCCTCAGGTTGTTTGTTTTGATAGGGGTCTGAGTGTTCTAGCTATTTCTGCAGTGCCTATCTTAGCAGCACTGAAGGACTTGATCCTGCAGACACTATGGACTTTCTAACTCTCAATATCATTGGCAAAACTGTCGGCAGTAAGCACTGTAAGAGCAGTAAAGTGTTCTTAAGATTAGGTTTTAAATCCTGTTCTCTGTTGTTTTACTTTCATTCGGGTCACAGTGAATGGGGACATAAACTGCAGCTGCCTTCTTATTTTCCATGGGTTGCATAGAGGATGCAAACTTTACAAGTCTCTCAAATGCCTAGATTTTAATAGTAGTATAGAAGTATCATTGCAAAGTATTACAATGGCTGAAAGTCAGCATCACAAAATTCAGCACCCTAATACAAACTTGCGTTGGAATGGATGAATACTTGTGTCTGTTGCTCAGCATGTTGCTAAGAAACAGAAAGGCCTAGGATGGCCTTTTGAATTGCTAAGATTTTTCTCTCCAGTATTCTAATTCTTTTTTAATTGGTGCAGAGTAAAAAAGTCAAGAAGCTGTTGTTAAACCAGCCTTTTGGGGGCATTTTTTCATCTGACAGTACAAAATGTCACATTAGTC
Source organism: Eretmochelys imbricata (assembly GCF_965152235.1). NCBI lineage: Eukaryota > Metazoa > Chordata > Testudines > Cheloniidae > Eretmochelys > Eretmochelys imbricata. The sequence goes on from NC_135573.1 coordinate 26,118,862, forward strand.
TCAGGAGAATTTTCTAGCTGCAAACCAAAGTGCAGTCGTCTGGGCACTGAAGAATAATTCCTTCAGAAAGGGATTTTTCTTTCCTCCAAGACGAGCATCATTGTTGGAAAAGTAATTCATGTTTGGGAGCTTCAGAATTTAAATCCTCAGCTGCTTTTGGCTGATAGAAAGCCACAGAGATAGAAATTAATATCCTGCCACCCACCCATCACCCCTAGTACAAGGCTGGATTCTGACATGTTAAAAATATGGAATTACAGACCTGGGTTCCTTATGGCTGAGCCAGCTATTAAATCTAACAGAAATCCAGCACAAGCTGTGAAAAGACTGAAGGGTAAAAATGTTTCCTTTAAGCTCTTTCTTGGCTAGCCAAACTCTTACACTTTTCTTATAATAGCCTTTCTGCATTGCCCATTAATAATGTGGCATTTTCCAGACTGCCAGATAAATGAATGCTATGGGCAGAGGTAGGAAGTGAGAGTGTATCTGTAAATTATTATCCATCTCTAAAGGGTTAAGGACAGCCACTTTTAAAGGGCAGGCCTAGATTTCCTCTCTTACTGAGAGAGGAAGCATGTAGGCAGATAATTCAGAAGTTGCTTCTGGTGTAGATAGTTTTCTTCCAGAAATAATTCTGATGGAAGCCCTCCAGTGGTTCTAATCCCGGCCCCGCATCTCCATTAATTAAGAGAGTTCTCGAATGGTTCTTGTAAGAAACAAAATCCTAGTTTCAGAATTAGGTTTGATTAACTTATTCCAGTGCATTCAGAGGCTCAATCACCATATTACCCTCACAGTCAATTTTGAATCAAGGTTAGTTGATAGAGAACTTAAAAAAATTACCAGACACTTACTAACCAAAGACTGGTTTCAGAGTAGCAGCCGTGTTAGTCTGTATCCGCAAAAAGAAAAGGAGTTCTTGTGGCACCTTAGAGACTAACAAATTTAAAAGATTTCCACTCCATAAGGCTAAATTCAGTGCCTTGCATAATGACAGGTTTCAGAGTAGCAGCCATGTTAGTCTCTAAGGTGCCACAAGTACTCCTTTTAACCAAAGACTGGTGTGAAAGATGAGGAAGATTCGCCATCACCAAACAAAGGAATACCCTGCTGCAAGTGCAGGCCCTGATCCCTAGCTGCAACAAGGAGAAGGATACTTGGAGGGGTGCCTACCTGAACCACTTCCCCAGGCTTCTGTCTTTCATCTGAGCCACTGATGGTAGATGTCTCTGATAAATGTTAAGCCTTCACACAGGACCAAATACCTCTGGAAGGGAGAAAGGTTTTCTCTTTTTCCACCACTCCATAGCTTCCTGAATCTTTGAGGAGTGGGGCAGAGGAGGGATGCCCTGCCATCCACCTTTTCCCCCAGTGTCTAAAAGTGGTGGTATCTGTTGTACCTCATCCCTAGTTTGTACTTCTTGGGTGATCTTACCCCATGCAGATCTCCAGTTCTTGCTCCTTCTCTGAGTTTTTTCCCAAGAATCAGTAGAGTGAAACTGCCATGATTCTTGTCAGTTCCATTGCTGCCCCAGGATTCTGTAGAGCATCAGAGAAAATGCCATTCTTGTAAGTTTTACTTTCCTGGTATTTGAGAGCGTTGTGGGCAGCAACAGAGGAATTTAAGTCTGTAGACTCAGGAAGTCAGCAGTGCACTGGTCCATATTCAGAGGATTATCTTGACAACCATAGGGGCTAGAATTTCAATTAAAAAACAAAATTATAATAAAAGCTTAAATAAAACTGAAATCTTAGCTCCCCCACATCTCAACCTGCTCCAATAAGGCTTTCCTATTCTTCATATATTAGTGGCAAGAGGATTTTTCAAACCTGATTTAAAAGAGAGACGTTTACTTCAACAAAGGTCAGTTTAAAAAATAGAGTCCAGTGCTTGGTATTGACAGGCTAAAAGGTCCAGTACTTTTTCAAAAATGCAATTAATTACCCAGAATGTTATATTATTTTTTCCCAAGTGATCATAATGCAAGAAGCAATAACGTTAGTTAGCATGTACAGTTTGTGTCGGGGTGAATGTTCCAAGTGTGTCTCTTTGGTTAGCCATGTGTTGATTTCAGTCCTACATTTGTATTTCCATAGACCTATGGTATTCACTTATTTCCTGTGCTCTGTCATCATTAGTCTAGTTCTAAGTATCATTACGGTAAAACTTCCCACTGAGAAATTTAAACATGAAGAGGCTTTCTGATCTCTTTAAAATAAAATGGCTAAAAATAGACCTTGTGGGAACAGTTTTCTACTTCAAGAACAAAATCCTGCAAAAATGTTTTAATGCAGGTTTGGGACCTAATTATTTTTTCTCACCCAGCGTCACTGTAGTTTTTGCTACAGTGTGAACAGCAAGTCTATAAAACTGACTTCACCTTTTTCCCCCTGTGGTTCTGCTGAAAATTGGTAAGTCTGCTTTTCCCCCCTCTTAGCCTGGCTTAGGGTCCTGCAGCTGATCCCTCATTAATTCAGTGACCTTCGTTTATGTGATCAGGAAAAGGTCAGTTGTTTCAGCCAGACTGGCCTCCGGTTGTTACAAGAGTCAAAGTTTCTGCACTGGGCAAAGGTGATGTGTCTTAAAAAAAAAAAAATTGTGAGCAAGAGAGGCTGTAATTACAATATGGTATTTTGTAATAATCAGTCATTAGGTTAGCACTGGGAAGTGCCCAGCGTATTTTCATGGTTTTAGCTTTGCCAAATGTATAGCAAGAATACAAGGAACATGTTGTCAAGAATGTGTGTGTGTGTTTTCCCCTCCCAAAGTTTCTTATTACAGGCAGAGGCTCCTTAGTAAGTCAGAGAAGTAAGGTATGTTGCTGGGTTAATTTTGCCCCTAAGTCATACAAGTATGTATTTCCTTCATGGCCAGGCTGCATAGACCACCATGCAATACATCTTCCTTCATTGGGAAGTAGATGTAATACCCCTCCCATTCTTACAGCTGGGATTATGGGACTTTCTCTGGCCACGAGGTGTTTATGCAGAGCACAAATGAGTTTGGAATGAATTGTCTAGTGTGCACTGGAACCTCTGAATATGTCAGCCCGGCTCTCCTGTCTGTGTGTGTATCGGTTATGTATATTTATGTTTATCTAAATCAGCTCCTGCTAGTTGCTGAGCTAATGGAGCTGCTCTTAGAGCAGAAGGTTTTGTTTGACTCCAGATACATGTTTTCCTATTGGCAGATCAATACAGAGATATGCGATAGGAAGCTCATGTTTTTTAAAAGTCTACACAACAAAATATGTGAAGAACATTCCTATATAGCACATGAGCATGTATGTAATTTTGTGGTATTTTATATGTACAGACACCTGTGTTTATATATAAATAAAAAAACATAAAATTGCAGGCATGCTTGTATGTATATAGTAATGTCCCTGTTGTCTTTTATAGCAAAGCCTTCTTAAAAAGTCATGGTTGGTGGTGAATGAACGTTACCACCATCTGATGCCTCTTTGGTGATGTGTGAAATTAGCTGGTGGTCTCAGCATTTATGTTTGCATTCGAGTCGACAGATAGCCAAATTCTTGTTCTCAGTCTTAAGAGAGACAAGGACAGGTTGTACCACTACAGTCCCCGCTGTAACTGCTTTACCATTGTTTATTTTTATCCTGGTAATACCTAGTGGCTCCAATGATGTTCAGTAATGTGCTGGGCAGTATACAAACACATAAGAAAAGACACTCCCTGTCTCAAAATGGTCTTCTAAGTAGACCAGAAAGACACGGGAAAGAAAGGGAGAGAAAATAAAATGTTCACGCACCAGGGTGACATCATGTTAGTTCCATTTCTTTCGGGGGGAGTTTCTTCTTGACTTGTTGTTTGTTTCTCCAATATGAAGCTCCCCACAACCATTTATGCCTTCCCCTCTTCTAGACTAGATGATTATTTTATGATCATTTCTCTTGAAGTTGACTTGGAAACTGTCACGGCTGCAGAAGGCTCCTCAATATTATAGGTGACTAAGAGCTGATGACCCCAGCCTTCAAGGTGGATAAGTCGTGGGCGTAGACAACTGAAGACGACAGCAGGCTTTAGCTCCCCATTAATAAATAAAGGAAACACTGATTTGGGGACAAATTTTGTTATGGTACAAAACTGCTCAATGAAGCAGCTATTATTATTTTTTTAACTTGCTCCCTTCCCACCCCCATTAAAAAAATGTTGTCTATGCCATTGTTAATAAAGAACCACAATCTTTAGGTCTGTGTACTTCAAGCCTTACTTCAGGAAATAAACCTTGGGCACTTCCAGATGATGTAATTTAGGTATGGCTGCTTAGCTTTAAATAGAAATTGCACAATTCCAGTTATGGGCAATGCCCCGTAAAACACTGACAATTCCCAAATTTTCCCATTCTCTACCCTTCAACTCCTGAAAACGAAAATATTGAGTGAGTCTTGAATAACCTTGAGCTTGCCAAGCAAATCTAAGAGCATATAAAGCTTTTTCTGAGATGACAAGCTAAGTATTCAGAATACAATGTTCATGTGGTATGCAATGTGCATGGTCGCACCTATTCCAGCAAGGTAAAAAATGTCATTTCCTTTATTTGAAAAATGCAGAAGAAATTTTGCTCTCTTTACAGGCTCATCTATATTACTAAGGTAATTTATTGTGGCTGACATTGAAGTAGATGAAGAGGAGTATATTTTAATAGCTTAAGCTGTCACTAATACAGGAACCAGTTTTGATCAGAGACCTCTTTTAAGTTTCAGGATCTCTGCAAAGTGTTAGCTTTATTTACAACCAATGGCATGTACAGTAGGAGTTTATTAAATCAGTATGCTGCTGTCTAGGTGTGTCACATAGTTTGAAAATGCTATACGTAGGCAAGTATGTAAATAAGGGTGACTTACAAAACAAGAAAACTTTTCAGTGAAAAGAATGATCTACTCAATAGTTCTAAGTGAAGATCTTTAGCCACAGATCCTGGGGAGTATTGGCCCTTTAATATTAAACAATGCCAACTCAGAAGGAAAATTTGGCACATGGCAACTAATAGTCGCATGATCATATAATTCTTTTTCTCCTGTCATTTGTCAACGTAGCCTATTCTGGGTGAAAGTTAATTCTGCAATGCACAGCTTAGTTACTGAAAGCCACAAGTGGCCTGAATTTAAGGCCAAAAGGGCTGGGTTGCTGTAGCAAATCAAAGAATAAAGATTTGAGAATATTTGTGGGTTTTTTGAAGTTTTGTTTTGAATGAACAAGACCTTCATCTCTAGCCGGGTCTGTTTTTACAATGCATCATGAGAGACTGGTGCTATATGCCAATTTTCAAAACTTTGTTTCAGAGGATAGTAAAATATGTTCCTTAGAATAAATAATGAACAACTGTGAATTTTGGGGCTATAATTCAACCAATGGGTTCTGGTGATGTAATAAACTGCGATAGCAAACTCAAGTGGTGACAAAAAACCACACCATGGAATTGTAACCCTGTAATAAATCATTTACTTTTTATTTCATTCGCATTGAAGAGGTGCCATCACCCTGAAATGAAGTCAATTAAAAAAAATTACAGTAGAACCTCAGTAGAGTTATGCAAATCTCGGGAATGGAGGTTGTCCATAATTCTGAAATGTTTGGAACAAAGCGAGAGTTGGGGCTCCAGACCCAGCAACTGACACTCCAGGCCAGCAGCTGAACTCCCTACTCAGCCCTTGCAGGTGTTTGCAAGGAGGGAGGGAGAGAGAGCGTGTGTGTTTGTGTGAGACCGACGTTTCCATTGGCCACTCCAACCGATCCCAGACTTGTGTCGTTCCTTGCTGCAGTTGATGAATTCACATAACTCTTGGGAATGCTGTTGCAAGTGTTCCGTTTTGCAAGCATTCCAACATATGAGTTGTGAAACGTATAACTGTAGTCCTGGAAACCTGTGCACAAGTTGTCGAGAGGCAGTAGAATCCAGTGTTTAGGGCAAGGGACTGTGACACAGTAGATCTGGGTTCTGTTCCCAGATCAGCCACTGAGCTGCTAGTGTGATCCTGAGCAAGTCATTTTACCTCTTCCTGCCTCTCTTTTTTCTCCCTTCCACGCTTGTCTGTCATGTCTATTTAGATCATAATATCTTTGAGGCAGGAATGGTCTCTTACTGTGTTTGCCTAGTAGAATTGTAACCAGTAGTCCTCTGAAGGCTCTAGGTATTACTATAATATAAATAATCATTATATTGATGATCCTATTGTAAAAGAAAGTGTGTATGTATGTGTGTGAGAGAGAGAAAAAGAGAGAGAACGGACAACTTTTTAGGATTCTTTTCTACGAGACGTCAGTCTAAACCTGACCGTTTCAAACCTAAGTATTTTTGTTTGTACCAGTGCCACATAATAAAGTAATTGGGTATTTAGCAATTACAGGAGGACTGTTTTCAAAACCGCCATCACCCTCTCTGTTTTTATTTGTGGAGGGCATCCCTGTCCAGTAAATTATATAATCTCTCAAATAGCTGGCAGAATTGTACCCAGTGGTTGTATTTTGTACCCATGCAGCCGCTGAGCTGGATAAAATGTTTCAATGTAGCAATTAAGATCAATACCAACTTTTTTTTTTTTTTTACCCATTTGCACAAGTGCTGTAAATTACAACTCGAACTTCCCAGTAAACAACAGTACCTTCTGGGGAAGGGAGCAACTGTTGCTTTGTTAGACAGGCCAGCCCTGGATGCAAATATAAATGTTAATTCTTACCTTTCAATGAAGAATGAACTATGGCACAGCTTGGTTATAGAAAACTCAGTGTTACAGACACTGACTGTGGTTTATGTATTTATATATTTAAATTATTTTGCAAGCTAAATGGAAGTGCAAACCTCTTAATTAGAATATTCATGTTCCCACACTAAGCATAGTAGTTTGGTATTGCAAATGTATTAACTACAGGTTTACACCAAACATGCAAAAACATATTAGAATGAGGGAAATACAAACACATTTTCTCATTAGGGGTTAGACGTTTGTGCTGACTATAGTACAAATATAATTTTTATTCCATTTGTGTAACCTTTGGTATTTTAATGAAGTCCTGTTCCTGTGTACAGCGTATGGTTCACTGTCAGATAATTTAACACTAAAGAAATCTGCCTTGAATAAATTAGAATATATTTGCAAATTAATTGGTTAATTAGATTTTAGACATCTCTTGGGGACAGGAGAGAAACAGATGTGTGCAAAAGCCACGGAGATAGTTGGGGAATGAGCGTTTCTTGCAGAGTTTATCACTCAGTTTTGTGAAAAATAGCCTTCTGCTGGTGCCAGAGTTTAAAAAACTCTACTTTAAATACAAAACATTGGAATTGCATTTTCACAGTGCTGCTAATTTTTTTGGGACACACAGAGAACGGTTTGGGCATGTTATCAAAATGACTGCACCGTAGAATAAGCAAGGCACCACCCGAGTCCCTTCTTTCTTAATTATGTCTAAAAGCATCCACAAAGCCATGTGGAACCACTTTGAGGTTAAACTCTTCCAGATTAGGAGAATGCTGCCAGCTGATTCTGTAGAAGTTAGGCAACTGCTATTAAGAAACAAGTCTAGGGGAAAAGGGGCCGGCGGATTGATCGCCTGTATAGTTCCCACTTACCGCTGCATGGCCTGGGTCAGAACGTTTAATGTCCGCAGTTTCGGCTTGGTTCTGTAAAATCAGAGTCATCTAGTTTGTAAATATTTAAACAGTTTTAATAGTTTTTTACTTATTAGCATTAGATTAGTCTGCTGAGGGGACTCTTGCATTCCTTCATTCTCCTCATCCACCCTCGCCCACCCCCGTACCCTGTTTGGGTACTAGACTGTGCCCAGGACTCCGGGCTTCAAACTCTGTGCTTCCTGCCCGTGATTCTTCTCGGTCAGTAACGACCACCAGCACTGTCTGTACTGCTCTGGGGAAGCTCACATTGCAGCGAGGTGCAGTATCTGCTGATTGTTCTCTAGCTTTACCCAAGAAGAGCGGGAACTTTGTCAGGGAACTACCTCATAGCGGGGTTGGCAACCTTTGGCTCGTGGTCCATCAGGGTAATCCACTGGCAGGCAGCGAGACATTTTGTTTACATTGACTGTCCCCAGGCATGGCCCCCTGCAGCTCTCAGTGGCTGCAGTTCGCCATTCCTGGGAATCTACCCCCATAAGTCCCACAGCAGGGTCCTGTCAGGAAGCTAGGAAGCACTCTCATAAGCATGAGACTGTCGTCTCAGTCAGACTCAGCTGTAAGCAAGTCCACCAGCTCAGCCTGTGAGGACTTAGTACGTCCTAAGTCTTAGAAGCATGACAAGAAAGCCAATGAGCATGAGGCTCCATCCGTACCAGACCATGATCCATCAGTACCATCATCCCAGCTCCTCCCTAATGCTGGGATCTGTTATCACCAATGAACTCTGATCATTGCCAACTTCAGATGCCAGCTTCCTTGCTGGCTTTGATGGCTTGGACAAGCAGGACCCCTTTCATACTAGGGAGATCTGATTCTGTTGCTGCCCCACACAACATTTTTGCTTTCCCAGATCCGAAATCCCCTCCTCTATCAGGCCCCTCCATTTCCAGGGAGATAATATCACTTCCAAGAGAATGGACTGCTGGAAAGAGCTTATCACCCATCCCATACACAGAATACATCTCCTCACCACTAAAGCCAGAATCAGCCGCCTTCTCATTGAGAGATTCTGAGCCATCCAATGAACCTCTTCCCTTACTTTGTGTCCTCCACTTCCCAAAAGACCTACACTGGTTTGTGACCAACCTCCGCTTCATCTAACTCAGAACCGCTGGCACCCCATGCCATGGGGGCCGCCAAGACTACCTATCAACCTCTGCAACTGTCTGTATTGGTGGTCTTGGGACCAGTACCCCTCTGCAAAGTCGATTTGATCCACCAGGGAGTCACCTTGCCTCCCCTCTAGAGGGACACTTAGATCTGCCCCCAGATCTGTCAGAAGGGGACGACTATTACGGTCCAGATCTGGCGTTTCCACCAGAACCAGCAAGATTGCCATTGTTACCCTGAATGAAGCTGTGACTTCTACATGCCCTCCACCCCCCGATGACTTCGGGCTCTTCCATGACCTTCTCAGCAGAGTTGCTGGAGAGTTTGATTCCTCTCAAGGAGATCCAAGACTCCTAGCACAAACTCTTTGACATCCTGCATGCTTCCAGACCCAGCAGAATAGTTCTGTCCATTAATGAAGCCATCCTGGAGCCAACCAGGGCAATCAGGGCCACCAGCCGTCCTACCCTTAAAGGGGTATACAAACATTATTACAAGCTGGCCATGGGTGTGGAATTTTGGTTTTCTCCCCTTCTCCCTCCCAATTCACTGGTAGTTCACTGCTTCTGAAAGGACTAGACAGGAACATACCTGGTCTGCTCCTGCTGACAAAGAGGGCAAACACCTGTATCAAATGAGAAGAAAGGTTAACTCATCATCCAGCCTCAAGTTCAGGATCGCCAATTATCAGGCACTACTGGCTAAATATGATTTCCCGAACTACGCCAAGTGTGCGGAGTTTACTAACAGCCTTCCGCAACAGGACAGTGCTCGTTTTCAAGCTCTGATAGCTGAAGGCAAACTGATAGCCAGGGCTTCCTCCAAACTGCAGTTAATGTCGCTGATATCTCCTCTAGAGCTAGGGCTACTGCCATCATCATGCACAGGGAGTCATGGCTCCATGTGTCAGGGTTCCATAGAGCAGGGATTGGCAACCTTTGGCATATGGCCCATTAGGGTAAGCCCCTGGCGAGCCAGGCCAGCTTGTTTACCTGTTGTGTCTGCAGGCTTGGCCAATTGCAGCTCCCATTGGCTGGGCTTTGCCGCTCCGGGTCAATGGGGGCTGCGGGAAGAGGTGCGGGCCGAGGGATGTGCTCTCCACCCTTCCCGGAGCCCTCAATGGCCTGGCATGGCGAACCACGGCCAGTGGGAGCTGCGATCGGCCAAACCTGCGGACACAGCAGGTAAACAAACCAGCCTGGCTCGCCAGTGGCTTTCCCTGGTGGGTCGCGTGCCAAAGATTGACGATCCCTGACCTAGAGGTTCCAGAATACCACTGAGGACCTTCCCTTTGATAAATTGCACCTCTTCAATTAGAAGATGGATGAGTACCTCCATACCCTGAAGGATTCCAGGGCTGCCCTCTTCTTGCTGGGGATATACACTTCTGCCCCTAAGAGGAAGTTTCACTGCCCATCAGTCAAATGTAGATGTATGGTTCAGCAGTTTTTCCTTTAGAGACCCTGTGAACCATGACATAAGAGACAGAGTATTCAAAAGTCCCACTTCTCTACACCCTCTATTACAGGCTTGGCATTTCAAACTGAGCCCCTGACTCGATGTTATTTTTGATGGGAGCATGAGAGCCGTGAAACACTAAACCCAACACCTCCCAATTTCCACACACCATTTGGGGGTTGTCTAGCACTCTTTTCTAACACCTGGAGTGCAATAATAATGGATAAGTGAGTGCTGAACATCGTCAACTCTGGCTATATTATAGAGTTTGCATTCCTACTTCCTCCAAAGCCCCCCTTATTAGGAGACCACTCTCACAAGAGTATTCTCAAACAAGAGGTGAACTCCTTAGCTCAGTGAGGGGTGACAGAACAAATCCCTCCTCAGTGCCAAGCAGAAGGGTTTTACTCAACCTACTTCTTGATATCCAAAAAGACAAATGGTTGGAGACCAGTCTTTGACCTTCGCCGTCCCAACTGCTTCAATCGCAAACTTAGATTTCACATGGTCACATTGGCAGCAATAATTCCATCTTTAGAAAAAGGCATGTGGTTCACAGCTCTTGATATGAAGGGTACCTACTTTCACATAGACATTCATCCCACCCACAAATGCTTTCTCAGATTTATGGTAGGCTCCAACCATTTTCAGTACAGTGCACTGCCCTTCGGAATAGTAACCACTCCCAGAGTCTTTGCCAAGATATTCTTGGTAGTAGCGGCCCATGTCAGACATCGTAGTCTCCTTGTCTTCCCTTACCTCAACAACTTGCTTCTTGTTGCGAAGTCCCTCTGGGAAGCCTGTGTCAACTTCCACGATGGTACACCTCTGCTCTTCACTGAGAGTCAGCATAAACATCAAAAAATCTGTTCATTCCCACACAATCTCTGGATTTCATTGGGGGCAACCTTAAATTCTAAGCCCAAGGACATGTTCCAGGCAATAAACAATATCATAGCTCATGTCACAAGCAACCCTCAAGTACCTGTCAAGACACGTCTGTCTCTCCTAGGTCATATTGTCTTATGCACCTACGTCACCCCTTTCGCAAGACTCTGCCTTCAACCTTGGCTGCAGTCAGTGTACTCCCCAAGCCATCATTCTGTGAACCTCACGGTGACAGTTCCAGCCAAGGTACAATCATCAGGTACATATGGGCATCCCCTTTCTCCCTTCCTCTACAGACAGGACCGTTATTATGGACACATCCTTATTAGGTTGGGGAGCCCACATGAACAGCAACACAGCACAAGTTGCCTGGACATGTCGAGAGTCCAGGATACACATCAATATCCTGGAGTTGCAAGCAGTGTGCAAGGCATACAAGTCCTTTCTTCCGCACTCACCGTGTCCTTATAATGTCAATCAACCTACAACTGTCTTCTACATCAACTAGTGGGGGTAGCAAGAGCCACCTCCCTGTGTGTAGAAGCAGTCAGCCTTTGGAACTGGTGTATCAGCAATCAAATCACGCTATTGGCAGCCTACCTTCTGGGGAAGCAAAATGTGAATGCAGCTTCCCTCAGCAGACATTTCACAGTCGACTGCGAGTGGGAGCACCACAGTTCAATACTGTGCAATATTTTCACTCTATCAAGGACCACAACCAGGGATCTGTTCTCCTCTCGAGCAAATCTACTGACCAATAGATTCTTGAAAGGCCTAATAAGAACCTTCCCACCTACTCAGAATCCTGCTCCCCAGAGGGACCTGAACCTTGTTCTCTCAGTACTCACAAGGCCCCCTTTTCAGCCTTTAAGCTACTTGTTCCATGTCCCTCCTTTCCAGGGAGGTTGCCTTCCTTGTAGCCATCACCTCAGTGAGAAGAGTTGGCAAATTTGGAGTGATGATAACAGATTCTCCGTACACTATATTCCATAAGGATACACACAAAATTCACCCCAAAAGTAGTTTCAGAATTTCACCGTAACCAATCCATTCAACTATCTGTGTTCTTCCCAAAACCGCATGCTTCTGCAGAGGAAGAAAGAGTCCACTCCCTTGGCTTTTTACCTACAGAAAACAAAACCGGTCCCCAAGACTACTCGTTGCTATAGCAGAAAGAGAGTCAGAGGACACGCCATCTCCGCCCAGAGAATCTCCAAATGGATCTCTGGCTGCGTTCTGCTCTGCTATCAGCTTTCGAACCTCCTCCCACTCCACCCATGGCTTAAGAGCTCATTCTACCAGAGCACAAGCAACAGGTATGGCACCTCTTCAAGAGACATCCCTCCTGGACACACGGGGCTCCATTTACGAATTGGTAAGACATTATGCCCTGGTGCAGGACCCTTCTGCTGATGCCTCCTTCGGGAGGGCGGTACTCAGCTCAGCCCTACCATTTACATCCTCACATCCTCCTCCTACTTAGATACTGCTTGTCAATCACTCACAATGGAATGCAATAGGGACAGTCACTTGAAGAAGAGGAGGCGGTTACTTACCTGAGCTGGAGGTTCTTCAAGATGTGTGGTCCCTATCTGTACTCCACTACCTGTTCTCCTTCTCCTCTGCTTCGGATCTTATCTGATTCACAGTAGAGAAGGAACTAGACAGGCATTCGGTCCCGCCCACAGCTTTATCCCCTTAGTCAGAGGAATAAGGTTGAGCCAGGACACATGTGCGAACCCATGGACACTGCTTTCAAATTCTCTGGCTCCGGGGCACATGGTTCACATGCATAACCCACAATAGAATACAGCTAAGACCATATATCTCAAAGTACCTCCAGTTACAGGTAAGTAACCTTCTCTAATGAGCATTTCACATATAATTTTTATACAGCCATTAATTCGTTTTTTGCTCTGTTCTAGGACTTGGAGAAATATGCACAATAACTACCACCTACTGGTTATTAAAAGTAATTAGAAATCCATATACCCAAAATAGGGCGTATGTATTCATTATGACCTACACACCTTCCAAAAACTTGTTTTGATTTATCTCTGGTTGGCAGACCAGGTTTAAGAATTAGAATGGCTCCGAAGATGGGCAGGAAATGATTTTCAGCTTAAGTACAATGTGACGCTAAGTGCAATTCTGGCTGTTCTAACCAGCTGTGCTGCACTTAGAGATGAGATGAAGACATTTACATCCCTTTTGTATTCAGGCTAAAATAATCTTGGAGATTAGGCCAGAATCACAAGACTACTATACTCAATACCCTTATTGGAAAGTTTAGAATAACACTTAGATGGTAAACAAGTTACCCCCCTCCCCTTTTATTTTTTTATCAAGATTCTATTCTCTGCTACACTGAGAATCTTTTGGCAAAATATTGTTGTTAAAAGCCATGTTTTTAAATGCAGTCAGATAAACAAGAGTCCATTTATATGCGTCATTGATCATTTTACAAACAATCCTGCAGGCTGAGCTCAGACCTGACCCTCTGCTTGTTGTTTGGGTTTTTTACACAAATGTCAGGAACAAAAGTACTTTTTCCTGCTTTCGTAACCTCTAGCAAGGGCCAAAAAGACGATTTTCCTGGGAAGAGATTTCATGTAATGTTCTTTGTTTGACCTTCGTACTCTTTTATAAACAGAAGATGGAACTGTGTAACAATCAGATACTTTTCGTGTTGCTGGTGATGTGTGAAAATTATAGACAGATTTCTCAAACTTAGATGCCTGAAGCTTGACATTAAATTCATATGATTGTGGACCTCAGTGCACTCTGGCTATTATGGGGCGCCAGTCCCCTCTAGATCTCTGGCAGTGAGCTTTGTACCATCAACAACAGGGTGTCTCTCTGCTGGTTCTCAGCTTTTCTGTCCCAGCTCCCCAAGCAGCCTGGCCTTTCCTCTGCAGCCAGCTCCTGCGGGGGCTGTTGCCTCCAGCATGCTGTTCCTGCTTCCCCACAGCGTCTGGTCACCTCTGACGTCAGGGCTTTCTTCCTTTTCCTGTACACTAGTGATTGTGGCACTCTTTGCTGCCTGGATGTTGAGCTGTCATCAAATTGAGGCTGTTTTGACTGGCCCTATCTGTCACTCGCATTACTGTTGGGATAGCAATATGCCATGGCACTCAACGTGCCTTGGACTTCCGTGTTTTAGGGCCCAACCCTATACATGTTTGCACACACGTCAAACATGCGTGTGAGTACTCAGTTCCACTGGAATACTCGCATGCATATAGGTAAGCATGTGCATAAGTGTTTGCCAGCTCTGGGCGGCTGGGCTGTCCGTCCAGTATCTTTGAAGAGTACTAAATATAAAAAGTTATAAAGGATGAAGAATTAGATGCACAGGAGATTCACACTAATATTCTCTATGGCATTCTTATTAACACAACAGTGTCTAAATACCAGTGTATTTGAGCAAAGTGAAGCTGCCCTGGTGGGGTTGGGGGGGCTGAACTTGGGGTGGGGAGGTGGGAAAGGTTAACATTACCGCCCATCTATCATAACCTCTTTACAGGGCTTTTGTCAAATGACTCATTCAAGCAATATTTGCTAAGAGTTTTCACAATCAGGAGTAGACAGTCATGGCAACGTTGGGACAGGCTGCAGGTTCATGTGTCACTTTAAAGGGGCACTTTAAATTTTGAAGAATTCCCCCTGAAACTGGAGCTGAAAGATCTCCCATGAATTTCTTGGGAATATGCTGACAAAATAGTTACGCCCAGAAGAATGTCACTGAGAAGAATATTATGGAAATATAACAATCCTGTCAGGTCAGGGAGGGAAGACAAGGTAGGAGAGGTTTCAGAGTAGCAGCCGTGTTAGTCTGTATCCGCAAAAAGAAAAGGAGGACTTGTGGCACCTTAGAGGCTAACAAATGTATTTGAGCATAAGCTTTCGTGAGCTACAGCTCACTTCATCGGATGCATTCAGTGGAAAATACAGTGGGGAGATTTATGTACACAGAGAACATGAAACAATGGGTGTTACCATACACACTGTAAGGAGAGTATCAGGTAAGGTGAGCTATTACCAGCAGGAGAGCTGGGGGGGGACGACCTTTTGTAGTGATAATTAAGGTGGGCCATTTCCAGCAGTTGACAGGATCGTCTGAGGAACAGCGTGGGGGAGGAAATAAACATGGGGAAATAGTTTTACTTTGTGTAATGACCCATCCACTCGCAGTCTTTATTCAAGCCTAAGTTAATTGTATCCAGTTTGCAAATTAATTCCAATTCAGCAGTCTCTCCTTGGAGTCTGTTTCTGAAGTTTTTTTGTTGAAGTATTGCCACTTTTAGGTCTGTAATTGAGTGACCAAAGAGGTTGAAGTGTTCTCCGACTGGTTTTTGAATGTTCTAATCCTTGACTTTTGATTTGTTTCCATTTATTCTTTTACGTAGAGACTGTCCAGTTTGGCCAATGTACATGGC
Organism: Eretmochelys imbricata; assembly: GCF_965152235.1. Classification (NCBI taxonomy): domain Eukaryota; kingdom Metazoa; phylum Chordata; order Testudines; family Cheloniidae; genus Eretmochelys; species Eretmochelys imbricata. The sequence continues at coordinate 26,134,414 of NC_135573.1, forward strand.
AGAGGGGCATTGCTGGCACGCGATGGCATGTATCACATTGGTAGATGTGCAGGTGAATGAGCCTCTGATAGTGTGGCTGATGTGATCAGGTCCTATGATGGTGTCCCCTGAATAGATATGTGGACACAGTTGGCAACGGGCTTTGTTGCAAGGATAGGTTCCTGGGTGATCCTGTTGTGTGGTGTGTGGTTGCTGGTGAGTATTTGCTTCAGGTTGGGGGGCTGTCTGTAAGCAAGGACTGGCCTGTCTCCCAAGATCTGTGAGAGTGATGGGTCATCCTTCAGGATGGTTGTATATCCTTGATGATGTGCTGGAGAGGTTTTAGTTGGGGGCTGAAGGTGATGGCTAGTGACGTTCTGTTATTTTCTTTGTTGGGCCTGTCCTGTAGTAGGTAACTTCTGGGTACTCTTCTGGCTCTGTCAATTTGTTTCTTCGCTTCAGCAGGTGCGTACTGTAGTTGTAAGATTGCTTGATAGAGATCTTGTAGGTGTTTGTCTCTGTCTGAGGGGTTGGAGCAAATGCAGTCGTATCGCAGAGCTTGGCTGTAGACAATGGATCGTGTGGTGTGGTCTGGATGAAAGCTGGAGGCATGTAGGTAAGTATAGCGGTCAGTAGGTTTCCGGTATAGGGTGGTGTTTATGTGACCATCGCTTATTAGCACCGTAGTGTCCAGGAAGTGGATCTCTTGTGTGGACTGGACCAGGCTGAGGTTGATGGTGGGATGGAAATTGTTGAAATCATGGTGGAATTCCTCAAGGGCTTCTTTTCCATGGGTCCAGATGATGAAGATGTCATCAATGTAGTGCAAGTAGAGTAGGGGCATTAGGGGACAAGAGCTGAGGAAGCTTTGTTCTAAGTCAGCCATAAAAATGTTGGCATACTGTGGGGCCATGCGGGTACCCATCGCGGTGCCGCTGATTTGAAGGTATACATTGTCCCCAAATGTGAAATAGTTATGGGTGAGGACAAAGTCACAAAGTTCAGCCACCAGGTTTGCCGTGATATTATCGGGGATAGTGTTCCTGACGGCTTGTAGTCCATCTTTGTGTGGAATGTTGGTGTAGAGGGCTTCTACATCCATAGTGGTTAGGATCGTGTTTTCAGGAAGATCACCAATGGATTGTAGTTTCCTCAGGAAGACAGTGGTGTCTCGAAGATAGCTGGGAGTGCTGGTAGCATAGGGCCTGAGGAGGGAGTCTACATAGCCAGACAATCCTGCTGTCAGGGTGCCAATGTCTGAGATGATAGGACGTCCAGGATTTCCAGGTTTATGGATCTTGGGTAGCAGATAGAATACCCCTGGTCGGGGTTCCAGTAGGAGAAGCAGCAAGAGAGGACAGAGTTAATGGAATACTTGCTGGCTCCAGTCCTTTCTAATTTTAGCACACGGAGACACCTGTGGAGCCCACAGCTAGCTAGATATCCAGATGTGGGGGAAGATACCAACTCCATTGCCTCTACATCTGGCTGGTTCCGTGCCAAAGATGTCTTTAGTTGACAGAGCTAGAGAATGTGACACTGAACAAGGTATAAGAGACAACAATCTCTTGTAAAATGTGATAGAAAGAGGTAAGACCTTCTTCCCCCTTTAAAGCACAGGTAAACAGTCTCTCAGCCTCTCTCCCCTCCCATGCCAACATATTAATGTACGTGGAGAAAACAGTTCTAGAAAGAACTACTCAGTGCAAAAGGTAATAAATCCCCTGAAGATATTACCCATACATTATTGCGCCTCAGTATGTTTTAGTGAGAAAATTGGCTGCATTTCTAGCCAGGGATCAGAGATATCCAAGAGGCAGGGGGAAGGAAGAGGATAGAATACTGTACATAAAGAAATCTTGTTAAGACTATTGATTTTTATGCTGGTCCCCAGATTTCCTAACTTGTCCCTTCTATTTTCACACATCAGCCAATGACTCCAGGAGCGGTTTAGTTAATCTATGAAAAATACACTTAGCATCATGATTCTACACAGAGACTTACAGTTATATAAGAAGATAGGTCTCTTCCCAAGAGTTTGCAATCTAATTCAATGAAGTATTCATGATAAAAGATCAGGGAGAGGGTTTTTACATTCTGAACCATTTGTAGAATATTTTCAGAAAACATGCTGATATTGGAAGCTTTTATAGAAAATTCAAAGCAATGTCACTTTAAAAAAAAACCTATTCTAATAGATTTCGTAGAGTTTACAGCCAGAAAGAACCATGAGATCATCTATTCCGACCTCCTATATTAAATTTAATCCTTGTTACCCCTGTATTGAGCCCAATAACTTGTTTGGCTAACGCATGTCTTCCAGAAAGATATCCAGTCTTGATCAGAAGACATGAAGAGATGTTCACCACTTTCCTTGGTAGTTTGTCACAGTGGTTAATCACCCTCACGGGTTTTATTTTAAGTTTTTTTGTTGTTGCTTTTTTTATTTCTAATTTGAATTTGTCTGGCTTCAGCTTCCAGTCATTGGTTCTGGCCTTTTTCCTCTAGTTTAAAAAGCCTTTTAGTACTTTTTTTTCCCCCTCTCCCCATGCAGCTACTTATCCATTATAATCCAAGCACCTCTCGATTTTCTGTTTGATAAACAAAACAGAATAAGTTTTGCATGTCTTTCACTGTAGACACTTTCTCTAGCCCATGAATCTTTTTTTTTGTGGCTTTTTTCTACATCCTCTTCAATTTTTCAACATCCCTTAAAAAATGCAGTATTCCAGTATCTTACCAATGCTGCAGACAGAGGGAAAAGCATCTCCTTACTCCCACTCACTCCTCTTTTTATACATCCAAGGTTGGCCTTTTTTGCCACAGCATTGCACAGGGAGAGCTCATGTTGAGTTGCTTGTCCACTGTGACCCCTAAATAATTTTCTAAGTCACTGCTTTTCGGGTTACAGTCCTGTTTCAGACATTAAGTATTACCATAGATTTTGGTTTACTCAATTTTATGGTCTCTTAAGCTGTGTGTAGAATGCAACTGTGTTACATGAGGCCATTCAAAAAAACTGCACCTCTTTAGCCTCAGATATCCGCCAAAACTGCTGACATGCCTGAAGTGTGAGATGAAGAGCTGCAGTAGGAAGAGCCTGTATCAGAAGCCATCTGGAATCTGGGAGAGTAAACTCAGGGAGAACATCTGTTTGAAACTTTGTGTAGATAGCTGGCAGGCTAATTTACTGCCCCTGGGGGAAATGGTATACAAAACCCAGACTCAGCTAGGAATTCTACAGTGTATACACAAACCAGCACAGAGTGATACTGTTATTGGTTATAAAGATATATGAAACTGAAGTTGTCCTGTACAAGAGCCTCATTTACAGATTTCTTCATACATGCAACACAGACCTCTCTTGTTCTCACCACTGGAAATTTAAAAAAAAAAAAAAAAAAGCGTAATAGTGGATTATATTTAATACACTGGAGGACATTTCAAAATAATGTGAATATGTAAGAGATTCCCCCTTACCAGGTTGCATTTTATCTTCAATATGTAGAATACTGTCCTCCCACCTACAGTCAGGGTTTGTAGACTTTTGTTCATGAGGGAAAGTGGCTCCTTCCACTTATTGGCATTTAACATCTATCAGTTATTCCAGCTCAAGGGCAGACCAGGGGCTACTAGCCCTTAGTCTGATCTGATAATCATAAAGATCTCAAACTGTTCTTTATGGAATTTTATTTGGCACTTTACAAAACACAGCTGATCGTGTTTCTCCTTAGATTTCTGCATGTGCATTGAACATCTTCTGTTTTCGGTTCAGTTTAAATTGTCACCCAGCCAGTGAGACTCACCTTCTCCCACTAGCTTCTACTGGGAAATGCAGGAGGTAGAGCATAGGGAAAATAAAGATGTCTCCCCAGGTGACTCCAGGTCGTGTCTGTGAATTATCCAGTAGGGGGCTAAAGAAATGTGTAACCATAACCAATAGCAGTTCTGCACCTATGTGTCCAATGGAGGCTCAGAACATCAGAATGGATTCTCAGGAAGATTTGCTGTGTAGGTGTGCTCCACCTACTGGTTGAATTGCATAATTGAAGAGATACATGGAAGAGTTCTTATTAGTATAACTCCACAGTTAATACAGGTTCTTCTGCTGTCCACAAGAGTAAAAGACAGGTGAGAGTATACAGTTGATCTGATCTCTGTTCCTTACTATGGCTAAGTTTACAAACCTTCTGTAAGCTTAAATTTACTTGCTGAACATGAGGTATAAAATCTCTAGTGATTAAAGATTAATCAGGGCTTGAGACTCCTCCCTCCAAAAGAGAGTCCTTTCTTGTTTGCACAATCCAATAAATAATTCTGAGACAACAGAATTTGTTGGTTTCTCTAAAAAAACATAATTATTTTAAATGACAAACTGGTCCCTTTGTTGATAAATGTTTTACGTCCTCGCTCCTATGCCTGAATAGCTTACATAAATAATGCATTCACGTGCAAAACAAACTTAGCACCTGCAAGCACACACTGCCCAGCAGGATAGGAATGCTAAAAGGTTAAGGCTCAATCCTGCAAGGTACTGAGCACCTTGAGCTCTAATGGAAGCCAATGAAGATTGAGAGCACCTTCAGCATGTTGCTAATAGCCCTGACACTGTGATGAGGCATTGGGGATGCAGGCATGTGCTGTTAGCAGGCATGTTGTTTCCTGTGGACTCTGCCTTCATAATGAAAAGCGATTTCTCAGAATTCTCTAAACCGAACAGTAGCATCACCGGTCAGCACTTGCAGACAGGAGGCTGCCTTGTCAAAGGCCTTACTTTATATACTTAATAAGATCTCTTAGGAATGGATTGTTTAATCTGGTTTTGGTTGCTTCCATTATTCTATTAGCCTTTTCCTGTAAGTTGGGGTTCTACTCTGAAAAGTGATTTGGGGAAGATAACGTGAGATTTCATGCATGTTTCCTAAATGTCAGCCCTGTTCACCAGCTGTGGTTTCTTTGACTTAGGCATCATCACCAGTAATAAAGTTCTGCAGACCAAATGCTGCTGTCCACTCTGCCTGTGAAGCCCTACTGACTTTAACGGTGTAGCAGGGGTGTAGCTTAAGGCACCAGTTGAAAACCATGGGGATGAATGCGCATCCCTGCAAATGGAACTTAGGGTATGTCTACACTACGAAATTAGGTTGAATGTATAGAAGTCGGTTTTGTAGAAAGCGTTTTTATACAGTCGATTGTGTGTCCCCCCACATAAATGCTCTAAATGCATGTAGTCGGCGGATTGTGTCCACAGTACCAAGGCAACCATCGACTTCCGGAGCATTGCACTGTGGGTAGCTATCCCACAGTTCCCGCAGTCTCCGCCGCCCATTTTTATTCTGGGTAGAAATCCCAATGCCTGATGGGGCTAAAACATTGTCGCGGGTGGTTCTGGGTACATATTGTCAGGCCCCCCTTCCCTCCCTTCCTCCGTGAAAGCAAGGGCAGACAATCGTTTTGCGCCTTTTTTCTTGAGTTACCTGTGCAGATGCCATACTACGGCAAGCATGGAGCCCGCTCAGCTAACCGTCACCGTATGTCTCCTGGGTGCTGGCAGATGAAGTACTGCATTGCTACACAGCAGCAATTTATTGCCTTTTGGCAGCAGACAGTGCAGTATGACTGGTAGCCGTCGTCGACGTAGTCCTGTGTGCTCTTTTAACTGACCTCGATGAGGTCAGGGGTGCCTGGGCAAACATGGGAGTGACTCAGCCAAGTAATTTCCCTTTTAAGTTTCGTCTCATGGCGATTGAGTCCTACCGGCAGTGAACTGTCTTTTAATCTGCAGCCAGCAGAAGATGAGGGCCAGCAGTCATACTGCACTATCTTCTGCCAAGCACCCAGGAGATGACGATGGCTAGCGGTCGTACTTCACAGTCTGCTGCCAGCAAGATGTATAAAGATAGAAGAAGTGGATCAAAACAAGAAATAGACCAGATTTTTTTGGTATTCATTTTCTCCTCTCTCCCTCCGTGAAATCAACAGCCTGCTAAACCCAGTTTTGAGTTCTATCCTTGAGGGGGCCATTCAGTTTCTCTCAAAGCCACCCCCTTTGTTGATTTTAATTCCCTGTAAGCCAACCCTGTAAGCCATGTCGTCAGTCGCCCCTCCCTCCGTCAGAGCAACAGCAGATAATCATTCCGCGCCTTTTTTCTGTGCAGAGGCCATACCACGGCAAGCATGGAGCCCGCTCAGATCACTTTGGCAATTAGGAGCACATTAAACACCACATGCATTATCCAGCAGTATATGCAGAACCTGGCAAAGCAAAACCGGGTGAGTAGGCGATGTCAGCGCGGTGGCGAGAGTGATGAGGACATGGACACAGACTTCTCTCAAAGCACGGGCCCTGGCAATGTGGGCATCATGGTGCTAATGGGGCAGGTTCATGCAGTGGAACGCAGATTCTGGGCCCGGGAAACAAGCACAGACTGGTGGGACCGCATAGTGTTGCAGGTCTGAGACGATTCCCAGTGGCTGCAAAACTTTCACATGCGTAAGGGCACTTTCATGGAACTTGGTGACTTGCTTTCCCCTGACTTGAGGTGCAAGAATACCAAGATGAGAGCAGCCCTCACAGTTGAGAAGCAAGTGGCAATAGCCCTCTGGAAGCTTGCAGTGCCAGACAGCTACTGGTCAGTCGGGAATCAATTTGGAGTGGGCAAATCTACTGTTGGGGCTGCTGTGATGCAAGTAGCCAATGCAATCAAAGATCTGCTGATATCAAGGGTAGTGACCCTGGGAAATGTGCAGGTCATAGTGGATGGCTTTGCTGCAATGGGATTCCCTAGCTGTGGTGGGGCCATAGACGGAACCCATATCCCTATCTTGGCACCGGAGCACCAAGCCAGCGAGTACATAAACTGTAAGGGGTACTTTTCAATAGTGCTGCAAGCACTGGTGGATCACAAGGGACGTTTCACCAACATCAATGTAGGATGGCCGGGAAAGGTACATGACCCTCGCATCTTCAGGAACTCTGGTCTGTTTCAAAAGCTGCAGGAAGGGACTTTCTTCCCAGACCAGAAAATAACTGTTGGGGATGTTGAAATGCCTATAGTTATCCTTGGACACCCAGCCTACCCCTTAATGCCATGGCTCATGAAGCCATACACATGCAGCCTCGACAGTAGTCAGGAGCTGTTCAACTACAGGCTGAGCAAGTGCAGAAGGGTGGTAGAATGTGCATTTGGACGTTTAAAAGTGCACTGGTGCAGTTTACTGACTCACTTAGACCTCAGCGAAACCAATATTCCCACTGTTATTACTGCTTGCTGTGCGCTCCACAATGTCTGTGAGGGTAAGGGGGAGATGTTTATGGCAGGGTGGGAGGTTAAGGCAAATCACCTGGCCGCTGGTTACCCACAGCCAGACACCAGGGCGGTTAGAAGAGCACAGGAGGGCGCGGTGCGCATCAGAGAAGCTTTGAAAACTAGTTTCATGACTGGCCAGGCTACGGTGTGAAAGTTCTGTTTGTTTCTCCTTGATGAAACCCCCCCGCCCCTTGGTTCACTCTACTTCCCTGTAAGCAAACCACCCTCCCCTCCTCCCTTCGATCACCACTTGCAGAGGCAATAAAGTCATTGATGCTTCACATTCATGCATTCTTTATTCATTCATCACACAAATAGGGGGATAACTAGCAAGGTAGCCCAGGAGGGGTGGTGGAGGCGGGAAGGACAAGGCCACACAGCACTTTAAAAGTTTAAAACTTATTGAATGCCATCCTTCTGTTGCTTGGGTAATCCTCTGGGGTGGAGCGGCTGGGTGGCCAGAGGCCCCCCCACTGCGTTCTTGGGCGTCTGGGTGAGGAGGCTATGGAACTTGGGGACGAGGGCAGTTGGTTACACAGGGACTGTAGCGGCGGTCTGTGCTCCAGCTGCCTTTCCTGCAGCTCAACCGTATAGTGGAGCATATTAGTTTGATCCTCCAGCAGCCTCAGCATTGAATCCTGCCTCCTCTCATCACGCTGCCGCCACCTCTCCTCCCGGTCATTTTATGCTTTCCTGCACTCTGACATTGTCTGCCTCCACGCATTCGTCTGTGCTCTGTCAGTGTGGGAGGACAGCATGAGCTCAGAGAACATTTCATTGCGAGTGCGTTTTTTTCACATTCTAATCTTCTCTAGCCTCTGGGAAGGGGAAGATCCTGTGATCCTTGAAACACATGCAGCTGGTGGAGAAAATAAAAGGGACAGTGGTATTTAAAAAGACACATTTTATAGAACAATGGGTACACTCTTTCACGGTAAACCTTGCTGTTAACATTACATACATAGCACATGTGCTTTCGTTCCAAGGTCGCATTTTGCCCCCCCCCACCATGTGGCTAGCCCCTCCACCCTCCCCATGGCTAACAGCAGGGAACATTTCTGTTCAGCTACAGGCAAACAGCCCAGCAGGAACGGGCACCTCTGAATGTCACCTTAAGAAAAGCACCCTATTTCAACCAGGTGACCATGAATGATATCACTCTCCTGAGGATAACACAGAGAGATAAAGAACGGATGTTGTTTGAACACCAGGAAACATATACTGCAATGCTTTGTTGTACAATGATTCCCAAGTACGTGCTACTGGCCTGGAGTTGTAAAGTGTCCTACCATGGTGGATGGAATAAAGCTGCCCTCCCCAGAAACCTTTTGCAAAGGCTTTGGGAGTACATCCAGGAGAGCCGCAAATGCCAGTGCAAATTAATCATTAAACATGCTTGCTTTTAAACCATGTATAGTATTTTAAAAGGTACACTCACCAGAGGTCCCTTCTCCGCCTGGTGGGTCTGGGAGGCAGCCTTGGGTGGGTTTGGGGGGGTACTGGCTCCAGGTCCAGGGTGAGAAACAGTTCCTGGCTGTTGGGAAAACCGGTTTCTCCGCTTGCTTGCTGTGAGCTATCTACAACCTCATCATTATCATCTTCGTCCCCAAAACGCGCTTCTGTGTTGCCTCCATCTCCATTGAAGGAGTCAAACAACACGGTTGCGGTAGTGGTGGCTGAACCCCCTGAAATGGCATGCAGCTCATCATAGAAGCGGCACGTTTTGGGCTCTGACCCGGAGCGGCTGTTCGCCTCTCTGGTTTTCTGGTAGGCTTGCCTCAGCTTCTTAAGTTTCATGTGGCACTACTTCGGATCCCTGTTATGGCCTCTGTCCTTCATGCCCTGGGAGATTTTGACAAATGTTTTGGCATTTCGAAAACTGGAATGTAGTTCTGATAGCACGGATTCCTTTCCCCATACAGCGATCAGATCCCGTACCTCCCGTTTGGTCCATGCTGGAGCTCTTTTGTGATTCTGGGACTCCATCATGGTCACCTATGCTGATGAGCTCTGCATGGTCACCTGCAGCTTGCCACGCTGGCCAAACAGGAAATTGAAATTCAAAAGTTCACGGGCCTTTTCCTGTCTACCTGGCCAGTGCATCTGAGTTGAGAGTGCTGTCCAGAGCGGTCACAATGGAGCACTCTGGGATAGCTCAGGGAGGCCAATACCGTCGAATTGTGTCCACAGTACCCCAAATTCGACCCTGCAAGGCCGATTTCAGCGCTAATCCCCTTGTCGGGGGTGGAGTAAGGAAATCAATTTTAAGAGCCCTTTAAGTCAGAAAAAAAGGGCTTCGTCATGTGGACGGGTACAGGTTTAAATCGATTTAACGCTGCTAAGTTCGACCTCAACTCCTAGTGTAGACCAAGGCTTAGCTAACTGTTGATGATGTGTGAGCACAAGAGAATCCAGCTCTATCTCCCAAGGCTGTGTGTCCTGAGGAGAAATAATTGTAAAAACATGTTTCAGAGTAGCAGCCATGTTAGTCTGTATCCGCAAAAAGAAAAGGAGGACTTGTGGTACACCTTAGAGACTAACACATTTATTTGAGCATAAGCTTTCATGAGCTACAGCTCACTTCATCGGATTCATGCAGTGGAAAATACAGTGGGGAGATTTTATGTACACAGAGAACATGAAACAATGGGTGTTACCATACACACTGTAACAAGAGTGATCAGATAAGGTGAGCTATTACCAGCAGGAGAGAAAAAAACCTTTTGTAGTGATAATCAAGGTGGGCCATTTCCAGCAGTTGATAAGAACGTGTGATGAACAGTAGGGGTGGAAATAAACATGGGGAAATAGTTTTACTTTGTGTAATGACACATCCACTCCCAGTCTTTATTCAAGCCTAAGTTAATTGTATCCAGTTTGCAAATTAATTCCAATTTAGCAGTCTCTCCTTGGAGTCTGTTTTTGAAGTTTTTTTGTTAAAGAATTGCCACTTTTAGGTCTGTAATCGAGTGACCAAAGAGTAAAAACATAACTTTATTTTTTACTAAGGTCATCTGATTCAACTGACCACACGCAGGGAGCAGATCTGCCGAGTAAGAGGGTGCTGTTTTTATAACATCACTGTTCAAAGCACAACTGCGCTTTAAACTCTCAATGGGATGGCTTGATCCACATTAATGTTAACTGAACTGAGCGCTGGGGTACCCAGTTTCTGTTGAAAAGGGCCTGAGCAGTGTATTTATTTTTCATAATTTTCCCAATTTAAGCCGTTTCTCGCTTTCTCTCTTAATAGAATAACCCCAGGGGAGTGTGAATAGGAGGTTACTTTCTTAACTGAATCTTTCATCCCTCCACAGCTCACATTGATTTGTGCTGAAGGTGACCCTCATAAAGTTCAGAAGATAAGCACCCAACGTTATGGATGCTTCTCCAGACTAGAGTGGGCTCCAAATCAATAAAGTCTTGAACAGTCCACATTGTTTGGAAGCTGACTCAATGGCCAGATTTTGTGAGAGGCCTTTGATAATCAGCTAAATCCAAACACTTGTATACTTCACACTGATTTTCAAAATCACGACTCCTGGATTCTATCCTTCCCTGCCACTGGTTTACTGTGTGATCCTGGATGAGTCACTGAGATCAACGTCTTCAAAAGAGGTTTCTACTTCCAGGTTCTCAACGTCAGACGCCTAGGGCCTTATATTTAGGAGTGCTGAATTCCTGTACCTCTCATTGAAATCAGTGGGAACTGTGGAAATAAGACCCTAGAGAGATTTTTCTGAAGTGCATAGTGATGGCATAACTCTGCTTCCGTCTCAGGCAATCGGAGTTGACTTCATTGGGAACAGAGTTAGTCTATTGCTGAGCACTTTTGACAATACCCCATGAGGTAAATTCCTGGCCCCATCGAGGTAAATGGAAAAACTCCTATTTGACTATAATGGGGCCTACATTTACCCTAGATGTGTAAAACTAGGCACTCAAAAATTAAGGATAGTAAAGTTAGAGGCATCTTTTGAAAATGTGGGTCTTAGCCTCTCTGCAAGTAGCTTCCCCATCTATAAAATGGGAATTATAATCGCCTTTTTATAAAGTGTGTTGCGATCCTGAAATGGACATCATTGTATATGATTTATATTTATCATTTGTTTATAAATATCTGTAGTTGTTCTAGTCTTCAAGCTCATGAGGGCTGAAGCTGCAGCTCCCTTTTAGTTTTTAAGGGTACAGATAAGTCACATATATTTAGTTCAGGACAAAAATACCATGTAAAGAGCTCCATGATTTTTGAACTAATTTTTTTTATCTAAGAAGGGCCACATTTTGGGTCTGTAAACCTTGGCAACATCTATCTCTGCCAGTAATTTCGGTACGAAGTCCATTTAAAAAATACCCCAAACAAATCTAGTAATTCATAAAAAGCACTCCTGCATAATCAGCATTATATGTGGTCTTTGCTTTCCATTTTTAGAGAATGTGTCTGGAGAAATATAATGTTTAAAAATGCCAGTGAGTCACTTATGTGTCCAGCATCCTTCATGGAAAAATCCTGTAGCACTGAGTAGAAAACTATAACCCCGCCAAAGAATTTTTGATCTATTCTGTATAGAACTCAATAGGATGGTTCAAAATATCAGTAGAAAGGCTTACATCCTCTACTAAACTCCAAAAGTGTTTAATTTCTATAGTACCCTATTGTAGTTCAGATCTTGCAACCACCTGATGTTTGAAGACCCTGTGCCCCAGTAAGTCTTCACGTGGATCCAATTGCTTGCATTTCTACAGAATCTACTAACTTCATCCCTATTTTAAGGTATACGATTTTTCAATGTAACCACTTCTCTTTCTCTAGCCAGTTAAAATATCCAGTTACCCCTAGTTATCAAAGCATACAACTTTTGAAATGTTAATCCCCAGCAACATAGACTTTATATGTTTTTACTCCAAATTTTCAGTACAAAGCTATTTTTGTAAAAATAATAATAAAGAAAGATTGCGGGGGGGGTCTCCACTAGATGATCATCAACTTGAATACTAGCAGGGGTTGACATAGTAGAGGCCTCACAATAATATCTTTATTTCTCTCTGGTCTAAGTCTTTCAAGTATGTCATGTAATCTCGAAATTAGAATAGGTGGCAGATGAATTAAAACTTGTTTCTTTGTTCAGAAAATGCAGTATGGATTTTCCTTTGTTTAGGTCTTTAATCTAAACTAATGCTTTAATAACTGAAATTCCAATGGTAGCTTTTAAAGCTACGGAAGAAATCAATCGGGAGGTTTTAACTTGCATCAGAAAGATACTGCAAAGGGCTTTTGTAGCTGGAGTTTGGGAGCTTTTCAGAGATCATTATTGGGACCTGATAAGGATGATATGGCATGTGTGTTTGACACTCCATATTTGCTTCGCTAATAGCAGGAGGTTAACTCTCTAACAGAGCCAGCTGGAGAAGTACAATATCAAGTGCCCCATTTTTCAAAGTTAGTTATCAGCTCCACTTTTGCTGCATGTCTGTGGATCAGGATATCTGCAGTATCAAATGCTGGTGATTGCATCTCATGTTAACTGTATTTTATTTGGCAAAGTACTAGGGAACATAGCTTAATGGTTAGACCAGGACTTGGGAGACTTGGATTTCATTCCTGGCTCTGTATTTGACTTGGTGAACAAGTACTCCATGCAGCATTTTCCCCATCTGTGAAATGGAGATGAGGAAAAATCACAGAGGGATTGAGTCTTTATATATAAAAGTCTGAAAAGCGTTTTGTGATTTTCAGAGGATGGGAGGTGCCATAGCAAAGTATACTTTAGTATATCATTATTCCAAAGCGTCCTATAGGAAACATTACTGCCCTGATGTGCTATGGCTTGGATAATCTAACAGATCATTCTCATCTTTAACCGCTAAGAGTCTGTGACCCTGTCAGACTTTGGTCCTCATGCATTTCAGGAGACTAGAATATTTAAGGATTTGGAAATGGATGTGATCATGTACTTCAGAGGGGGAAGAGTTAGGCCAGCAACGAGTACTTCTGAAAACCCTACCCACACAATGCGTGTGCATGCAGGCAAACATATAACGCATCTGAAAAAAAAAATACTTTCCCACTCTGCCAGAATGCATAGTACTCACTATGCGTCTGTGTACATTTGTGTTTGTTAGTGAGATGAAAAAACTTCTGTAGTCTCCTTCCATGGACTTTTCTGATTCCTCTTCATTGTGTGTATTGATTACTTCAGAAGTGTTGGTGTGAAACATAAGCGCTTGCAAGATTTTAAAACCCAAGGAATGTTAGACCCGCAATGGAGGACTCCCTATGGGTGGGGAGAATCACAATGTGTATTGATAGATAGATATATCCCAACAGGAAGAGCTAATGACTTTGTTTTAAAAGCGGCTTTTAAGACACTAAATTAATGGGTTGTTCTTAATTGGCCATAATGCTGTCTAAAGAGATACCCTGAAGAAGTTTGACTCTCACGCTGCGGCATTGTTACAGTAGAACCTATCTGGAGTATTAGTCAGTTAACAACTTTAAATACCAAAAGCTGCTGGCCAGAGAGGAACTGCTGTTCTAGTAAAAGAGTAATAATCTAAGGGCACATGACCCTATAAGCCAATTGGTTTCTGTTTGGCAGTCCAAAGGATGTGCATCTTGTACATATGTGATATAGATTTATAATACAGACAGTGCTTGTATATTTATTCAAAATGTCCTGTACTGTGAAATCATTAAAACGTATTTTATTTAATAGAACATACTATTACTTTAATGGCTTCTGTATCAAAGTATTTTTATGTGTAACATGGCACTGAATAGAGTGCAACTATGCAGCCATTAAAGGCTGTAAAAATTATTTAAGATTCTTTAGTGTCCATCTTAACTGTAAAATAGCCCTGGTATTGTCATAGTAGATTCCAAATTACTTTTTTTTTCCCCAGTTTTTCTTTTATAGTGATCTTTCATTTTATGGGGGAGAAGATGGTAGTTTGTACATGCTTAGGCATAAATGTGATAGAAAACGTTTTCACCTTGAAATTAGTTGTTCAAAGATTCTTAAGCTTTGTTTCCCATGTCAGATGTAGAAGAGAGTTTTGCAGTAGTTGTCAGATTCCTCCTTGCCTGTGTAGAATTCAACGGCTCTTAGTAGCTATAGCTCTGCAGAAAATACAGTATCTTCATGGAAAGAAAAGGAGTACTTGTGGCACCTTAGAGACTAACGAATTTATTTGAGCATGAGCTTTCGTGAGCTACAGCTCACTCATGTACACTCTACTGCTACACATCTACCGTGGCATATTTTGGAAACTTGCAGCTAGGGTACTATGGCTGGCTGATTCAATGTTAATGAACCAGACTGAATGAAATACTCCAATGGCTGCCTTTCGGCACTTGGCAAGAAAATCCTTTTTATGTTAGTTTCAAGGTCGTCAGATATCATTATAGCCATGTATTAAAAATTTCAAAGAAAGGAGGCAGTGTGTTTGATTTATAGAATAATTATCTAGCTTTAGCTCTAACTTGGCTGTGGCAGTGGTTTTGCAGGCACTTGAAAATTAAATCCATTTTTTATGGCACTATAAGGTATTATCTCACAGCAAATGATAATTAAACACCTGTGAAATCAATTAGCCCTTTAAGCAGGGGAAAAAAAGTTTTCCATTTATGTTTTTACACCTCCAAACTTTTTCTAATTCCAAAACCAGCACTTGTGGAGAGGGAAATAAGATGTCAACCAATAGCATGTTAGCTTTCAATAAAAATCATCCCTAAATTTTGCTCAGCCTTAATCCTGGTGTAACCAGTTTGAGGTAAAGGCACTCTTCCAACTCGGATGCATTAGTCTTTAGAGCTCACTATTAGGCGACTCTGTCTGACACACAGCTGAGCTGTCAGGTTTTCTACAAAGGGAGTTATTCACTTTGTGTTTTCAATGCCAAGTTTTACTTGACAGTTTACTTAAAAGCGATACCTTAATGGAAATGAAGCAACAAGACATTCCATGTGACAGAATGGGTTTTTCTTCAGGATCTCTAGCCAATAGTTCAGAGCCACCTGCATTAAGAATTCATATGCTGAAAACTGACTGCTTGGTTAAGACCTGAAATTTAATACACTGGAAAACTAGGAAACACTTTGCCATTTAGCCCTGTGTATCATGTGCGTTTACTAACTCTCTTTGTAACACTTTAACTGATCCAGATGCGCCTTCTGGAAGATGCAGTGTGCTTCTATGGGGTTTACAGATTCAGGAAAGAAGCAGTGGACATATTTGATTGTATGCCATAGCAATTTTTGGTTTGCAAAAGAAAAGGCAGCACTAGTTCCATTTGACATCCCCAACGGTATGTGCTCATTATTGCCAGGATAGAAAGCTCCCTGCCAACGATGAGCTTCTGCATCCTCCAGAAGATTTATTAAGTGTGGCGCTTTTAAAATATATACAGCTGGGCAAAGCCCTCTCTTGTTTGTCTTGGGTTCTGCTCCTCCACTTTCAGATAAATTTTCCAGGTAGAATTTAAAGATGTATTTTACAAATGTGTACTAAATAATCTGGGGTGAAGACCAGATTGTGTAGTAAGCAGGTCAGAGTACTGGGTGTCAAGACTACTGAGTTCTGTCTCGGACACTGCCAGACCTGTTGTGTGATATAGAGCAGGTCATTCTGCCTCTGGTTTTCCATCTGTAAAATGGAGATGATGATGATGTCGCATAGGAATGTTCTCAGGCTTACATAATTATTTGTACAGGGCTATGTGATTCATGGCTGAAAGGGGCTATGTAAGTATAAAGTAGTATCATATATGATTAAATCGACTCAGTTCCCTGTCTAGACTGAAAGAGCCCAGCTTTGAGAAAGCGGTGGGAGTGACTGGAAAGAACTAAATTTAAGAGTAAAAAAAAAAAAAAAAAGAGGTACTAGTAATTAATAGTAAAAATGGTTCCCAGGGAGGTTTATAATCTCTTAAGTGTAGTGACAAGGGGAAATAGTTAAGCTCTAAGAAAGAATGCATGGCATGGCTGATTAGTCACTGCAGAGCCTCTGCAGACCGCTCATACTGGTTGGAATAATAGTGAACCAGGAATTCCAAGCAGCTGTCTAATCCAAGCACTGATTGACAAGGTCGGTACATCAAAAAAAAGCAGCATGTTGGATCAAGAAGTTAAAATTGTCAGACCATTCTGCGGAGCAGCATTTCTCATTCTGATAATTGCCCGCATGGCGTTCTGGTGTTTACACCTGCATGATAGATGGGGCCATGCATGTTTTCTCAGCTATGGGTGGTAGCAGGGAGGGGATATTTCAATTAGAGTGTGAATAAATTAGAATTGATTATAAATAGGGCTATTTGTTTGTACTACCTAAAAAGGTATTAGCTGTGAACCTGGTATACTTAATGATTGTGGAAGGGAGCCGGAAAGTTAATAAAACACACTGCAGATTCTTACAGAGGAATGTGAGCCTTCGGTTAAATCTTTAGTTTTTTGTTTTAAAAACTCAACCAATAATTTAAAGGCACATACACTGTGGTGTGTGTTAAGAATTTTTAATAGAGCAGTCTAAACAATGCACAAAATTGGCAGTAGTAAGTTATGTTCATATGAAAGTGGAAAGTGAGGGAGCACACAAATGTGAACAACAAATCATAGATGCCCTCAGATCCAGTTCCTCCGTTATGGAATTCCTTTTCATTAGAAATTTGGGAGCACCCTGGAAATAAATATGTGTAGAGCAAAATGGAAAACTCCTCTCTTTATGAACATTTCCTACAATATCAGTCCCTGAAGATTAACTGACAATACTGTGCTAACAATAAGCAACAGAAATCATGTAACACCTAAATAACAGTAATAACTAAAAAACTGCCCACCCACACGACAGCCGTTTAATGCAAGGGAGAATACAAGGCAGCTCTTTAAGCTTGATTTGTGGAATTTTTGTGGGCACTTCAAAGTCACAGTGATGAGTAAAACATAGCTAGCTGGATAAATACAAAGTACCTAGATACACAAATGAATCAGAGGGTGCCCCCAATAAAACAAGAATTGGGACTTTAGTGTTACAGGAACCACAGTGGTATAAACTAAAACAAACACGTAACCCAAAACTTCCCAGGATCTTCACACAGTACTGACTAATGGGGATTCTTTTACAGTTCTGAAAACAGGTGAACCTGCACATTGCTAGGAAAAAGCCTAGCTTGATGGATCTCTTCTAAGTAGCTAATATATAGATATACACATACACTCTACCCATACATTACTGCAGTTAAAGTGAGAGGCCTCTCACGTAGATAAGCATTTTTGTCCTGTGAAAGCATCAAACTACCAGCCAATCCAAATATTACTTAATCAGGTCATCTTGAAGTTAATGCCAAAATCCCACTTAGGGTATATGTTAACTGTAAGCTTTATATAATAAGCTTAACTCGTCCTCTATAGCAGTAGTTCTCAACCAGGGGTCTGGGGCCCTCTGGGGAGCCGAGAGCAGGTTTCAGGGCATCTGCCAAGCAGGGCTGGCATTAGACTTGCTGAGGCCCAGGGCAGAAAGCCAAAGCCCCACCACCTGGGGCTGAAGCCTGGGGCTCCAAGCTCCACCATGCAGGGCTGAATCCAAAGCCTGAGCAACTTAGCTTCACAGGGCCCCCTGTGGCATGGGGCCCCAAGCAGCTGCTCTGCTTGCTACCCCCTAACCCTGGCCCTGGCTGTTATGTGCAGAAAAAACAGTTGTTGTGGGACAGGTGGGCCGTGGAGTTTTTATAGCATGGCGGGGGGAGAGAGGGGGCTCAAAAAGGAAAAGGTTGAGAACCCCTACTTTCTTGCCTACACAGACAAACACATACTGGTTCATTTAAATGGGGCCCAGAGTGTACTTAAGTTGGCGCAGGGAATTCATCCCAACTTACCAGAAAATGTAACTTGTCTGCATATCCAGTGAGTGGTCATTTTATGATATTGTCCAGTGTCAAAATGTACATATGAGAAAGAGAAAGCTAAGCTAGCCATGTGAATCTTAAATCTGAGGTTAACATCTCAGAATGTAACATGGCATTGGTTAAACATCAATATAGCAGCACCCATATTTGTGTATTTTCTTTAATATTTCCTTTCTTTAATGTTTTGTTAAGTTTGACCTGAATAAATCAGATGCAAACATCAGTCCTCATCTCTCCCAGCGTTTCTTTCCTACCTCTTCCAGGACTTTTTTGAGAATTCAGTCGACTGATTATGTGTTGAATTCCTCCACCTCGCCTCCCTCACCTTCACAATATGAACTCCTCAGCACGCGTCTGCATTGGGGAAACAATGTTCAATACTTTAGAGCATTATTTTCCTCAGGGAAGAAAACTGTTGGACCAAGGCAGTCTTCCAAGGGTAGATAAGAGAGTGGAAGCCCAAATTCTTGGAGTATTAGCACTTTGACCCCAAATGGAGTGGTATTGGGAAGGAAAGCCATAGACTTCAATGAAACTGTGGTTATTTACACCCTCTGAGAATCTGCCTTCCTGGTTTGTGGAGATCTGAGTTCAATTCCTGATCTGCCACAGTCATCCTATGTGTCCTCAAGCAAGTTGTGACAGATGGACAATGTCCTGTAATATCCTGAACAAACTAAATGGAATTAAGATAAACATTGTTAATCCTTATCAAATTAGGGTTAATACCTTTGGGGTACATTGTATTAAAAATGCAATTGTGTATGTGGTTGTTGCGGCATTGCATGTACCTTCTCTAGTAAGTAGGGGGGTGCTAATGTAGTTCCTCCGTTATCAACCCTTTGAAGGTACGCATATACTAGTTCAAACTGGATTCTCCAGGCACCAACAGACAAAGAGTTTTTTAGATAAATAGTCTGGCTGTCAGCTGGCTCCTGGCTTTTTTTCTGAGCTAGCAAACAGACAGGACCCCTGGTCCACGGGGGGCCCCAGGCTTTAGGATAGGATTGGGAGGACTTGGCCAGCTGAGGCCCTGTAAGATTGGGTGCTTGTTCTGAGCTGAAGCTGTGATTAACTTGTAACCACAAGGAATTTCCTTGGGTGGAGGGTTGAAGGACAGCTCCTTCCAGAGCCCATGTTAGAGTTGCGGTGATGTGTGATAAACTTATTAAAGTACGCTTAGTTAGAAAGAGCTGTTTGGTACCTTATAACTGTAGCAATTACACCCGTTAACCATCTCTGAAGAGAAAGCAAGCAGGTGTGCTTGAGCAACCTCTCTTTGCTTGGGAGAACATAGTGAAGGCAGGGAACTTGTTCAGCCAAGACATACCCCGGTCAGAAGGGAGTGTGATAGAGTCATAGAAGATTAGGATTGGAAGAGACCTCAGGAGGTCCTCTAGTCCAACCCCCTGCTCAAAGCAGGACTAATCCCAACTAAATCATCCCAGCCAGGGCTTTGTCAAGCTGGGCCTTAAAAACCTGTAAGGACTGAGATTCCACCACCTTTCTAGTTAACCCATTCCAGTGCTTCACCATCCTCTAAGTGAAATAGTTTTTCCTAATAGCAAACCTAGACCTTACAGAATTTACAGTCCCAGAACTGCAAGCACTTACGTGTATACTTCACTTTAAGCATATGAGTAATTGCGTTGACTTTAATGTGACTGTTCACAAGCTTAAAATTAAGTGTGTGAGTGCTTTCAGTTGTGGCCTCTGAGATTCTCAGGTGATAAAATGCTACTTCATCTCCTCCCTGGCAAGGTGAAAGAATACTTTTCCCTCCCCTGCTAAACAACATTTTAAATCCTGTGCAGGGTTTCCATTTTCTACCATGTCTCGTAGAAAAGAAAGGTCTATGTAAGTGCCTGAAACTGAAGTCCTTTTGTTTTTCTGTCGCTCCTCAGCTCCACCCTCTCCAGTGGAAATTTTTTGACGCCTGTTGTTTTGTAGTCTGTTCTATGGCTAGGTGTCTGAGTTTTTGCTGTGTAAGAGACAATGACTCCAAGTCCATATCATGCAGAAAGGGACCCAATGAAAGGGTTCTTCTAGCATAATCACCTCACACTTTCAAATAGTTCCAGAAGACCAATAAGTATGTGTGTCAGAATTCCTACTAAGCACATTCTCGGTGCCAGGTGTTGGTCACATTCGTATATTAATTCTTTCATGGTGGTTGTTACTGCTGGTTTTATTCCCTCTCAGTTTCTGAACCTGCACCTAACATTTCTAGCAATACTTCGCAGTTTACCAGAAGCTTTTTGTTCATCTATGAACTGTAGGTAAATTTACCTTATTTTATAACACTTTTGTGACTCTCGTTTTCTTCAGAAGTACATAACAGCATGAAGAAAAATAATACATGAAATGATCTCTGCTGTAGTCCACAGATAAGCACTACTTTTGTATAGGGGACTTCTAAAACATTCATACTGTAATGGTGTCTCAGATTTTCAAATATACTTTGTGTGTGATCTCTACATAGACATTGTGCGTGTAAGCTGTATTATGTACAATTTTGTTAAAAGATAGTGGGCTGCAGTTTGCATTCAGTGAAATTTGTGTATCTACATTGTCTTCAACATTTCACAGGAATAAATGATGGAAAAATTTAATTCACCGTGTCTGAGGATTTCAAAGAAATAGATTCTTAATCCCAGGGTGTTATCTGATGTGGATTAAATTAGAAATCATTCCTTTCCTGCTGCTATGAAGGACCATATTGAGTCACCTTAGAACACTGAAGTCGAAATCCAAGTGAAATTTAGTCATGAAAAGAATCTCTAGTGCAATTCATTAACTGTAGCATGAATCTCATTGATGGGTATGTTACCATACTGTGGTTCTGCCCATGTTACATTTGTGGAGTACCACTTGAAGTGAATGGAAATACATACTTGAAGGTTAGGATAAGGTCTTCTATGCGTATATGGCCAGGCTGTTCATGAGATGAGCAATTAATTACAGGGGAGATGATAAAAAGCACAAATGGCACCTATTGACTTGGAGATGGGAATCTAACTCCACTTTGTGCCTTTGAAAATCTTCCCTCAATCAACTAATCAGTTATAAAAAAAAAAAAAGGTGCACAGTGTGAAAATTGCTGGCCTGTTGAGGCTTCTCCTCACTTTTACTCTTCTCATTTCCTTCTCTCTTTTCTGTTGTGATTTTGCAGCTGACGTTTTGTGTGCTTGTGCAGTCCAGAGTATTAACAGGATTTTAAAGTTTTAGCTAGCTAATGATGAGGACAAATGAGTGAAGTATTCCAACCCTACAGGGGATTCTATTTTTGGTATTTATTAAACTTTCCTGTCGTACAATATATACTGACAGTGATGAGTGTTAGACTTTGCACCATGTGAAAAATGAACATTTTAAATATGGCATCTTTTTTTTCCAGCTTCCTAACCGTTTCCTCCATGTGCTGCATCACTGCAGGCTGTTGATCTGGGACTTAGTTGCCAATCAATATTCTGTGCTGAGAAAAAGAAATTGCTGCCACTCAGTGGGAAAATATATAACCAAACTTGCGACCTGTTTAAAAAAAATGTCCACTTTGAAGTCTGTTTTGTAGATTTAATTAATGCAACAAGAGTTTTTATTTTACTCTCAGTGGAGATAATCTTAATCCATTCACATCGACCTTTTCTTGTGCAAATTAGCTGTACACGCTTGTTTAAGCAAATGGGCCTTCGGAAGATCTCTTCCTAATGACAGGGTTTATAATTGAAAATTGGCTTACTCCCATCTGCCTGCCCTGTGTGAGAATATAAAAGTAGATCTGTGTATGTGTGTGTGTATATACGCGCACACACACATACATATTCATCTTCTATTTATATACATACAAAAAAAATTCTGTGCCTGCAGGCTATGATTAAATTAGATTATTAGAGTTAGAAAATTTCAGTGCCGCATTTTACTGTCAAAGTAGCACCTGTCTCCAGAGTGCCGGTAACATCTTGAGAAATGAGGGGTATTTAATCTTGATCCTTTTGTCTCAGACCCAGCAGGCTGCAGGGTCAGCTCCATTTACAGTTCCATAGGTTTCCATTAATACAGAAGTACAATTAGCTAATAACTGGCTTGAAACTGTTAGGATTTGATGTGTGTTTTTGGTAAATGGTTTTGAGGTGATTGATGGAATTGGAACAAAAACAGTAGTACCGAGCTTAAATCTTTAATTTTGAGGATCAGAGGTCATTGCAGCTCTATGGTTAATTATCAGAATTTGTTTCTGTGCTTTTTTTCTTCAGCTAATTTCCCTTCCTCCTCCACCCACCTCCCTCTTCCCCCCCTCCAATAACAAGTGATGACCCTTCATTATTATTTCCTGATTGATTAGGAAAGATTTGTATGGTATAGCTCAATATTCTGGGCTGTTTTTACAAACGTCTTGCTCAGAGGTGAACAAATTAATGCTTGTTTGTAAATAAATCTGGTTCACTATGTGTACAGGCTTGAAACCCTGTTTTCGTGAAGACAGTTGGTCTTAATTGTCTGTATTTTCCTTTCAAACTCAGAGCTCCCCCAAAGATATTTCAGCAGTAAAAAACACCATATGTATATTCATAATAACAAAATTGATGATTCCAAAGGCAAAATCCCTTTTGTCTATTCTCTGTTAATCACATTGATTGCCTTTCTGTTACAAACAAAAAAGAGGTGGGAGGGAGAAGTGGAGGAGAGGAAGAAAAAGACACAGAGAGAAATGTGTAACCTGATGGTGAGCGTACGGACATGGACTTGATTGGAGATGATTTTATCCAGATGTATATCAGCAGATATTTGCATTTTCATGCACATTTACTCTAAGACTCATCGTTAATTTGATTTTCTCTTTCTTATCTCCCTCCATCACCACCCTGTTCCTGTTAGGTATGATTATCGTGAAATGCTGCACAATGCCACTTTCTGTCTGGTTCCCCGTGGCCGCAGGCTTGGATCCTTCAGGTTTCTGGAGGCTCTGCAGGTAAGAGCTGGGAATTAAAACATTGACAGTGCTGGTTGGAATTCAGCTGGTGATATCAAGAGGTGGTGTTTGGGTTTGTGTTTAATTTCCCTAGTGGGCAATAATCCACACTGTGGAAGCCTCTAGTCATGCTTATGAAGCAATTGGCAGCTTCTTCACAGGAGGGGCTTGGCACTGAGCTCACCTGAAGGCTGAATTGCATTGCCTTCATGAAGAGGGTTTCCCTGCTCATTGTAGAGGAGGCAAAGTTGGATTCGTTTAGAGCGCTGTTTGCCCAACTGAATCTGGATTCCCAGGGGAGACCTTGACCTGTTCTAGCAAGACCTGGAGCAATAAACATAGCTTATTGTTTTCAGCTGAAGCAAACTTGCCTACACGTTGTTTGCTGGGCTGCATCCTTAATGTGCAGATGATGGTTCTGTTCTGCTACTTCCCATCTGAAAGTAATGCAGCAAGAAGGACATTCAAACCGGCTGTTGTCTGTGTGTTTAAAATAGTCTTCTGTACTGTGTCAGAGGCAGGACTCCCCAACTTCTCTTCACCTTTTGAAATCTTTCAGTCAGCAAGATGCTCTCTTTTGTTTGGCTAGCAATGGAGAGCAAAGGCACAAGGTCTGAAAATCCTGTGACAGGCAGTGTGGTTCAGTAGATAGAACACTGCAGCAGGTGTTAGGTAATGAGGGTTCTATTCCTACCTCTCCCACTGAGCCACTCTGTCTCCCTCTGCCAAAGTCACTTCTCTCCTGTTTCCCCTCCCCTAAGCACTGCAGTAAGAGTCAACAACTCCTACCTTCTGGTCTTTACTAAGATACTGACTACCTGTGTTACTTCACCTAGGGTCACATCACCCTTTTTCTCTGGTATTCCCACTCTATACCTACTTCCCAGGGAAATTGTGAGGCTTAATCAATGGTCTGTGAAGAATTCTGAAGATGAAAACTCTGCAAATTGTTGTTGTGTTGGGTGGGTTTTAGACAGTGTAATGTGGTTTTCTTACCAACGGACATAATCTTTACCCATTGCAAATACTACTGTAGCATAGACTTGACTAGATCAAAGTTACTGCACAGAATTAGAGAGCAAGAAAGAGAAAGAGAATGTACTGCAATTAGAAAACTTCCCCAGTGTTCCACTTATTACTGGGCATGGGAAAGACCAGCTCATTTATTGTACTGTCTGGGCAATAATTCAGACCAGTTAAATCTGGCTTGGTCTAGAAGAAACTGAACCACCACAGCAATGACCTGATCCAAATCCCACTGAACTCAGTGCGAGCCTTTCCACTGACTTCAACAGACTTTGAATCAGGTCTCAAGTTCTGGTCCGATTGACGAATAGGTGGCGGTGAATTTATTTATTTACTTATACAGAACCAGTAATGTAGTGTTTACTAAACATTACACAATTATGGTTGGTGCCCCAAAGAGTTTACATTTTAACAATAGCACATAGTATATTGACATACTGGCAGAACAAAAGTTGGTGATAAATGAGTGATATATGTATATATTTAAACATAAAGTCAATGGATTAAATTTTCCAAACTGGTCTCTCTGACTGTGGCTAGGTTTTGTATGTGCAGTTGTTTGCAAGCACAGAACGTGTACTACGATGTACAAAGTGGATAACTAAACGTCTAGCCTTATGGAAAAGAGTTATAGAGTTAAATATCAAATACATTTTCAAAGGGTTTTTCTTAAACCATCTTATGTAATTTAATAGAGAATTACCTCCCTAGAGAACTCTGTAGTTGTTTCACAAAACATCTACATCCGAGTGTAAATTCTCCTTTGTACATGCAAAATCAGGGTTTCCCTTCATGCAAACAAATGTGGAGCCTGTTTGGAGAGTGGAGATCAGCTGGAATCTTGGCAGATGTATTGTTATGTCTGCCTTGTAGGGCTCTTTGCCGGTTTTCTTTTTTAATGTCTTTCATGAGAGCTTGGGTCCTGACTCCTGCAGAAAATGCCAATAATTCAATTTGTATGCACTTCAAAGTTTGTGCTAATCAATGACCACACACTCAGTGCCTCTTCTAATGCCTGCAATTCCTCTCTCTGCAGGCTGCCTGTGTCCCAGTTATGCTTAGCAATGGATGGGAGTTGCCATTTTCCGAAGTGATTGATTGGAACCAAGCTGCCGTCATAGGGGATGAGCGACTGTTATTACAGGTAAGAAAACATCTGTGGCCTTCAGCATATTGCTAGAGTGCTGCTGCCGCCCACTAAGCTTGTTGGAAGATGAATCCAAAAGGTCAGTCAGGGTTAGGGTCACTGTAAATATGAACCCATTTATTATGACATCATTCATTTTCTGACCGGAAGATCGCTCAGACATTGTTAAACACAGCAGAAACTTTTTAAGAGTATCAAATTTCTTTTGGATGCCTCTCTAATACGATGCCCTCCATTATCTACAAACTCCATGCCCTAGGCTGGACACATCATTTGGGAACAATTGCTGCCCCCCCCCCCCCCGCCCCCGTACTTGCACTGCAGAATACCTGACTCTGCAAAGAGACCTGTTGATGTAGATTGCTGTATGTACAGGGAGATGGAGACGCTGAAGATGTTACCTGTGGAGTAAGGTGCTACCCAACGTTGGTGTGGGAGGCAGAATCTGTCCCTTACTTTTCTGTACCTCACTTTTTCATTTTTAGGGGTGATGTTACTTATCTCCGCGAAGTGTTGTGGGACTCAATTAATTGTTTATCTCCATGAGGGAGAATGAAAGAGGGCTATAGAATTGCCAGTTAGTGTTGTGTTATTACAGTCTTTATCGGCTTCTTTCTTAAAGGCACTCAAAGATTGTTTTTCCTATTTCTATAATACTATTTCCGTGTTTTCTTCCAAATCAGTTAGAAGCCAAAGTATACAGTAATATCATTAAGGAAACACCACCGAAAATCAGTTTCTCCAGTGCAGCACCTATTAAAGGATTAGCAAAGCTGTGGCTATAGTCCATTGGCTGGGGCACTAAACTGCGATGTAGATTCTAGATTTCTAGCTCTGCCATTGAACTCCTGTGTGATCTTGGACAAATCAAGTATCGCTGTGTGCCTCAGTTTCCCCCTGCAGTAAAATGGGCTTCATGATTCTTCTGTGATTTCTAAAGCATTTTGAGGCAAATGGGTGAAGTGCCACATTTTAAAGGTATTTAAGTACTGAGGCACTAGAAATTAATATGAGCTAGGTGCTCATCCCTTTTGAAAATCCCCCTAGAGACACTCTTCTGCATCTTTGGTTCATGAAATTAGGGATTTAAATAATGTGTAAACAGTAATTGTCTAACCGATTAAAATTCTATCGGTTACACGGTTAAACGTTTACCTGGGGAACTAGGGGCGCTGCACCCCCACATTTTAGAATCATAGAATCATAGAACTGGAAGGGACCTTGAGAGGTCATCTAGTCAAGTCCACTGCACTCAAGGCAGGACTAAGTATTAGCTAGACCATCGTTGACAGGTGTTTTTCCAACCTGCTCTTAAAAATCCCCAATGATGGAGATTCCATAACCTCCCTAGGCAATTTATTCCACTGCTTAACCACCCTGACAGTTAGGAAGATTTTTCTCATGTCCAACCTAAACCACCCTTGCTGCAATTTAAGCCCATTGCTTATTTTCCTATCTGCAGAGGTTAAGAAGGACAATTTTTCTCCCTCCTCCTTGTAACAACCTTTTATGTACTTGAAAACTGTTATCATGTCCCCTCTCATAGAATATCAGGGTTGGAAGGGACCTCAGGAGGTCATCTAGTCCAACCCCCTGCTCAAAGCAGGGCCAATCCCCAATTTTTGCCCCAGATCCCTAAATGGCCCCCTCAAGGATTGAACTCACAATCCTGGGTTTAGCAGGCCAATGCTCAAACCACAAAGCTATCCCTCCCCCTCTCAGTTTTCTCTTCTCCAGACTAAACAAACCCAATTTTTTCAATCTTCCCTCATAGGTCATGTTTTCTAGACCTTTAGTCATTTTTGTTGCTCTTCTCTGGACTTTCTCCAATTTGTCCACATCTTTCCTGAAATGTGGCACCCAGAACTGGACACAATACTCCAGTTGAGCCCTAATCATCACGGAGTAGAGCAGAAGAATTACTTCTCGTGTCTTGCTTACAGTACTCCTGCTAATACATCCAGAATGATGTTTGCTTTTTTTGCAACAGTTACACTGTTGACTCATATTTAGCTTGTGATCTACTATGACCCCCCAGATCCCTTTCCACAGTATTCCTTCCTAGGCAGTTATTTCCCATTTTGTATGTGTGCAGCTGATTGTTCCTTCCTAAGTGGAGTACTTTGCATTTGTCCTTATTGAATTTCATCCTATTTACTTCAGACCATTTCTCCAGTTTGTCCAGATCATTTTGAATTTTAATCCTATCCTCCAAAGCACTTGCAACCCCTCCGAGCTTGGTATCATCCACAAACTTTATAAGTTTACTCTCTATGCCGTTTTCTAAATCATTGATGAAGATATTGAACAGAACTAGACCCAGAACCAGTCCCTGCAGGACCCCACTCTTTATGCACTTCCAGCATGACTGTGAACCACTGATAACTACTCTCTGGGAACGATTTTCCAACCAATTATGCACCCATCTTATAGTAGCTCCATCTAGGTTGTATTTCCGTAGTTTGTTTATGGGAAGGTCATGCGACACACTATCAAAAGCCTTACTAAAGTCAAGATATACCACATCTACCACTTCCCCCCTATCCACAAGGCTTGTTACCCTGTCAAAGAAAACTGTCAGGTTGGTTTGACACAATTTGTTCTTGACAAATCCATGCTGACTGTTATTTATCACCTTATTATCTTCTAGGTGTTTGCAAATTGATTGCTTAATTATTTGCTCCATTATCTTTCCGGGTAAGAAGTTAAGCTGACTAGTCTGTAATTCCCCAGGTTGTCCTTATTTCCCTTTTTATAGACTGACACTATATTTGCCCTTTTCCAGTCTTCTGGAATGTCTCCTGTCTTCCATGACTTTTCAAAGATAATTGCTAATGGCTCAGATATCTCCTCAGTCAGTTCTTTGAGTAGTCTAGGACGCATTTCATCAGGCCCTGGTGATTTGAGGACATCTAACTTGTCTAAGTAATTTTTGACTTGTTCTTTCCCTATTTTAGACTCTGTTTCTACCTCATTTTCACTGGCATTCACTATGTTAGACGTCCAGTCTCCACCAACCTTCTTGGTGGAAACTGAAACAAAGAAGTCATTAAGCACCTCTGCCATTTCCACATTCTCCGTTATTGTCTTTCCCCTCTCATTGAGTAATGGGCCTACTCTGTCCTTGGTCTTCCTCTTGCTTCTAATGTATTTGTAGAATGTTTTCTTGTTTCCTTTTATATCCCTAGCTAGTTTGATCCCATTTTGTGCCTTGGCTTTTCTAATTTTGTCCCTACATACTTGTGTTATTTGTTTATATTCATCCTTTGACCGAGTTTCCACTCTTTGTAGGACTCTTTTTTGAGTTTCATATCATTGAGGGTCACCTGGTTAAGCCAGGGTGGCCTCTTGCCATATTTCCTATCTTTCCTATGCAGTGAGATAGTTTTGCTCTTGTGCCCTTAATAATGTCTCTTTGAAAAACTGCCAACTGTCTTCAATTGTTTTCCCCTTAGACTTGCTTCCCATGGGATTTTACCTGCCAACTCCCTGGGTTTGCTAAAGTCTGCCTTCTTGAAATCCATTGTCTTTATTGTGCTGTTCTCCCTCCCACCATTCCTTAGAATCCTGAACTCTACCATTTCATGATCACTTTTACCCAAGTTGCCTTCCACTTTCAAATTCTCAGCCAGTTCCTCCCTATTTGTCAAAATCAAATCTAGAACAGCCTCTCCCCTAGTAGCTTTCTCCACCTTCTGAAATAAAAAATTGTCTCCACTACATTCCAAGAACTTGTTGGATAGTCTGTGCCCTGCTGTGTTATTTTCCCAGCAGATGTCTGGGTAGTTGAAGTCCCCCATCCCCACCAAGTCCTGTGCTTTGGATAATTTTATTAATTGTTTAAAAAAAGACTCATCCACCTCTTCTTCCTGGCTAAGTGGTCTGTAGTAGACCCCTACCATGACATCATCCTTATTTTTTACCCCTTTTATTCTTACCCAGAGACTTTCAACAAGTCTGTCTCTTATTTCTATCTCAACCTCAGTCCAAGTGTGTACATTTTTAATATATAAGGCAATACCTCCTCCCTTTTTTCCCTGCCTGTCCTTCCTGAGCAAGCTGTACCCTGCTATACCAATATTCCGGACATGCGTATTATCCCACCAAGTCTCCGTGATGCCAACTATGTCATAGTTGTGTTTATTTACTAGCATTTCGAGTTCTTCCTGCTTATTCCCCGTACTTCTCGCATTAGTATACAGACATCTAAGATACTGATTTGATTTCTCCACACACCGCCCACCCCGAGTTCTGTCTTGTCTCTCCCTTATTTCTGCTATAACAGTTGAAATATTTTCTGTGGGGCTAGCCTGGGGCTCTGCTGCCACCCGGCATCCCAGCCGTGGGGCTGGCAGCCTGGAGTGGCCCCAAGCGCGCCGGGATGCTGGGCAGCAGCAGAGCACCGGCACAGGACAGCAGTCGAGATGCCGGGTGCACACGGATGCCAGGATGGTGGATGGCAGCAGAGCCCCAGGTGTGGCAGCAGCAGGGACCCCTGGAGGAGTTTAACTGTTAATCGCTTAAACTCTTAGGTCCCTAGATGAAATACCTTTAAAAAATCTCACCCCAAAATCCCTACTTAAGAGAGAACTATTCTGATTAATTTAATTGCAAGTATAAAAATAAGATAATTTTTTGCTTCAAAGGACAACACGTTTTTGTAAGCAAAATTATTTTAAAAAAATATAATTTGCTGATCTTGTGCCTTCCTGTAACGTTCTCTTCACAGCTGCTTCCTTACTGAACAGCTACGGCACCGTTATTAACAGTGTTTGTAAAGTGCTGGCACAGAGCCTGAATGTCTGCTCTGGGAAATGTTTCTGTTATGTTGCAGTTTTTCATTTCCTGTTTTAGAACAGCTCGGATGTTTTTATTTGCATATTCTTGTTACCATAGAACCAGTTTAGCTCGAGTCTTAATTTAGTCTTCCTGTATTTATTTTTGTAGGTTATCTTTTTTGCCCTTCTATTACCGAAATGACCTTTTATTAAGACGTCATCTAGTTCTAATAATTCCAGTGTAATCCTGCCAGATTAGTATTAATATGTCATTTTCCACACCTGACTTTCTGGAAAAATAGATTAATAACTAATAGGCAAACCACAGTTAAAATGGGAGCTGTGATTTTGCTTTCCAGCTGTTCTAACAGG
This sequence comes from Eretmochelys imbricata, assembly GCF_965152235.1. Lineage (NCBI taxonomy): Eukaryota > Metazoa > Chordata > Testudines > Cheloniidae > Eretmochelys > Eretmochelys imbricata. The sequence continues at coordinate 26,164,894 of NC_135573.1, forward strand.
CCAGGCACACAAGCAGGCTAAGGAATTCTCTAACCTTGGCACAGTGTTTATCGGCACATACTTGAAGCAGTCTTCTGTACAACGATAACCTTTTCAACTTTCGGGGTCAGAATTGCTTTTGCATTACAAAGGAGTGAGCATGCCATAGTTGGAGACGGGTGTTAATTTCATTTTGTGTCCAGCGCAAGATCAAGCCCTGTGGAATCATGTGTGGTGCCATGAAACATTTATGTCTATTAGAAGTTATGCCCCATGGCCATACTAAAATGCAGTCACAATAATATGATTGCTGTTGATAATGGTGCTGTTAACACGCATCACTATACTCCCATACTTACAGGAACCTAATAGAAAACAATCCACTTTATAATCCATATCAGAGGACTGAATTTTGTAGTACAGTGGTATAAACTCAAATAGTAAGATGCCTCATTTGTATACAGGCAGTCCTCCAACTTACAACACAAATGGTTCCTTACAATTGCTTCATAAGTAGCAACTTGAACCCGCAGTCTACTCCATTGCAGGACTGAGCATCGTAAATGTGAAACCTGTAGTCGTAAGTCGAGTCAGGGTGTCAATGTAGAAGCGTCGTAAGTGCCGTTCGTCGTAACTCAAAGTCGTAAAGTCGAGGATTTCCTGTATACATTTTAACTGCTTCCCTGTGCCCCACCCTTCCTGTGTTGCTCCCTTTACAGGAAGGATCAAGCAAAAGACTCTGATATGCCATAGGCCTCTTATCACCCTGACTACTTTGCTTCTATACGGTATCCCACTCCCGTGGTTCCTTGTCCTTTTAAGCCCCAATTCAAGGTCTGAGGATATGTCTGTACTGCAGTGGAAGTGGGGTTGTGATTGTAGCCCATGTAGACATACCTGAGCTAGCTTTAATCTACCTAACGTGGGTACCTATGGCAGTGAAGCTGTAACAACACAAACTTCAGTGCAAACTGTACAAGCCAGCCTGAAACCCTGGGTAGCTATTAGGGTGGCTTGCTTGTGCTGATGTTTGTGCTGCCAGGGCTTCACTGCTATCAGGGTGTGAGTTGCCTAGATTAAAGCTAGCATGGGTGTGTCTGCACATGCCACAATCACACACACACACCCTGATTGCAGTGTAGACAAACCCTTAAATTGTAAGATCTTTGGGGCAGAAATTGTCTCTTACCATTTGTACAGCACCTAACAATCTGGAGCCGTGATCCTATTTGGGAGTTGTGGGCACTACCTGAATGCAAATGAGACAGAATAATAACAGTATAACATCTACATAACCCTCCTGACTCTCTTTACATATCAAACCTTAAAACTTTGAATCCTGTTCTGGAGCAGGTTTCTTATGGAACAATTTCCTGCAGATGTGTATGAAACTGAGGATGTGACTCAACTGCACCATAATCTTTGCCACCAAACTCTTTCAGAACATTATATGAAGAATAATTGTATTCTGATTGGGGATATTTTACGTGGGAAGTGTGTGTGTGTGTGTGTATTAGGGGTGTGGGTGTTTAGGTTAATCTAATAACTAGATGGACGATGATAATAATGCCACGTATCAAAGCAAACTTTGGTGCCTGTGTAATTAGCCTTGAAAGTAAATATATGAAAGGCTTGTGAGAAATAAGAGAAGGAGAATGAGGTGGCCTGACTTGAAATAATTAGAAGTAGGTACCAAAGCAAAATAACTCCCCATTCCTACAAGAAGTGAACACACCCACATTACACTGAAGGGGACTGATTCTCATTTATACTTAGGCCGCTAGCACCACTCTGACAGTGTAAAGAGATCTTGAAGTTGGAATAAATTACAGTTACACCCACTCTGATGGCCTCTTACACGGCCAGAGAAGTGAGTATGGAGACCTTAGGGCTTGTCTACATGGAGAATTAATGGGAAAATTAGTACAAAATAGCCAGGGTGTGAATTCAAAGGGCAATAGCTGTTTCCCACCAACTCCCCATTTTTTTGCCATTTAGGTTAATCTGCTTCCAGAGGGGACTAACCTAAACTGCACAAAGGAACTCTTAATGCAAAATAAGTGTCCACATGGGGTGCTAATGTGGAGTAGTTATTCCCCTCTAGCTGTTCTGCACTAGCTAGTCCAAGCTTTTTCCCTGAGTAGACAAACTCTTAGTGTAAATGAGAATCAGGCTTTTAAGAAGCTAAATACTAGTCTGTACAGATGCTGGACTCTCTCCAAAGGGTGTGGGGAATGTGGGTTCACACACACACCCCCCTCTGATCTGGTTTGCAGGAAGAGGAATGGTAGGATTTATTTTTTCATTTATAAGAAAAGCTCTACCAGAATTAAAGCTGTACAGTGTGTCCAATGAAAAATATCATTGTTTTTTCCTTGTAAATAGCAGGTGTTGGAGGGACTTGTTTTCCGATTCCACCAAGGGGTGGCTTTGCTGCAGATGCTGTGATGGTTTCTTCAGGGAATTTGTGTTGCCACATTGTAGTGACTGCAATCTCGGATCCCTTTAATATACTTTCAGAATGGAGATCATTGTCAGACTCTAAAGACCCGCAGCTACTAGTATTTTAAATTAGTGGTTTGCAAAAAGCTGTGTGCGCAAGGGATTTACTGAAAAATTCCACACAGTGACTTTCCACAGCTCCAGAAGGGGAAAAAGCAGCAATTGCCTCAATAGAAACAACTTTCTTAAAAAATGGAGAATTGCTAGTAAATCCTAAGGTTGGCCAATAGGCTCAAATACCAAAGGTCACAAAGGGTGCCGCTCATTCATTTTCCAGTCGCTGTTCTTTAGCTGTTAATTCACATATCTGTGTCGGGTGGGGGTACTGGCTGACGCTGAATCTGTGTTGCTGGGTAGGAGCAGAGAATGCTAGTTTGGGATTCTCAAGTGTGTATTAATTTGATCAGGTTACACTGTTTTCCACACCATCTGATTGTAGTGCACCTTGTCTTACAGATTCCTTCTACAATCAGGTCTATCCATCAGGATAAAATCCTAGCACTTAGACAGCAGACACAGTTCTTGTGGGAGGCTTATTTTTCTTCAGTTGAGAAGATTGTATTGACCACACTAGAGGTGAGTAACAATTCTCAGATATTAGTCAGAGCAGAGATGTTCCTTAATATGTCTGCCACACTCCGTGCTGAGCTGTTATATGTGTGACCTTGGCTTTCGTGACATGTGATTGGTCACTGGAAAAACCTTCAGCAGCTTGATAACTTTTCTCCCCTAAGGAAATATTTTCTTCATTATTTGAATCCACATAAGAAAACTGACATGGTGACAAATAGGAGCCATCCGACACATGGAAAAGTTGTCTTGTGCCATCACAGTTTCTCAAGTTTCTTATGGCTAATGAATCAGTATTCCTGTCATTCATAGTGAATGTGGTCCTTTAAAGGACCTTATTAGAACTCATTCTGGAAAAAATATAATTGAAAAGCCCCCTTTCTCCAATTCCCCCTTAATGTTTTGATGCCCGTTCACAGGTGTCTTGTTCTGGAAGTGGCAGCTTGTAAGTCACCTGAGACTTATCAAATGTGTGCATTTCCAAGGAGAGATAGAAGGTGACATACAGAAGAAAGCCCAAATTATGCATAGGAGTCCAGCTGTGGACAGCCAGAGCCCACTGTACTCCAGCCATTCTTTCTCCTTACACCAGTGAGGGTTGTGGAGAAGGAAGTATACACTGGTTCTTTACTCACTGTGATCTCTCCTGCAATTGGGGTATCCCCAGCTCCCTTTGTTTCATTTACAGAATCTGTCCGCAAGGCCCTCGAGTGCAACTTTAGGGCTGAACTGAAACATCTTCAATAATGTGGCCATAGTTGTCAGTTGACTAAGGGATGGTTAGTAACAATTGTAGCTAGGATTTGGAAGATACCAGCTAAGAAGCTTGAGCAAGGAAGACTCTGAGGATAGAACAGGGCAGGAGCTGCAAGGTTTTAATTTAATGAAACCAAGTGAGGCATATCGTACCTTTTGTTTTTTGAATCCAGGATAAGCAATCTCACAGAACCACTTCTATGTAGAGAAGGCAAATTAACAATAATTCTGTTCAGTGGAAAATAACATGCATGCTCAGGTGCTTGTTCCAGAGTCCAACAATCACCAGAAAAGCCTGAATTGTTTTCTTTCCGAAAGAGAGAAAATAAAAGGTTTGTTTTTTATTTAGGTGTCGGAAGTTGGTAAGATCAAATGTGTCCTCTGCTTAAAATTTGATGTGGGGAGAGTAAATCATATAGTTGGAGAGGGAATAGATTTATTCTGGTAGTTACTTTCAGTCTCTAACTATAATGCCGTAGTATTGCAATATCTTGATGATCCTACATATCATTTAGTCACCTCCTGTCTGGACTACAGCAGTGCGATATATCTGGGCATGAAGCCATCAGCCCTTAGGAAATTTCAAAGGGTATAGAATGCTGCAGCATGTCTCCTCAGCAACACGGGCTACCATGAGCACATGAGACCTGTCCACTGCTCTCTATACTGGCTTCCTGTAGAATATCAACTCAAGTTCAAAGTTGTGAAGGTCTTATCTTCAGGATGTTCAATGGCCTCCAACCCTCATATCATCACCAAAAGCTCCAGGATGAAACCCTTGGTGACTAACTGCATGGCTCTGGAGTGCCATGGACCTTTGTGCCTCGAGGGCAAAGCTTGGCTGTGCAGGTGACAGCTTTCTCTGGGGCTGGGCTGACACCATGGGGGGATGGGAGGAAGGACTATTGCAAAACTCCTCATCCTCTGCTCCAAGTGCAAGGTGCACTTCTTCAACCTCCCTTCTCCAATTGCAACACAGAGCCGCATAGAAATTTAAGAAACAGAAACCAGCCCTACACAGCTTACACAGTTCTCCCCTGGGAATAGGAGAAGTGAGAGGGAATAACCACATGTGACAGACATTTAGTGCACTACTGGAAGGCACTCAGACACTACAGCGATGAACCTGTATAAGACAGAATAATCTGGGGATGCGGGGGCCAAAATATTGTGCCAGCAACATATTCCATGTAGACATGACAGGTAGGGATAGGATACAGAGGGACCTAGACAAATTGGAGGATTGGGCCAAAAGAAATCTGATGAGGTTCAACAAGGACAAGTGCAGAGTCCTGCACTTAGGACGGAAGAACCCCATGCACCGCTACAGACTAGAGACCGAATGGCTCGGCAGCAGTTCTGCAGAAAAGGACCTAGGGGTTACAGTGGACGAGAAGTTGGATATGAGTCAACAGTATGCCCTTGTTGCCAAGAAGGCCAATGGCATTTTGAGATGTATAAGTAGGGGCATTGCCAGCAGATCGAGGGACGTGATCGTTCCCCTCTATTCGACATTGGTGAGGCCTCATCTGGAGTACTGTGTCCAGTTTTGGGCCCCACACTACAAGAAGGATGTGGAAAAATTGGAAAGAGTCCAGCGGAGGGCAACAAAAATGATTAGGGGACTGGAACGCACGAGTTATGAGGAGAGGCTGAGGGAACTGGGGATGTTTAGTCTTCAGAAGAGAAGAACGAGGGGGGATTTGATAGCTGCTTTCAACTACCTGAAAGGGGGTTCCAAAGAGGATGGCTCTAGACTGTTCTCAGTGGTAGCAGATGACAGAACAAGGAGTAATGGTCTGAAGTTGCAGTGGAGGAGATTTAGGTTGGATATTAGGAAAACCTTTTTCACTAGGAGGGTGGTGAAACACTGGAATGCGTTACCTAGGGAGGTGGTGGAATCTCCTTCCCTAGAAGTTTTTAAGGTCAGGCTTGACAAAGCCCTGACTGGGATGATTTAGTCGGGGATCAGTCCTGCTTTGAGCAGGGGGTTGGACTAGATGACCTCCTGAGGTCCCTTCCAACCCTGATATTCTATGATTCTATGATTCTATCCAGCCGGAGTGCCTAACCTCCTCATTATAAAACTGCCCGTGTTCCACAATCACCAGAGAGCCTCAAAAGCTGGTGCCGGTATTTAGAAATCTTTGCAAGACATTTAGCAAATTACCATATGCTTTTTGTATTTGAATTGATTTAGCTCTTTATGGATTCCTTTCCTCCTTTTCTATTTCCTTTCCTTCGAGTTTTCTTTTCTCCACATCATTCTTGTAGGCTGCAAGGATTCTTGTATTTGCCAGAAGTGCCATACATTAATCTGCCCTCCGTTAAATGTGAGTTATTCCACAGGTTGGCTTCCTAGCCTATGGAGTAACAGTATCAGTGAGATTTGTATGCCTCACAAGCAATAAAGGTTGCATATGTTGCATGACATCAGACGTTTGTTTCAAGATTAAACTATTTTTTGCTTTGTGTACATGGAAAGATCATCAAATGTGAGCCATGTGTTTCCCCTGAGGCATTGTCGGCTACCAGAGCAGTGGAAAATTGTACAGTCTATGAATACCTACTCATCATATAAACCTGCAGACTACTACTTATCTATTTATGTATCAGTTCTGAGAAAATGGGACGGGGGAGGGCCAGAGGAGCTAGTTCATCTAGTTCTTCATCAGATGGTAGAAGATGTGCATTTTCTCGTTTCTCTCTGCATTGTCTAGTTTCTTGCTATGTTCATTGGCATAAATTAAAGGAGGGGAGAAGGCAGTCACTGCCTTTCCCCCACCTTCCCACACAAAACACCCATGGCTGAAGCATGTAACTTTATATCTATTAACAGAAATAGGTAGAGATGCACTTGAGAGTATAACATCACAGCCTTGAGTCCTCTGTTCTTACGTGAAAAGTGCTGCTGGTTTGATGTTAAGATTGTCCCTGTGAATTTCCCATGTAATCACAAATTTTAGGAAATGACCATTTGGGACAGCCTTCATTCACATGCTGTATCACCCTAATGTCACATTACCCTCATGCTCTTGGAGGCTCCTTACCTCTACAGCTAACTCAATCAATAGCTCTTCCTACACAGGTAGACTTTGCTTTCAAATTTTGTGTGCCTACACCTTGAGTATATAGGATTAGTTTTATCATCGCAAACATATCGCACTGTTAATGTTATTCTATAGACTGTGTTACACAGGAAGTAAGACTAGATCATCTAATGGCCCTTTTAAAGACACACATCTTTTCCCTGCTCCAAAAAGCTTGCACTAGTAGTTGCCCAAATTTCTTTCCATGCTGGATGAAATCGGAACTTTTGGAACCACACCGTGGCGGACAGTTATCTGTAAAATGTGTATGGGATCTGATATAATTAGTCACTTTGTCACATAATAACTTTATTATAAAGTAAAGGGAAAAATATCAGCCCAGCCTGTTTGGCTTGGAAGTCTGTCTTTGTGTATTTAAAAGTTTTCATTATCTCAAAATAACATCCATCTGTTGTAATTCCATTCTTGACTAATTATTTTATGCAAGTCATGGATGGTAAACTCTAGAATGAACTAATCAGGCTTGCAACTGACAAGTGATTTTAGATGGAAAAATATTTCACTTTAAATGCAGAATCTAATGAATTGCGAGATCCCTATGTCCGCAGAGACTAATGAGATAGTTTGAATACTGTTATCCAAGGCCTCAAACTGCCGAGAATGTGCACAAGTGTATAGGTTCAGTGTCGTTTTTAAAAGAGATTAAACAGGAATGCCAAGTAATTTGTGTCTCGCTGCTTTCTACAAAATGTGTAGCGATTGCAGTCTGTCAGAGTTGCTGAAGACTCTACCAATGGCCATTACAACCTATTTACAAATCACTACCTTTCTTATTTTCCAGATTATTCAGGACAGAATATTTAAGCACATATCACGTAACAGTTTAATATGGAACAAACATCCTGGAGGGTTATTCGTATTGCCACAGTATTCCTCGTATCTGGGAGATTTTCCTTACTACTATGCTAATCTAGGTGAGTGAATCCTTGCTTCTGGACCTCACACATATTGGGGTATTGTTGATTTCTGGATGGTGTGTTGTAAGTGGCTCACCAGAAATGTCTAGTTAATGGTATTCTTGTTTATCCTGTCGTCCAAAACAGTGGCTTTCAACCTTTCCAGACTACTGTATCCCTTTCGGGAGTCTAATTTGTCTTGCATACCCCAAGTTTCACCTCACTTAAAAATTACTTGCTTAAAAATCAGACATAAAAATACAGAAGTGTCACAGCCCCTATTACTGAAAAATTGTTTACATTCTCATTTTACCATATACTTATAAAATAAATGCAATTGGAATATAAATATTGTACTTACCTTTCATTGTATAGTATATACAGCAGAATAAACAAGTCATTGTCTATGAAATTTTAGTTTGTACTTCACTAGTGCTTTTTACATGGCCTGTTGTAAAACTAGTTACCCCCAGAAGACCTCTGTGTACCCCCAGGGATATACCTACCCCTGCTTGAGAACCACTGCCCCAAAACACTGCCCCCTGCTAGATGGAATGTCATTGACTGACCTGCATAAATACAGGATATCATGTCACCCCTCCAATAGCTGCCACTTACAAAGAATATTGTAACAAATCCATGTCCTCCCTGCACTTTCTGGTTATCATTATGTTGCAGATCAGTAGCTGGCAACTTCATGGCAACACTGGTTTGCATTCGTTGCTTAGCTCAGCTTGACAATACTTGGAGACAACAGAAGTTATTCACAAAGAATGGTGGTTCTCTGAGTTGCTTGTCAATATAGATCCAGCCTTACTTCTTTAGAGTCTCTGTATGGATTCTGATTGAGTGGGAGGAACTGAGAAAGTTTGATCATTGGCTCCTTTATGCAAAGACTGAATGTTGAATTCTGCAAGGGAACATGCCTGCAGCCTCAACAGTCACTGCTTACCAGGGTTCCAGTTCTGGTGCCAGCAGCAAAGGTGTGACAGGCTGCTCAAAGAACCACTGTTACAGTGTAAAAGGAAAAGTTGGACGTTGAGTTGTTGTGGAAGAAGAACTAAGAGGATTCAACAACACTTCCAATTAGAGAGGAGAAAGATGACTGTGCCACCAAGGTTGTGGGCCTGGGTGAGGTGGAAGGAGAATGGTATTTGCAGCAGTAGTGAAGGGAGGAAGTATATGAGCTGGTGGAAGGATGACTGGAATCATATATCACAGAGACTTGCAGGCTCACAAGTATGGATGGAGGGGGGATTGTTCTTCAGTGGGCAGGCAGAATAGTTAGTCATCAACTCAGAGATGATAGTTGAAGCTCTGTGTGTGGATGAAGTCGCCCTTGGGAAGGATGTAGAGGAAAAAGGAGAGGACAAAGGACGTGACTTTGAGAGATGCTGAAACAGAGGGGAGAAAGAAGCACCATTGGAGATGTTGATGGAGCTATTGGAGAGGAAGGAAGAGAGCACCAAGAAGCCAGCGTCTGTCAGGAAGTTGAAGGGGGAGGGGGTGATGAGTCGTATCAGTGTCAACAGAGAAATCAGGAAGCATGAAGATGAGGGAAGAAGCCCTTAGGCTTGGCCAGGAGAACTTAACTGATGAACTTGGCAAGGGTAATTTCTGTGGAGCAAAAGGGGAGAAACCCAGATTGCAGGACATCCAGGAGGGAATCAGAGGAAAAGATATCAAAGCAGTGGTTGTAATATAGACAGTGCTTTCAGAGAGCTAGGAAGTTTTATGCAAAGGAGTGCACCCTCTTCTGGAGCATCTGGTACTGTAGCGACAGGATACTGGATGAGATAGATGGTCTGATCCAACATGGTATTTCCTTTGTTCTTAAATGGTCTTTTTCCGTCTCTGATTCTTTGATTTATACTACACAAGGCAACTTGGTCTATATTCAACTTGCATCCATTTTTCATTTTAGGTCTCAAGCCCCCCTCCAAGTTCACTGCCGTTATCCATGCAGTAACTCCCTTGGTTTCCCAATCTCAGCCTGTGCTGAAACTCCTGGTTGCTGTAGCCAAGTCCCAGTACTGTGCACAGGTGAGCCCTGCTGTTTGACTGTCAATCACTTTTGAGCCAAAGCCATCACACAAACAAAAACCCCACTGACTTCAGGTCTTGTCACTCCGCCTTCTCGTTTCAAATTTGCTGTTTTAAACTTTGATCCTCATTGTCTCTGAGATCGCAGAGACCTTAACCAGCATGTGTGGGGAATAAAAACTCTGAACTTTAATAAAAGTGGAAAACAGATGATCACAACTCTGATTTATTTTGGGAAGAAAGGTAAAATAACAGCTTTGCTTTAAGACTAGGGTATATATGATGTAAATAACAAAAAAGTCAATAGGCCTAAAGGCTTATTGTCTGCCTTACCTCCCTTTATCTCAGTAGCATTTGGACTTCTCACTGCCCGGTGATACTATCTCAAGAAGGCAGTAGGACTGCCCTCTACTTCGAAGAGTCCATGAGTGTTTTAGCCTTTAACAAGTGCCCAAGTAAACCAGTGACACCCTTCTGAGTGAGGCTAGAGACTCTCTGGTTTTCTGTTCAGATGGTGTTTGATTGAGGGGATGTAGAATTTATTGTCAGGGTGGGTGAGTAGCTGGGGGATGTTATTTTTATACCAACTTGATATTAATTTGATCATGTTGCCTTTTTTGAAACTCCTAAACCAGGGGTTCTCAAACTGGGGGTCGGGACCCCTCAGGGGGTCATGAGGTTATTACATGGGGGGAGGGGCACGAGCTGTCAGCCTCCACCCTAAACCCCGCTTTGCCTCCAGCATTTATAATGGTGTTAAACATATAAAAAAGTGTTTTTAATTTATAAGCGGGGGGTCACACTCAGAGGCTTTCTATGTGAAAGGGGTCACCAGTTCAAAAGTTTGAGAACCACTGTCCTAAATTGAATCCATTTGGTGCTCAGGGTCCTCCAGGCTTGAATGCTACAGGCATAAGTATACCAATGTGTGTCTAACACCATAGGTCAATCTTCCTTTCAGATCATTGTTTTATGGAATTGTGATAAACCCCTCCCAGCCAAACACCGCTGGCCTGCCACTCCTGTGCCTGTCATAGTCATCGAAGGGGAAAGCAAGGTAGGTGGAGAGAATAACTGTCAAAGATTGCAAGCATAGTGCAATGGGACTGGGTACTTACTTCTCCAGCTGGCGAATGTTTAGTGGTGGCAGGTGGGTGATGCCCCTTCCTTTACCACTGCCTTTTGTACCAATCTGATTGCAGACTCATCATTCTAACGAAAGTTCAGTGCGTGAAATTTTGTCCTTTCATCACATGTCAGCTGTTGATCAAGGTGGCAATCAATACTGCTAGTCTGAGAATGGCATAAGGGACTGAATTTTCAAATGTGGCCACCTAGAGAGGAGGTGCTAATCTTGCATGCCTGTCAGCAGGCAGGAGCATTAAATTAATAATGCTCCCAAATGCTAGTCTGAGCGTCCTGACGCAGGATTTGAGGACCCTTCATCTGTGTTCAGATTTGGAAATTAGGCTCCCAGAGAAATTGGCAAGTGTGTTCTCCAGCAACTTGTGAGAAATAGCTGCTTTTATGGCTTGTATGGCTGTCAACAAGGACATTAGGGTGCTCACAAGGAGAGGGTGGGGAGATATGCACAGCCTGGGAACCGAGTGGGATCCAAGCACAGTTGACTGGTCAAGAGAAGACAGCAAAGGGGGAGAGAAAAAAAATTCTGCCATTGGGCCAGGTACTCTGATGCCCTCCCCTGTGCGTAGTCACAGGCGCAAGTGCAAAGTGGGAGTAAAATGTTACCAAGTGAGAATAGTGGCATTTTGTGCCTGCTTTGCACTCATGCCAATGATACACCCAGAGCATTGGCATGGAGTAGAGAATCAGGCCCATTCTTCATCATCTCTCTCTAATGCCAATGCTGGAAGTCAGAGCCGAGGCATCCAAGTTGGGCCAGTCTGTTATTTTTATCATCTTTCTCTTCCCCTGAATTCACAGTGGGACGTTTTAGCTGCTTTGGGTGTAAAATCCTATTGTGAATTTTTATGCCTTGTCTTCGCTCTTTTCCCCAGTAGGCTTAACAAGGGGAA